>NC_137880.1:36754605-37169605 GCF_963924005.1 Protomyctophum bolini | reverse complement strand
TGGGTACCCAAAGTCGCTTTACAGAAAGAGGTACAGACATATTTATTTAAAAACGATTTAAAAAGGTTTAAAAGGTTAAAAACTAGAAATCAAAATCAAAAGAGGGACAAACAAGAAGGGGGTGTGTGTGTGTGGGGGGTTATGTAGGGAAAGCCAGTTTGAAAAGTTGGGTTTTGAGTGTGCTTTTGAACATTTCGAGGGTGGGGGCAGCTCTGATGTGAGTTGGGAGTGAGTTCCAGAGAGAAGGGGCAGCCACTGCGAAGGCCCTGTCTGTCTCCCCATGTCCGTTTGTTAGACTTGTGGGGTTCCAGTTGGTTGGCAGTGCTTGACCTGAGGGAGCTGGAGGGGACATGGCGGTTGATGAGTTCAGAGAGGTGGAGGGGGGCCTACTATCAGTGTTGTGTGAAATCTCAGCCTCTATAGCTGTGATACAACAATCTGTAAACGTTATTTCCAAACTGGGGTGAATATTTGCACACCCTACGTATAATAACTTTCCCCCGCCATTAGTGTGAACCCCGTCACGCTGTCAGGATTGACCTCTGTCATGTTTCTACACCAGCTGATGCCCCCGGGCAGCTGGTGCCCCTTAAATCCATCCAAGTATGCCCCCCGTCCATGGCATCGCTGGCCTTTGTCTGTGTCCCAGCAATCCAGGAATATTAACACTGAGTGACATACCGAGGATGGTTCTTTTACGCAGTGTCAAAGGGGTATGACTGGTAAACATCTCCACGCTAAACTATATGTGACCATATTTGACTGAGAGTCAAGGGGTATGACTGGTAAACATCTCCATGCTAAACTATATGTGACCATATTTTTGACTGAGAGCCTGCTGCCATCGCGCAAATTCCAGGAGAAAAACTTTTTTTTGAGTGGTGCAACCACTCCAAGGAACAGCAATGTCCGTGTTCACCTATGTGTGCGCCTATGTGACGTTAACCCACCTATGTGACTGTGAGCACCAGTATGGCTATTAGTACCAGTAGGGGCACTGTTGTGCCAGAAACAGAGAGAGAGAGATAGTGCTGCACTGTTGCCTGCTAATGAGGGGGGGGGGGGGGGGGGAGTTGCACCACTCAGTTCACACGGGTGTGATTTTTCACATACTAGAGCATGTCTGAAATAAGTGTCAGAGCTGAAATCCACATAAATATGAAATAAATGCTTAAAAATGTAGCGAGGTGTAATGTTAGAGACCACAGAAGTGAACCTTTCAAGCCTGTTTTCTGTAAGACATTATACTCTATAAGCCATATCTCCAAAACTGGTGGTCAAACTGAACAAGCAATATGTCAATTTGAAGCTATGATTCCCTGCTTTCATAAGACATGAAAAAAAAATCCAATGGCAGTCCCTCAGTCAAATTTGGTCACATTAATTATGTCATGCTTCACTTTGTCAAATCTGAAGTAAGCACAACCATGTTACAACCATAAACCTAACAATGCAATCACTTATTCATTGAGGAAATAATGTTTGTACAACGTACAGGAAAATAAAGGTTTGAGTGATGGCCGGTCGCTTTCGTCATGAATCATGGCCTTTATCTGTGGTGAATCACTCATATACAGTACGTAAGCATAATTGCTAGACGTCATAGGTTGAGATGACCATCGACTACTGTACTTATCAGAGGCTGACGTCTGTGTACAGTACAAATGATACAATGTTCCTGCCCATTCTGTTCATATCCTTGTTTTCCATATCTTCTGGTCACGTCATGTGTCAACTTTACTTTATTTTGACAGCATTATATTCATGAACATTACAAATAATTTGCAACGTAAATACCATCAGCAAAGAGGTTAAATTCCATCCGCAGTCCCCACTCAAAACATAACAAAAACAAAACAGGGCATGCAGGCAGGCTAGCTGTGGACATTAGCGGTACATTACGAGATAAGGCATAATCAAATGAAATCAAATGAAATCAAACTTTATTTATAGGGCACATTTAAAACATAAAAATTGACCAAAGTGCTACAGAGTTAGATAAAAAAAAACATCTGCAATTAGTGCAATAAACAAACATTAAGTGCGGTTAAAAGCCAAAGAATAAAAGTGTGTTTTGAGAAGTGAGTTTGCATTTTTTATATATAAAAGGTCAGGCTGTTCCAGAGCCTATAGGAGCATAAGAACATACGGTACACATACAATAAACTAAGTACAAGGTATGAAGTGCATCTATATGGTTTAGCAGCGTTTTTAAAGGCCAATGCAGAACCTCAATTTATTTATTTTAGCAGTTAATTGAATAATTTATGACGCATGAATCTAAAAGAGAGGCCTTGTGTTGTGTTGCATTTTGGGCAAACATTACACTACTGTAAAATAAAGTCATGACTTGAAGGTTTACAGAAGACTTGCAACATGCTTCTCTTTTTCCACTTTTGACTCAATTTATGTATTTAATCAGTTAATTGAAGAATTTATGACGCATGGATCTAAAAGAGAGGCCTTGTGTTTTGATGCATTCTGAGCAAACTTTACTTACACTACTGTAAATAATGTATTGTAAATCAAATGCAAAGTGTTATTGTGTTATCCTGTCAGCCTTATCCTACTAGTATTGACTAGTCTAACCTGAGTTCAACTTTCTGTTGTTTTATTATGGGCCACCATTAACTAGCCTGGGTTCCAGCCTGATTCGCTGAGTTTCGCAGATCTAAAAATGTCACAGTGACTTCTTCCAGATCCTCGTAACGCAGCGAATCAGACTGGCCGAAACCCAGGCTAACCATTAACCACCGTGAGGCCTCACACCTTGGTGAACACAGAGTGTGTTGATGGGATGAAATGACCCCCCCCCCCCCCCACACACACACACACAGGATTGCTACCTAGTGCATGCAGCCATGCACGCACACCCACACACACACGCGCGCACACATGCATGTACGCACGCACACACATGGGATTACTCATTTAGATTACTCACACATTCACTCATACCTACTACCCCCCCCCCTCCCCCCCTCTGCCCACATGAAACCAACCCTGTCTCTGCTCCATTGCCCCGGGCTCTTATTATCTCTTTATCTTCTAGGAGGCCATTAAACAGGTCAAAGGTGAGCAAATACAAAAAAACGATGGGCTAAACATTATATCCAAACACAGCCGTGCAGCAGCCGGGAGGTGATGTCATGTTGGTCAACAGTGACAGCATCGTGTGTGCCCTGGCTGGGGGAAAAAAAAAAGAAGCCATTGGGTGAAAGAATGTGGACTTAATGACCATCAAGGGAAAGATAAATATTTTAGACATTGACGTGGCGGGGCAGAAGAGGTGGGATGGGATGGGGTGTAGACTTAAAATACGTAAGATCAAAAGCATTCCATGTGACCTATTTGCACAGAGCTTTCAGTGGGACATTGACTTAAGGGTGGAGGCGTTGGGTTATTGGGTGGGGTGGTTTTAATGGGAGAGGGAGGGGTCTTTTGAGCCGTAGTAATACTTAAAAAACCAGCCACTAAAAATAACACCAGGTCAAAATATATAACAAAATATTGCGGCAAAAAAGAAAAAGTCCCATGAGTAAAATGGTTCTAAAAATGCTGTGTTGTATTTCATTGAAGAAATGCATGGCACTACACACACACACACGCACGCGCGCGCACACACACACACACACACACACACACACACACACACACACACACACACACACACACACACACACACACACACACACACACACACACACAACACACAGTTGAAGAAATAAAATGGGTATGCCTGAAGGGATGCATTACCATTCATTTTTTTCCAAGCCTTTCATTGCCAGAGCGTTTTTTATCTACACATCATAAGTCTGGGATGATGAAATGACATCCAATTTTGCGGATCACAGTCAATCATATTATTAGCTCCTGATGTGGCATTTTAACACCGTCACTCAGAATGTACGGTTACATTTCCCTCAACACGTCCCCAGGCAGCTTGTGAATGTCCCCGGAGAGGAGGAGAGGAGTGAAGCACGTATTCTAAAGGGGAATGCCAGAAGGCCAACTATCCACTGTGCCCTGAGCTTGTATTTCCCAGAGATTGGCAGCGCACCACGTACTCTTGTGGTATAATCCTCCTCACTTTCCAACAAGGGCACAGACTCTGAGAATGAAGTGAGACCAAGAAGCACTGCCATTACCATTACAATCACTTACTTCTACTAGTACTGCTTAAAATGACAACTTCAATTATAGTAATAGTCATAATGAGGGACACTTTGAAAGATAGACATTATACCAGCTGTGCAAACCTTACCGGTGACCTTCTGCTTACTAGATAGCCTCGATCTTCTACACCCACTAACTAACCTATAGTGTGTTTTCAGTTAATTAAAACATGTATAATATAACAATGCAATTGTAAACAATACATCTTAAAAGTATTTCTTTAGTATATAATACATATTTGGGGCTTTTCAATAAACCGTGTTAAATAAAGCAATGGATGCAATCATTAATCAAAAGCTGAAAAAAATATTAGTTAGTGGGATAAATAGTTCTCCCATTAAATGATAAATCATGTGATTTTAAAATATTTGTTTAAGCGATATCATCTACCATGAGTGCCCTATCTGAAACCAGTGGTGGACTGCAAATAAAGTACATTTACTTAAGTACTGTAGCATTTGAGTATTTTGTTTCTTTTTTTTCTCCAAGCTGATGTCTTGTTTCAATCTGCTACATTTTAAACAGAGATGTTGTACTTTTTTTTGGCTCAACTACATTTCTAGGAAGGGACTTCAAAAATATATTTGGACCCACCAAAAATATATAGTTTTAATGAATCACTTAATATCTAATTATATATTAGTCCTATTTCGAATATAGGCTATAGTGAACCGATCTTCTGTTTTCACCACTTCTGAACATTTATGAAATGTTCAGATTTTTATTTAATTAAGTGCATTGATATTCATGATTAAATATATATATATGGGCGTGACATAATAATAATGAATTGAATTGCATTTTTATAGCGCTTTTCCAAGTGCTCAAAACGCTTTACAATGGTTCATTCATTCATACATCATCATACCTGGAAGTTATGCGGGAACCACCTAATGAGTGGTAACAAAAAAACTACTTTCTGCAAGACGACAGCCCATAGTATACATCCAAACAGAAAAGTCCCATTGGATTGCATTAAACAACGTTAAACAATGTAAACAAACTCACTTTTCCACTCAATTTGCCACTCACTTTAAGCATGCAGCGCATACCATACCATACAGTGTCACCAGGTCCACCCCTGAAAGCGTGTGTAGGCCTACTAGTGGCACCTGTTGCAGAGTATTCTGGTCCTTGACACTGACTGTGGCGTGGTGGCAGGTGGGTGTGGCTCTTGGTCTTGCCCGACCCTGCCCCAGACTTGAACTCACAGCTGTCATCATCATCAACACACAACTATTCAAGACTTTCTAGCAAGCAAGAGCATGTTGCTGCTGAGGCTGGCATGCTGGCATGTTGCTGCTGAGGCTGGCATGCTGCTGATGCTAGTGGTACTAGTGGTGGTTAAAAGTACTCAATTTTTTTACTTAAGTAAAAGTACCAATACTGCAATTTAGAAGTACTTTGTTACAAGTAATGTAATATGGAATTGAAAATGTACAATCAATGCGACGCATTGTGAGCTTGTAGAATCAGATCGGCTATTTTCAAATGGCCGAAATGTATAGCAGGGTTGAAGTGGTTAATGTATGTTTTCTAATCAAAATTAAAATCTCCAAAGTAACTAAAGTTTTCAAATAATTGTAGTGGAGTAAAAGTACAAATTTTGGCTCTTAGATGTAGTGGAGTAGAAGTAAAAGTACTGGGAATTGGAAATACTCAAGTAAAGTACAACAATTGTACTTAAGTAAAATGATGAAGAAGAAGGAAATTGACAGCTGACTGAGCAGAATTTAGTGGTGATCAATAACGTCAATTGTTTGTTTGTGTACAAAATGCTGTACCCCCTCCAACTGTAGGCCTATATACTTTCCCCATTTTCAACTGTTTTTATTGTAGTGACACTCATGCCAACAAAGCTCCTTTGAATTTAATTGAATTGTTTGTTATAGTGATTTCGATATAGCAAATTATTTAGCTACTATTAACATTATTCTATTGTATTGTAACAACCATGAAGTTGTGCTATATATGAATGGGATGGCCTGACATTAAGTTCAGCCTTTTCTAAGCTCATGGCCCCCTCTGCTGTTTGATTTAAGTATTACATAAATACATGATTTAATTTATTCTATTTTATTAATGCGTAGGAAGGCTATCTAGTGGAAACGATAGTGGAAGAAACGTTCATGCATTTGTATATAACCTACGTATAGTAGCCTATAGGCCTGTTTAAAAGTTTAGTTTTTGTCTTTATAGCAGTTTCGTTTTAATTTACCCGACTTTTAACTAGCGCACTATACAGCAGCGAATTAGTTATTCTCAACGCCATTATCTTTTAATAGTCGTTTATTTTTTTAAATAGCCTATTTATTGACCAGCCAGTTAATCAACCGACCAGCAGGTGTATATATATGTGGCTTTAATAACTTAACTTGTTTCTATCCGAAGTTTACAATAGTGTGGTTTTCAAACAATAAAATGTTTACATTCTTTCCCTACTTCTTATTTGTAGACTATCAATAAGGAAGCGCGTCCCCCTTTGCAGTGAACTGCAGAGGTGAGGGTGTGGCTCTGTAAACATTCAGTTCCCATGCACCTTACGACAACTGGGAGACAAACTGTCTGTCAGGCCTAGGACTACAGCTCCGCAAGGAATAAGGAATTATATTTTGCAACAACAACAACAACAACAAGCTGTTCGTCTCTGATTCTTGGACGAGAACAATCTGCATAAAGGTGAGTCTAAAATGCCCTGCACTGATAGTTCTATTCACTTTAAATACAAACGGGGTGCGCCGACTGATCCCTGGAGAATGTCACAGTTATAGTAGTAGGTTAAAAGCCTTCCCCAGGCTACCCAAAAGCGTCCCAAAGTGCAAGTGGCAGCAACACAGGCATGTAGGCTACAGCAGGCCATGTAGTATAGCTGTTTAATAGGCGCAACATTGATGTCCGCGCTGTTCAAAGGTATTAATTATTATTCTAAACAGTTGTGTATCCAACCATGACACAACACTGTTGTTGGATACAAAGAAAACGGCGTTGCCTCTTGTAAATATAAGAATGTATTTTCTATTGCTTTGTGCAAAACAAAAGTTAATTAAATGTGGCCACATGAATGACTGAATATTTCTATTTTTTTTAGGACAATGAGATGAATATAACACCATGATGTATCAGAGATAGCCTGTTAGCCTAACTGCCATAGCCTACTGTAAGTTTGCTGCCTGTCGGGTGCATGCATTGCTTTATCAAAGCAAGTCTGTGCAGGTGGTGAAATTGTTGGCCAACATTCCACAGGCCTGGGGACACATGACGTTGCAACACGGCCGAATCTCTGCTGCAAAACGTTATTGCTTTCCCTCTCCCTCAAGAAGATATGACAGGCTTTCTAGATTTACTCTTATTATTGTGGAGATGTAGATTAATAAACTAAACATGTTTTTTTTTTATCACAAAAGTCTCCAGACTGCACCAGTAACTATTCACTAAAGAGACCATGGTGGTTGCTAATTTAATATGGATATTAATCCAGGTACAACTGCATTACATGTTCAGTCATGTCATATACTGTACAGTTGGCCTTACAGTGGACACACACACACACACATGCTGACACATCCTACTTCTCTTTTCACACTAAACTAAACAGTGCCTTCTTCTTGTGTCACAGTTTAGTTATTGTTGCAGTGTGTTTGAGCAGTACTGTCAGTAGTGAGTGACGAGCTGTTTACCTAGGCCTATATAAGTTGGTCCCTAGCAACACAACAAGTGTCTATTTGTACGTCTCTAAATGGTTTTATGAATTGAACAAGGTGGACCCTCTTGTAAACAAGTGTAATGCTTTATTTATTGGGTCGTCCACTCACAGTTAACAGTCTTTGTACTGAGGTTGTGCTTGAAATAGATACAGCTATAGATACAGCTCTTGAAATTAGAAGTACTAGTAGAACATTATAGCTAATAGGATACTTAGTACTAGATAGTAAGTTGGCGTAACAATAGCTCTGGTTAAACAGTTACGGTTTATAAGTCAACCCAATATCATTGTGTTAACCATTACCCAAATCAGAAGATAAATGAAAGTCATATATAACAAATATGACAACATAGGCTATGATACAAAAATGCTATAAATGCTACATATATAAAGGAGTATTGGATAATACCTTATTACCTTGCAACATTATAGTATGACACATTGTTAGGTTAGATGGTTCTCTGCTCATTACTACTTAAATACAAATTGGACAAAATCAATTCTGTGCTGACTGACACTCTTATTTTTCTGCTTTAGGCTACATGGATTTATTTATTTCTGTGGACTTAGTTAGAATTACTCCAAGTAAATAGATGTATTTTCTGCCAAGCACGCTCTTGATTCAACTATTATTTTCCCAGCAGTTGGGAACCTGAAGTGGAATTCCCTCTCTTATCTGTCAATAGAAATCACCCAGAAATGGTTCACACTTCACAGTTAGTGTCATTCACTTTATATCTCTCAAAAATGAGTAGATAGGATAATAGCCAGCTCTAGCATGTGCTATTGTGATTTCCCCTGAAATCAGCCGTCATTTGAGGAGCCAATTGTTCTGTATGTCACACACTAACAGGGACGTGCACAGTCAGAGTGTCAGGGAGGCAGGGGCTGAAATCCCGTAAAAGAGGGCACTTTTGGACAAAAACAGCGAAAATAGCTGATCTACAAGCTCACAACGCTTATGGAGATGCAGGTGTAACGACATGCATTTCTAAACAAAATTAGTTCAACGCAAAAATGCTGCGTTCAAGTTCAGGAGACTGAATGCTGCCTTCCGGTATGGCATGGAAAGGAGAGGAGAGGAGAGGAGGGCATGTGCATTTCTTTCACCATGTAGTAATAGTATAAATGCTGCATTCGTGGTCTGGAAAGGGCAGTGTTCCAGGCGGGTAAAAAGGCAGGTGCTGAAGCCCCCCTTTGATGTCTACTGTATGTGTGCATGCGTCCCTGCACACTATAACGTATATTAGTCACTATTCCAAACGTCCTCCTTGCACATGACCGGTCTTGTGGCTTGTTGTGGTGAAAGTGTTGCTTCACACACACACACACACACTACTGTAGTTCTTCAGTGATTGTGATAAAATCTCCCACAGGAACGACTCGAGTACCAACATGACAGTGTCTGTGAGAAACATCACAAGTGTGCCTGGAAAGTTCACAGTAGCTTTTTTCCATTCAATATAAAGGACTGTCTACAGCATCTTTAAAAAAACAACAACAGGCAGATATAATGAGTTGGTTGCCAACTATTAAAATACACGAGGGTTCCTTTCCTTGTGCATGTAATAATGGCATAGTACACAATAGTTAATCCACTGTTGAGTTGTGTTGATTTAGTGTAATTCTCTCTGTGAACTTTGTTTGATAAGACCTTTCTAAGCCATGGACTAGTAGTGGCGTAGGGGCATTCCAAATAACACAACACACAGCTTGTGAAAGTGTTCACGTTTAGTTCTAGCATGCTTCTGCTTTCCCTTTAGGTGAAACCCAGTCCAGCTCTCCCATCTATGCTCAATTGTTCTAGGTTTTAGCGTTTGCCTGCCAAAGTAAAAAAAACCCGACAGAGATCAAGTCTCACACACTCGTTATCCGAACCGGTCTAGAGGGGTCACAGACATGTTGCTCATTCCAAAGAAAAGAAATACTGTATGTCCACAAGTTACGCACAGCCAAAATGGTTTGGGTTCATCATGTAGGGCTATTTCACTTTCTTTTAGTCTAGAACACACATAGTAAACAGTAAACACAGCTATTTTCTTTTAAAACGGTAATCAACATAACACATTATATGTTGGTGTTATTCCTCCTTCTGAATAATGTTGTTTTTAAGATTGTTATGCCTTTGCCACCGTGGCACATGTTGTGCATTGAATATTTACCTCTGTTTACTGTCTGTGTCATATGCCATGTGCTATTAAATTCAGTCCAGCTCAATTCAATGATCAAAATATATAAAGATAAAACATAAAACGTAAGTATGTAAGTAAACGTAAGTAAACTTACGCTCTCTCTCATTCAAAGGAGCTTTATTGGCATGAGAAAACGTACGTTTACATTGCCAGAGCAAAGCTCTCTCTCTCTCTCTCTCTCTCTCTCTCTCGCTCTCTCTCTCACACACACACACACACACACACACACACACACACAGAGAGAGGATGTCCACATTTCACATAATTATATGAATATCATACATTTTACTTTATTATTACGCCCTCTCTCTCATACCCTCTACCTCATGCCTCCCACACCTGTGGTGTTGCAAGGTGCTGGCAGACACATGCATCTCTCTGCCTTGTCCATCTCACATGCACACACACTCTCTCTCTCTCTCTCTCTCTCTCTCTCTCTCTCTCTCTCTCTCTCTCTCTCTCTATCACACACACTCACACAGTTGAGGAATTCATGGCCTCGGGCTAACACAACAGTACCCTCTGCAACAGCAGTGAAAGCCATGAGAGAGAGAGAGAAAGAGAGAGAGAGAGAGACAGACACACACAATTCAGCTACCTTTAACAGAGCAGACTAACAGTGTGGACTCATCATTTATGAAGACACGTTATGACAGTTACGTATATTTCTGATGGACAGTACGGTGAGTAAGGTGGGTACAAGTCTGAGGTAGAGGTCTCTGTAGCTGTAGTAGTGATGTTTGCAGGGTCAACTTGCCTTCTTTTTAGCTAGACTGACAGAGTATCAACTCTCTAAATATCCTAGGAATGTGTAGTCGGGTATGGACAGGTTATTAGCGCATATACAGTAGTAGATGGATGCAATTGTATTTATTTGAGACGCAGCTTTATAGTTCGATGCCAACCACCACGCGAGAGTGAACATTATTAAGGCAATTGTTGCAGGTGTGGTATTCTTGCTGTGTGCTATTTGTGATCATTGATGACAGTGCAATGAGTAATGTTTTTTTATTTCGTTCTTTTCTTTTGAAGCCAGGCAATTTGTTGCAAAATCCCCTATCTCTGGAACATATTTCCTCCGAGTGGTCAATGTCTTAAGATGGCTAGAACAAACATAATGACTGCCTCCTTCCTAGATTACAGTCTGCGTACTTTGTTTCAAAGCACAGGGCCTTGTGTGAACAAAATGCACCGTGCTTACATAACTGCCCAGAGCTATGAAAACACTGGAGGGCTGTTCTCTACGCTGTCCTACTGGTAATTGTTTCAGATCTAGTGGTTTTTAGGGTGTTTAAATTCAATTTCCCCCCCAAAAAAAGTTCAATTTGTTTTGCAGTCCTTAATCCGATTCATGGCAATCCGTTCATTACATTTTGTGATATAATATTGTACAGGTTTGGCCGAATGGTTTGCAGAAGGGGAGGGAGGGGGTAATGGGGTGACTACAATAATCAGAAGGATTCGTTCATCCTCTGCAGAGCAAGAATGTGCACAGCTAATTCCATGGAAATCCAGCCAGCAGTTTTCCAAGATATCTTGTTTGTGAACAAGTGGTCGAAAAAAATCCTTGCCAAAGGAAAGGAAAGTTACCATGTTTACCCAGGGTAACTGGACTAAGCTCAAGAACTTGTTTACAGCCAGGCCCTGCTCATAGAAGATTTCATGGTAGAGGTTCAATGCCTTGTCCAAGCTCGGCACTTCAGCGGTGGTAATTTTAACGTGCCGGTCCGGGGATACGAACTATAGCGACCTTTCCGATATCAAGACCGCTCCGCAAACCGTTCGGCAAACCGCTGCCATAGCGCCACACTGCTCAAAATGAGTGTATTTCCACTAGTGTCACTGAAGATGCAAGAGTTGTGAATCACAGGCCCTCACTTGAATTAGTAGGCTGCGAGGAATGTACTGTAATCACCCCATCTCAGTCAGAACTGAATGATTTGAGTCATTGCCACATACAGTATGTACATTACACAGGCTGATAGAATGAATGTGAAACATACAATAATATGACCTTGATACTCTGACATTAGCAGCTTCTAGAACAATACAATACAGTCAGTAACGTAGTGTACTGTACCACTATTCGTGAAACGTGTATTGAGCACAACATGCAAGTGAAAATGTGTTTGGATGTGCATTTAAACCAAATCAAACGATGGCATGTTCACCATGAACGTGCCATCCTGGCCTCGGATAAATAGCTGCAACAAACCGCTGTTATCTTGTTCCCTTCCATGATTTCTCTTCACTATATGTTCTTTATTGTATCTTATCCCTGTACAGATTAAACAACAAGTCCCTAATTAATAACACATGGGGCTTACTATTAACAACGTAGACCCGTACGGTCTCTAAATATAACTCTCTTTTTGTCTTTGTCAGGATGATGTGGGTATGATGGTGTCGTTGGCCCTGCTGTGAGAATGTACGAGGAGATGTTTGGTGATGCTCTGGGCTGGAAGGCCACCAGCCCAGGGCCAGAAGGCCCAGCTCCCGAGCCCAGCCCGGAATCATCGTTCATCGGGGAGAACGGGCCCGTCAAGATCCTCAAAGTGTGCTTCTGCACCAACAACAATCTGAGCAAGAACTTCAAGTTGGTCAAATGTGACAGTACCTGGCAAATCAGGGTGAGTAACAGTGTTGTTTTAATGTGACAGTACCTGGCAAATCAGGGTGAGTAACAGTGTTGTTTTAATGTGACAGTACCTGGCAAATCAGGGTGAGTAACAGTGTTGTTTTAATGTGACAGTACCTGGCAAATCAGGGTGAGTAACAGTGTTGTTTTAATGTGACAGTACCTGGCAAATCAGGGTGAGTAACAGTGTTGTTTTAATGTGACAGTACCTGGCAAATCAGGGTGAGTAACAGTGTTGTTTTAATGTGACAGTACCTGGCAAATCAGGGTGAGTAACAGTGTTGTTTTAATGTGACAGTACCTGGCAAATCAGGGTGAGTAACAGTGTTGTTTTAATGTGACAGTACCTGGCAAATCAGGGTGAGTAACAGTGTTGTTTTAATGTGACAGTACCTGGCAAATCAGGGTGAGTAACAGTGTTGTTTTAATGTGACAGTACCTGGCAAATCAGGGTGAGTAACAGTGTTGTTTTAATGTGACAGTACCTGGCAAATCAGGGTGAGTAACAGTGTTGTTTTAATGTGACAGTACCTGGCAAATCAGGGTGAGTAACAGTGTTGTTTTAATGTGACAGTACCTGGCAAATCAGGGTGAGTAACAGTGTTGTTTTAATGTGACAGTACCTGGCAAATCAGGGTGAGTAACAGTGTTGTTTTAATGTGACAGTACCTGGCAAATCAGGGTGAGTAACAGTGTTGTTTTAATGTGACAGTACCTGGCAAATCAGGGTGAGTAACAGTGTTGTTTTAATGTGACAGTACCTGGCAAATCAGGGTGAGTAACAGTGTTGTTTTAATGTGACAGTACCTGGCAAATCAGGGTGAGTAACAGTGTTGTTTTAATGTGACAGTACCTGGCAAATCAGGGTGAGTAACAGTGTTGTTTTAATGTGACAGTACCTGGCAAATCAGGGTGAGTAACAGTGTTGTTTTAATGTGACAGTACCTGGCAAATCAGGGTGAGTAACAGTGTTGTTTTAATGTGACAGTACCTGGCAAATCAGGGTGAGTAGCAGTGTTGTTTTCGTCGACTAAAACTAAGACGAAAAATGTTCGTCGACTACCTTCTTTCACTAACTAAAACTAAATGGAAACCAAATGAAAACTAAGCCATGATGACTAAAACTAAGACTAAATATACTGACAATTTCGTCAACAAATAAAAACTAGACTAAAATGTTAGGAAGGGACTAGTGGACAAGAGATCCAGTGTAAGTCATTTTACACTTGTTTGCATGCTGAAAATAGCAGATCTACAAGCTCAGCTCAGCTTGTAGATCTGATATTTTCAGCATATGTAAAATCTGCCATTACGACGGCATCAAGGCCCGCCAAAATGCATTTTAGTCGACTAAATCAACTGTAGATTTAGTCGACTAAAATCTCATGACATTTAGTCGACTGAAACTAGACTAGCACTAAAACATTCCGGGTGACTAAAATGTGACAAAAACTAAATTAACACTATTCCAAAGACTATGACTAAAACTAAAATAGAAACTTGCTGCCAAAAACAACACTGGTGAGTAAGATATAGATTATACGTTTATTTGCACATGTTGACTAATGTAAGAAATATCAGAAATTGGAGTCTTACTTAGACTGCTTATAGTGTTACAGACCATTTTATTTGCCTCCTTAAACACTTAAGCCCTATCAATATACTTGGTCATTAACCAAATAGCGAAAATAGCCTAGCGAAAATCAGCTACCGTAATTCCTGGACTATAAGCCGCTGCTTTTTTCCCATGCTTTGAACCCTGCCCCTTTACATCTATCTCTATGGCCTCTTGTATAATTATGTACACGTTCGTTTTTTCCCCCTAAATTCAGCTGGTGAGGCTTATATTCAGGTGCGCTTTATAGTCCGGAAATTACGGTATTTATTTATTTTTAATGAAAATATTCTTGAAATGATGAAATTCACTATAAAACATCAGGTCTTTTGATCTATAATACGTGTCCTTCAGGCCATCATCCATTCCATCCTGATCAGCGGTCGCCTGGGGCCAAACATCCAACACAGCGGTTGCTATGGTCTCCTCCTGAAGCACCTGAAGTCAGAGGAGGTCCACTGGCTTCATCCAGACCTGACCGTGGAGGAGGTGGAAGAACGCTATGAGAGCCACCATGTGGAGGCGGAGTGGAGGTGAATCAATGGATTATTGACACTGAACTAAAGGCCTATTCATAGTCTGGATTTTCGGTGGTGAGGTGACCACCGCTCCGGTGGTGAGGTGACCACCGCTCCGGTGGTGTGCTGACCACCGCTCCGGTGGTGAGGTGACCACCGCTCCGGTGGTGAGGAGACCACCGGAGCTGAAATAACGTTGAGCGGTGGTGAGTAAAAACAGAGAGAAGGGCTGGAGCAGTGGCGGTGGTTTGCTCTTCACCGCGGCTCTGTGACGTCATGTTGTAGTTTGGTGGTCACCTCAGTGACGTCATGTTGTAGTTCGGTGGTCACCTCAGTGACGTCATGTTGTAGTTCGGTGGTCACCTCAGTGACGTCATGTTGTAGTTCGGTGGTCACCTCAGTGACGTCATGTTGTAGTTCGGTGGTCACCTCAGTGACGTCATGTTGTAGTTCGGTGGTCACCTCAGTGACGTCATGTTGTAGTTCGGTGGTCACCTCAGTGACGTCATGTTGTAGTTCGGTGGTCACCTCACCACCGAAAATCCAGACGATCCAGATGTATGAGCCTTAAGGGGGATTCATACTTAGTTGTACGGCTGCATGATTCTTGCTCAAATGTAATAATTAGTGAGAGCAGAGTGACATCCTCTCCTCTGCAACTAAATGTGAAGTGACATTGACCATGAGAAGTGACAAAATTAAATAAATATGAATACAAGATTAAATAAATATAATTGAAGTTGCTTGTGTTCTTAGCATTAGAAAATGAAGGCCAGGCACAGGCAGCTCTCAGAGGTCTGCGGCAGCGCTAACTGCATTTCTGCATGACTTTGCCTGAATATTTTTGAGTGGTGCAACCACTCCTACAGACAGCTATGTGTGTGTGTCCCTGGGTCTGTCCCTGGGTCTGTCCCTGTGTCCGAGCACGAAAATATATAGCGTTTGTTCACCACCACGTGTCACTGTTGCACAGCCTAACACACAGACACACACAGGCCAGGGAGGAGGGCTTGTGCAGTACAGTACAGTACAGTACAGTACAGTACAGTACAGTACAGTACAGTACAGTACAGTACAGTACAGTACAGTACAGTACAGTACAGTACAGTACAGTACAGTACTAGTGGCTTCCTGATCAACAAAAAAATCATAATACTTCAGAATATTTGATGACAATATTTGTCTTCCTCTTGACTACAGATATGATCTACGTGTGCGATACATTCCTGTTATCTTCCTGGAAAAGTTCAAAGAAGACAGAACCACATTATTATATTTATACCAACAGGTAAAACACTTCATAATATTATTTTGGATCAACGTCCCTACAGTTTATTTAGTTGTAAATGTAATGATCATATCTCACTACACAGTGATCTATAGTTGTAATGTAACAATTGTCACCAAATTGATTGTACCGTGTTTTAAACCCATTTTGGACGGGAACCCCTTTTGGTGTTTTAAGCATTATGTTATACTTTAGCTATTGAAAAATAGCAGATCTACAAGCTCATAGCGCAGCACCGAGTGCCGCGCTATGAGCTTGTAGATCTGCTAGTTTTCAATTTTTTTCAGATGGGGGTCGGCGGCCAAATACATATAATTTTGTGGGTCCTCATGGGCATGAACAACTTTGAGAACCTCGGATATAGAAACACAGGGGTTTTCAGAAAACTGTCAGGATTTAGAAGACATTTGTAGAATCGTCCTCAGGACAGGCCTAAATGGGTTAAGCTCAGTACTGTAAAGATGGCGAACCATACGTGTATAACGAACACATATCTGTGGGTTTTCTCAGGTACGAAGTGATTACATGCAGTATCATGCTAATAAGGTCAGCGATGGGATGGCCCTGCAGCTTGGCTGTTTGGAGATCAGGTGAGTTATCGCTGTAGCTAAAAGAGTGACTTTGAGATCTGTTTCCCCTACGTTACAATGGAAGTCTATTTCTAATATTTACTATTAAACTGCACAATGAAATGGAACTAGTTTGCTCATAAAAAGGTAAGAAAACAAACCCTCTTTCTGAGGTCCACAAATGCGTACAGCAAATATATTTATTGACACTGCTTATTAAAGGTAGGGTAAGTGATTTCACTTAATTCAAATATCACTTATTTTTTTGTTTCGTTGTGATAATCCTCTCTACTATAGAGTGTGCTGACCATATAAGGAGTTCCTCCCTGTCCCCAGTTAACCCCTGGGGGTCAAAAAACCTTAGGTTTCGTTTTTGGTTCTCTATCCTGATTGGATGAAAGCTTGGGTCCCACAGCCAAAAACGAAACCTAAGGTTTTTTGAGTGAAATCACTGAATATACCTTTAACCATTTTGACCAGCATTGAAAGCTTGACCAGAATGCTAACCTAGTAACCGTCGCTATCGTGGTATTGGCTAAGAACGGGCTTGGGGGGTGGGACTTTATAGCCAACGGCTAATTGCCTCACAACTGACATTTCTTTCTACAACTCTGAGACATATACTGTTGTAATTCAAAGGATGAAACTTGGATGAATTGTGAGAAATGTATGTATTTATCGAGTGGCGTAAATGTGCTTCCATGATAAGCAGACAAATTGATTTAGTATTCAGGTTATTTTTTATTTCATCCGAGTAATCTGATTTAGTCACGATTTAAAAAGCACATTCTTGCCGCACAATTCCAAATTGTAAGCAGTAAAATTGTGCAACAACTAAGTAATCCTTTCCTGAGTGTTAATTACAAGTCCATTTGGTTGTACATTTGCACACTCAAATGGCTAAATGAACACTTGATTTGGTATATTATCATTATTGGTGTCAGATTTATATTCGAAGGCAGACTATATGCTTTTGCTAATATCTGTATCTCTTACAGGAGGTTCTATAAAGACATGAACGCTAAAGGTCTAGAGAAGAAGTCTAACTTTGAGCTGCTAGAGTAAGTAACGCTTTTTTACTGACAACATATTACCACTTTGGTTACTGTGGTTACTGTATATCTGATCTTTGATTTTCTTTTTTCCTGAATGTCGGTGACAAATCCAGGAAGGAAGTGGGCCTCAATCTGTTCTTTCCCCAGGAACTGATTGACAGCATGAAGGTATGTTTCCTTTGTTCTTGTTGACGCCAACACGCTTTTATCAATTATTGTATCTGCCCGAAGTTAGAGAGAAGACACAGCCCTGCATAATTTACTGCAGAGCTGTAAACTAAACCTTCATATGATTCTCTTCTCTTCATTTATTTTTGAGTGGTGCAACCACTCCAAGGAACAGCAATGTCCGTGTTCACCTATGTGTTAATACCTATGTGCCTATGTGTTGGTTATTGAGCACCAGTATGACTATTAGTACCAGTAGGGGCGCTGTTGTGCCAGAAACAGAGAGAGTGATAGTGCTGCACTGTTGCCTGCTAATGAGAGAGAGGGGGGGGGGGTGGGGGGAGTTGCAACACTCAGTTCACACAGGTGTGATTTCTTTTAAACCTCAGCTAGTTGTGAAACAAACACAGTCAAAATGTACCTGTTGCAAACACATTCTAACATTAGCATTATATTACCACGTGTTTCAGTCCAGACAGCTCCGGAAGATGATTCAACAAACGTTCCAACAGTACGCCACGCTGAAGGACGAGGAGTGCATGGTCAAGTTCTTTGAGACGCTCCGAGAGTTCGTCAGCTACGATGAGGAGGTGTACCCCTGTGAGCTGGTGGTGAGTTATGTTAAGTTACTATGAGGAGGAGGTGTACCCCTGTGAGCTGGTGGTGAGTTATGTTAAGTTACTATGAGGGGTAGGTGTACCCCTGTGAGCTGGTGGTGAGTTATGTTAAGTTACTATGAGGAGGAGGTGTACCCCTGTGAGCTGGTGGTGAGTTATGTTAAGTTACTATGAGGAGGAGGTGTACCCCTGTGAGCTGGTGGTGAGTTATGTTAAGTTACTATGAGGAGGAGGTGTACCCCTGTCAGCTGGTGGTGAGTTATGTTAAGTTACTATGAGGAGGAGGTGTACCCCTGTGAGCTGGTGGTGAGTTATGTTAAGTTACTATGAGGAGGAGGTGTACCCCTGTGAGCTGGTGGTGTGTGACAACATGGAACTCAGAGACATGGCCAAAGCATTTACGGGGGTCCCACCCAGCCAAAAACGGAGGCGTGATCAATGCTCTTTGGCCACTCAGAATAGCCAAATGGCATTGATCACGCCTCCAGGTCTTTAGTTTACTCAAGTTAGGGAATAAGACCTGGTACTTAAGACACGCAAAATACAGCCCCCAGTTTCCCACCAAGTTTCATGAAAATCCAACCCATCCATTTTATTTTATTTTAGTCGTGTTGTTCATGGAAGGATACACAGACACACAGACGGGACCCATTTCAATACTCTGACACTCAGAGAGTATTGACGGCAGGGTAAAAAGAAAGTCGCCAAGAGAATATTGTTACTTGTCTAGTTTATATATGATTTCAGTGATATTTCTAAATGTATTCGGTTTAATAATTATTTTTTTAATATTACACCCCATTGTTATTTTGTCCACAGCAAGGCTGGAGTTTGGCAGTGGAACTGGTCATCGGTGCCAGAGGCATTCGCCAACGAACACAGAAGGATGCCGCGGTAAGCTTGATGGAATATTTCGTAGTACTGTATAATATGACAGAATGATAAACATGTTCTTGTTGCACAAGATGCTTTTATTTTCCATTGACGATATGTTGTTGTAGTTCTAAACTGACCTTGTCTTAGGAAAAAAAAATTGTGGTAATAATATATATTTTTCTTCCAAATGTCTGGTGGGATAAATAAATTCTGTGGTGAGTCACTACAAGTCTACCAACAAAGTTTGTAGACTTTGAACATTGAAAGGATCTTTACAGACATAAAACAAAACCACAGCAATATGACCATGTATAAAAATGACACAAAAAGTAATGAAAAAAGTTTAAAAGCATGAACAAATATAGCACAAATATATATTTTGACTGTCTCAAGTGATACTACAGTATGTCAGTGGTACTCAAAGGGGGGTCCAGGGAATCTCAGGGTTCCTTGAGGCGGTTCTGAATGGACCCTTACTGGACTGTAAGGGCCGATTCATACTCCTATTTTAGAGCCGAATAAAAGTCGGTTCGGCTCTGTAGAGCCTACAATGTGACGTCATTTGAGGTTCGGGGGGGGGGGGGGGGGGGGTACCGTCCTAAAGTCGTCTCTTCGGTGCTACTGAAAATTTCTGACGAGCCGAAATAATTTCGGCACTACAGCGCCGAAACAGCGGTAAAATATAGTATGTAAAATATAGTATGTATATAGTATAGAGTATGAATCGGCCCTAACTCTTGAGGCGGTTCTGAATGGACCCTTACTCTACTGTAACTCTTGAGGCGGTTCTGAATGGACCCTTACTGGACTGTAACTCTTGAGGCGGTTCTGAATGGACCCTTACTGGACTGTAACTCTTGAGGCGGTTCTGAATGGATCCTTACTGGACTGTAACTCTTGAGGCGGTTCCGAATGGACCCTTACTGGACTGTAACTCTTGAGGAGGTTCTGAATGGACCCTTACTGGACTGTTAACTCTTGAGGCGGTTCTGAATGGACCCTTACTGGACTGTAACTATTGAGAGTGTACAAATGGAACCAAATGAACCCTCTTACAGGTCCATTTGGTTACGCTCTGAGATTCATGGGCGACTTGAAAGTGTGAGAAGCAGCTGCAGCATGTCATTCATTAACAATAATAATAACACAATGCCTTTTGTAACCTTTGTAAGTACAGTACCATAATAAATACTGTTACAGTTATTGTGTGCTTCAGTGGGACCTTAATGTCTTTACTGTACCCCTCCCCCCCAGCCTGTGTTTCTAGCTGACTTCAAACAGATCAAGAGCATCAAATGCTTGTCTCAGTGTGACGGCAAGGCTCTCATAACCGTGGACATAGAGAAAGCCAGACAGGTAAGAACATCTGAACCAAACTACGCACCTCTATGCTGTTTGTACATGGTTCATAATAATAATAAAACATAATAATATATTTATGTACACTAGTACCATATCGCCGCTGTTGGGCGGAAACCTTTGTATGTCCAAAACCTTACCTTTTCAGGAAATGGAAAAATATAATGTGTGGATCCAATAATTTACTATTTAGTCACAAGATCTTAAAATACTTAAAAATATCTATAAAACTCATAGATAGATTTAGGCACATTACATTTACTTTTTATTTAAATTGTTGCATAGCAACATGTTGGAAACTTGTATACTTTTGTGCGACATTGTCATATACAAGTAAGTAAAAGTAAAAAGTAAGGCTTTAATATATGAAAAAGAACTAAAACACAAAAAGATGAAACATGGACATACACCTTTTCTGACCAACAGCAGCAGCACAGTATGATAACCTGGTATGCTGCATGTCATGTACAGTATGATAACCTGCTATGCTGCATGTCATGTACAGTATACGTGTCTTATAAATGGATTGTATTGTATCTTTTTGCGACAGCCTCTTTCCATCAACGTGGCCACCTTTGCCATGGCAGAGAACATGGTGGACCTCATGGACGGTTACTGCCGCTTGGAGCACGGCACGGAGGAATCCTTTATTTCACGACCAAACAAAGGTGTGTTCCCACCCCGGAGATTAAAGATGAATGTACTGTATGTGGGCTTTCTGGGCTTATAATCTCAGCTCTTCATAACAAAGTATAATAATTATGGGTAGCAGCTCTGAGGGATTTGTTGATTGATGCAGCATTACTGATATTGAAAGAGAGATCTTGATAAAGAGGCTCGTCCTCAGAGAAGTTTCCTTTAAAGTAATTACATTAAAAGGGCTGTCTTATTGTTATTTAACGCAATTTTAAATTGTTCTTTTTTTCTCTTATTTCTCTTATTTATGTTCTTGACATCATAGATGCAAATCTACAAACGGCTCTGCCTGATATCCCTACAGAGTGAGTGGATTTCATTATATCTTACTATAATACAGAGGTTCTCAAGGGTGGGTTCCAGGGGGTCCCAGCAAAATGAGGAACAGTTTAAACAGGTTTAACTGAGTTTATACTGTTCCACATTTTGCTTGGAACTCACCCTCGGACACTTGGGGGTCCAAGGACCCCACTTTGAGAATCACCGATATCTCCGACTGTCAGTGCTCTAAGGAGCTGTAATGCCATGCAAGATTCATGTCCCAGTCTCTCTCTCTCATATTCTCTCTCCTCTCAGCAACAAAAGGGACACCGGCTCTTTCAGATACAGTATGGGTGAGTAATCTTTATTTTATTTTTTTTAGATATTTCATGGGGCTTTTATGGGCCTTTATTGATAGATTACCAGTAGTTTGACAGGAAACGGGGAGAGAGATTGGGTGGGAAGACACGCAGCAAAGGGCGTAAGGATCGGGACTCGAACCCGCGACACGCTGTCAGGCTGGATTACCAGCCTGTAGGTGCCTGGACCGCTCGGCCGGCCCAGGCCTCAACTGTTTTTCTTAATGTCTCCCCGAATTAGTCACTGTCACTATAGCTGGCAATGAAATGTGTCCCCTAAATATGTTTTTTTCCCTTTCTATTTCCAGGGTCAGATATCTATTGTGAGATTATGGATGAAAGGCCGCGATCCGGTAGGTGGAGGCCCGTCTACTCTTGAGCAAAAGTACCCTTTTGGAATTCACTTTGGCCAGAGACAAAATGTTTTACACGTTCCTGTTCTTCCTCTCTACAGTCGTCAAGTATGGGATCGACCGTAGTCACGTCGTTCTCGGCCGAATACTTGGTTCAGGGTTTTTCGGGGAGGTCTACGATGGAGTTTACAAGAATCCGGTGAGCATGTTTATCTGGCATCGCGGTCACTATATGGCATTGTCCATGTACAGTACTGTACACCGCTTGTTGTGTGTAAACTCATGTCTCCGTGTGATCTTTGTGAATGTTGTGGAATAGAACGGAGACAGACCCAGTGTGGCGGTCAAGACCTGCAAAGACTGTTCACCCGATGTCATGGAGAAGTTCATGAGTGAAGCAGGTGATTCAATAATGCCTCCACTGTTACCAACGACACTGCAACATCTTAGAGTGTAGATTTAACTCTAAGAATGTTAATATGGAACATTTTTACACACATTGTGTGTCACATCAGACTTTTATTCTGCCTATGAGGGCGGATTCTGCTAGCCTCGCATACAGCACACACCTACACTATACATACACCTGAGCTTCCATGCGCGGCCAAAAGCCGCTGTCTGCTGGCGTCTCTTCCTGGTTTTTAGACAGCTGGTGGATGGAAATTAAGCTCCACCCATGCGGCAGAATGCAAGCTTTTCCGGGAATCTGGCCGACGCGGCATTCTGCCACGTGGGTGGAGCTTAATTTCCATCCACCAACTGTCTAAAAACCAGGAAGAGACGCCCGTAACGAGCGGCTTTTGACCACGCATGGAATCCCAAGTGTGCTTACACCCATAGCCAGCCAGCCAGCCAGCCAGCCTTCATCTGCCAGGCAGATGAAGGCTGGTCCCTCTCAGTTGTGGGAGGACTTCACGGTCCGAAGTAGTGACGAGCCAACCAGATTCGTCCGGAACCAGGCTTATAACCAACCGGGGCCCAGTATGCAAATATTGGGCGGGACATTGCGGGAGCACATGGAATGCTGAGACGGACCGGACGAGACTAAATATCCACACAGTGGATAGTATAGTATAGTATCATAGTATAGTATAGTAGCATAGACTACTATGCTGCATAGTACAGTAGCATAGTATCGCTATGCGAGGCTAGGATTCTGCCAATGCATTTCAAAGGAAACAGAGCTTTTTATTGGCAGAAATTGGCAATTTACAATTTACAATTTAGGCATTTAACCTCTCCGTTCCCATTTGAAACACTGCCCTCACAGGCAGAATCAAAGTTTGCTGTGACTGCACCCTAATGATGATGATGATGATGTTGACCTTGGCTGCTGTGTTCTAGTTATTATGAAGAATCTGGACCATCCACACATCGTTAAACTGATTGGGATCATCGAGGACGACCCCGTGTGGATCGTTATGGAGCTCTACGAACACGGGGAGGTTGGTCAACGTTCTGTTCAGCTCGTATAGAGCGTCGCAGTCCCGCCCCCTTTCAGAACCACCAGCGGCCCAAGAAATTAATCCCAATGCATTTTCCCTCATAGGCATTTCAAAACGTATTTATTTAAAGACCTTTTAAGCGTCGTACGAAGCCAACTCTTGTCGTGACAAATCATGACAACACAACACACACAATATTTTGGACCAAACAAATGATTACCAAGAAGAAAAACAACAAAACCTGTTTTGTAACCTGCCGTTTTTTTCTACTTTCTAATTTTTTGTTTGGCCCGAACATGATTTGTCACGACAAGAGTTGGCTTTGTCCGCGGCATAAACGTCTTTAAATAAATACTTTCTGAAAAGTCTATGAGGAAAATGAACAGGGATTTATTTTCCGGGTCTCTCGAGGGGGCGGGACTGCGACGATCTATACAGAGTAGGATTGAGGTACATTTTTATTTAATTTTTTAAATAAAAGCCCTGTTGAGCAACCTATATGATGTTAAACTTCATTTTGTATTATCCTTCCTTGTCATAATTATCTGCAGCTTGGCAACTACTTAACGAATAACCAACAGAAGCTGACCAATACGACCCTAGTCCTGTTCAGCATGCAGATCTGCAAAGCCCTGGTTTACCTGGAGGGGGTCAACATGGTGCACAGGTGAGGGACGCAACCTTTGTATTTATTACATCACTAGGTTAGTTAGTTAGTAGGTCACTAGGTAAAGGCAGACATTGAAACCAATAAAGAAGAATAGAGCGCTGAAGTCCTGACTTCACTCGCTCATCCCCTGGTTCTGCCTGGTTGTTCACAGAAGTAATTTCTCTATGGAGAATAACATGGGGTCATCTTAAAATCCTTTCATAAGCGTTGTGGTTCAAAAATAAACAAGCTGTCTCAGCGTTATTGTCAGGGAGGTGTCTCTGTATCGTTTATGACAGTCAGTCACTCAGATATGATACAGTCTGTTTCTAGCGAACTAATTCAGTAGCAGTAACATTACCGTTTTCTCTCAGTTGATTCTTCATATCAATATGAGTGAAACAGTTATTATATTATGAGGTGATCTAAAATCCCCCCCTATGGGGATTACAATGCAAATAAAAGGTACATGAACCTGTGGATTTGCGCCCTCTCTACCGATATTGACGTCAGACTTCGGTGCTCTATAGGAGAGAAATGTAAGAGAGACAAGAGCACTGTTTAAGTTCACAGTGCATGGGCTTCTGTCCACTTCCAAATACACTTGTCATCTTCTTGCGCCACCTTCTGGTGATGTTCATGTAAGAGCATTCTGTCAACTACAGTATCATTACAATAGCACTAATAATAGATTGATGCTGTTCCTATCACATTGCATATTGTTAATAAATAATAACACAACCTGTGTGAATTATAGACCCAGGAAAATATTGATAATAATAATATTAATGAACTAGAATAGTACTAAAAGTTGTATGTAAAACCTAGTCCAAAGGGTGCATGCTGGGACTTGAGTTTTCCCCCATAAATGATTAAGATGTCTGCAATGACTTTGAACACAAATCAATGTGTTTTCAAATATTTTTTTCAATTAATAATATTGATATTATATTGTTATATATATTGCAGCAAAACTGAGCAGAACCTCTGCCCTGAAATGTTCACAATAGCACCACCAGGAGGCCGATTTTTGCATAACACATTTCTTGGCAGTACTCCTACTGATTTTGTCCAAACATCATTCAAATCAGTAGGCATGCACATTTCTATAATACTCATTTAACCAAACAAGTCTTTCAGATTTTTCATTTTACACTTGGTTGCATGCTGAAAATAGCAGATCTACAAGCTTTCAGCAAGTGTAAAATCAGCCATTACGACGGCATCAAGGCCCGCCAAAATACATTTTAGTAAATGACTAAATCAACTGTAGATTTAGTCGACAAAAATATTATGATATTTAGTCGACTAATACTAGACTAAACACTAAAACATTCCAGGTGACTAAAATGTGACGTTTCAAGAGACTGACTAAAACGAAAAATAGAAATTTGCTGCCAAAAACAACACTGCCAAAAATGTCCCTGCTAGGGATTTTCATGCTAATCCAATAGTTTATCTCTTGTGAGTGACCGAAGCCAATCCACGTGATGATTTTAGATGTTGGCATTTGTCCATCACTGGCCACTTTAAACCTACCTTTCTGGGACCGTAGATCTATAAATCTCTCAAAGCCTTAGTGTACAGTAGCTGCTAACCTGATTTACAGTAATGCAGACATCCAGTTCAGAGCTTTCAGTGCTTGAAGTATCTGAAGGACAGCAATGAATCACCATGGAAATAAACTGTAGGCTGAATTCAAATGCGAAAACTAAATGTAAACTAAATGAAAACTAAGCTATGATGACTAACAGTAAGACTAAATATATTGACAATTTTGTAAAAAACGAACTAACATGTTAAGGATGGGACTAGTGGACAAGAGAGCCAGTATAAGTCATTTTACACTTGGTTGCATGCTGGAAATAGCCTGCGACGTGTTGTGAGCTTGTAGATCGGCTATTTTCAGCAAGTGTAAAAATAGTAATTAAGACAAAATATATCTGAAATCTTATGATATTTAGTCGACTACAACTAGACTAACACTAAAACATTCCAGGTGACTAAAATGTGACCAAAACTGACCATTGTCTTGTGTTGTGACGGGGACATTTACTAATTTTACTGTACCAATGTCTGGTTGTATTGTGACAGAGTCATTTACTGTACCATTGTCTTGTTGTGTTGTTTCAGGGACATTGCTGTGTGGAACCTGTTGGTTGCCAGTCCTAACCATTGTCTTGTTGTATTGTTGTATTGTATAACAGGGACATTGCTGTGCGGAACGTGTTGGTTATTGTGTTGTATTGTGTTGTATTGTATAACAGGGACATTGCTGTGCGGAACGTGTTGGTTGCCAGTCCTGACTGTGTGAAGTTGGGAGACTTTGGTCTTTCCAGATACATCGAGGAAGAAGAATATTATAAAGGTAAGGACGATGATTCCTCTCAGACACAGTGTTGCATCTTTACGTCTTTTCTTGTATCATTTGAGGGATCTATGGATATATTACACCTGGTATTATCTAGATACCATATTCACATTCCTTACCACTTATTATTTGTATTTACGGCGGGTTCTTCCCGGCGAGTTCTTCCATGATTATTCTTTTTTCTTAATTTCTTTCACTATTTATTTAATATTGATGTCGAAAATGCGTCACACTCAATTGTTTTGTGCATAAAATGTTACAAATAATTTTTAAGTTAACATTTGAATTTCAAGTAGCCAGTAAAACATGCCAGACAGAACCAGACAGTGGCCTTGTGGTTAGAGTGTCCGCCCTGGGAAACTGGAAGGTTGGGGTTCGATCCCCGGCCGGGTCATACCAAAGACTGTAAAAAATGGGACCCAAATCCTCCCTTGGCACTCGGCATCACCAGCATCACCAAAATTATCTTTCTGTTTCAGCGTCCGTCACTCGATTGCCAATCAAATGGATGGCCCCTGAATCCATAAACTTCAGACGTTTCACGTCAGCTAGTGATGTCTGGATGTTTGGTAAGTTACTAATTTACTAATTACTAATAATATAAGTTCCATGTTCTTTTTCTCAAGACAAAAGCACTCTTAACCATGAAGAGATAGAGGGCTCCTTTTAAATCCCAGTCATGACAATGTGAGTTTATTTCACAATTAAAAAATCACACCCGTGTGAAGTGAGGGGTGCTTTACCAACCCGTATCATCGTGATATCATAACATGACATCATACGCCGGTTTGCTCAGTGACGCTACAAAACAAATCATACTTCCCGTTGTCGTTCATCTCCTCTGGGGTGTTTTGGCTACATCTAGCTACTTCAGCTACATCCAAGATGGCGCCTTGTGCACCTTGAAATGGGCCCTGAAGAAACAAATCGCTGGGCGTCCTGATTTTCATGGTTACAAAACAAATACCCCCGGGGCGTTCTAGGTGTTAACGTTCTCCAACAGCTCTCCCGTCTCTGTGCTCCTGGGGAACAATGCACTGTTGTCCTTCCTCCTAATGCTGCGACCTTTAGACACTGATTTATTATCACTACAAGTCCTTTAATATTAGCGGCCCTTTCATAATGAATACACGACACACGTTCATGTGTGCAGCATTTTGTGGCCAACATGCTGTCATTCTCCATGTCCTCCTCTTCAGCCGTGTGCGTGTGGGAGATAATGAGCCGGGGCCAGCAGCCGTTCTTCTGGCTGGAGAACAGAGACGTGATCAACCAGCTGGAGCAAGGCATCAGGCTGCCCAAACCGGAGGACTGTCCCGGGACCATCTACTCCCTGATGACGCGCTGCTGGTCCTACGACCCCCGAGAGAGACCCACCTTCACGGAGCTGGTCATCAAGATCAGGTGCTAAAGTTCACACCTTTCACTAGTCTGTTGGGATTAACCCCCTCTAGTCCAGTCACAGTGGACCCCATTTGTCTCCGTACCTGGACCGCTGTTTTCCATCAACACAAAGGGCTGTATTTTGCGTGTCTTAAGTACCAGGTCTTATTCCCTAACTTGAGTAAACTAAAGACCTGGAGGCGTGATCAATGCCATTTGGCTATTCTGAGTGGCCAAAGAGCATTGACCACGCCTCCAGGTCTTTAGTTTACTCAAGTTAGGGAATAAGACCTGGTACAATCTCATTGCCATAAATAAACAAGCTCACAACGCACCGCATTGTGAGCTTGTAGATATGCTATTTTTGGCAGTGATAAGTCTTAAACTGAAGTGAGAGTCTTAAACTCGAGTGGTTAAAGCAGACCTGTAGTGCTTTACATTGATTTGATCATTTGAGAGACAGTATAGGCTTCTTTTTGGACTCACACAAAAGGCGATATGCGGCCTCCTCACACCTACGTCACAGAGATATTTGTTTGCGCATGCCATGACGACATATATTTGGGCATAGTCGTGATGTCAGAGGTCTGCACGCCCCTACCAGCCGTTCCTCCCATAAGCCAATTGTAATAGACAGTATTTAAATATTAAGAAAAAAAGAAAGAATTTTAGTGAAGTTCAACATTTTAAACTCTACTTGAAAATGGAGATTGGCTAAAAAAAAGATTACGTCTGAATATCTTGATTCCATCGTCCAGACTCGGGACTCATGGACGGTCAAATCTTGGTTCTGCTGATTTGGATTTAATTAAATGTCATAGATAGAGTCGGAGGAGAATGCTCTCTAGCTGCACATCGCTGTGCTTTCATGTTCTCTTTACACCACCTTCGTGAAAAGTACATTTGCACACAGTTCAATCATGGCTTTGTGATAAAATGTAAAATTGCCTTGGGGGGTGGGCTACAGGCAAGGGCGGCCTTAGGAATCTGGAGGCCCGTTTCAAGACCAAATATGAGGCCCCCATATACCCATGACATTATTTTGTTGATACAGCCGTATATTGATACGAATAGTTTGACTGTTCAATATCACACGCAGCCATTACTCTCGACAATTAGCAACAACACCACCTCTCCTCATTCTCTCCTCACCCTTCACAAATTAAAGTGTCTCCCCTTTACCTCCCAATGCTGCACATTTTACCACGGTTATTTACATAAAATAGGTGTAACTTAACATTGTGGGAGAGAGCAAGGCAGTGAGTGAGCGAGATAGAGAGGGCCAAGAGTGGCGGGGGTTGACTGACTGATAACATATTCTGGCCTATTTATGCAGTGATGTCCACAAGATGGAGCAGGAGCAGGACCTGGAGAGACAGAGGGACAGAGACAGAGGGATGCGCTCCACCAAATACTTTGACACCGCAAGGTTTAACTTCACCGAACCTCCGCCTAAGGTACAGTATACCAGAACATTAAAACATAAAAAAAACTGGAAATAAATGTGTAACCGCTTATTGCAACAAAAGTATTATACTTTTTCACCAGCCTTCCAGAAAGAAACCTGGGCGCTTTGGGAACACGCTCAGCATCGGCCTTCACATTCAGGTACAGTATATAATATACTGTATATGATGAATTCCTGATCTGTTCTTTGGATAAATAGAAGTGTATATTTTATTTGTACGTCTCTAAATGTTTTGATGAATTGAACTGAAGGGTGGACCCTCTTGTAAACAAGTGTAATGCTTTATTGGGTCGTCTACTCACAGTTAACAGTTTTTGTATTGAGTTGTACTATATATATATTCTGCAAACTGTTAATAAATACTTCAATATATCAATAAATCAATAGTGTGACCACTTTTACATACAAGGTAGCCCATTTTCCCTTTACTATGAGCTGTGTGTGTGTGTGTGTGTGTGTGTGTGTGTGTGTGTGTGTGTGTGTGTGTGTGTGTGTGTGTGTGTGTGTGTGTGTGTGTGTGTGTGTGTGTTGGTTTCGTCGACTTTTTTCACTGACCAAAACTAAATGGAAACTAAATGAAAACTAAGCTATGATGACAAAAACGAAGACTAAATGTATCGACAAGTTTGTCAACAAATAAAAACTAGACTAAAATGTTTAGGAAGGGACTAGTGGACAAGAGATCCAGATTAAGTCATTTTACACTTGGTTGCATGCTGCAAATAGCCGATCTACAAGCTCACAACTCGTCGCGAGCGTTGTGATCTTGTAGATCTGTTATTTTCAGCACGTCGTAATGACTTACGACAGCATCAAAGCTCGCCAAAATACATGTTAGTCGACTAAATCAACTGTAGAGTTAGTTGACTAAAACTAGACTAACACTAAAACATTCCAGTTGACTAAAATGTGCAATTCAAGAGACAATGGATGTATTTTGCGTGTCTTACTGTAAGTACCAGGTCTTATTCCCTAACTTGAGTAAACTAAAGACCTGGAGGCGTGATCAATGCTCTTTGGCCACTCAGAATAGCCAAATGGCATTGATCACGCCTCCAGGTCTTTAGTTTACTCAAGTTAGGGATTAAGACATGGTACTTAAGACACGCAAAATACAGCCCTTATATGGCTACAACTAAAATCGAAATTTGCTGCCATAAACAACACTCCTCTGTGTGTGTGTGTGTGTGTGTGTGTGTGTGTGTGTGTGTGTGTGTGTGTGTGTGTGTGTGTGTGTGTGTGTGTGTGTGTGTGTGTGTGTGTGTGTGTGTGCGTGTGCGTGTGCGTGTGTGTGTGTCTCTGTGCAGCTGAACGAGGCTCTGTGTGCCAGTTCCCCTGACCTGGCCAGCCCGTGTGAATATCAGTCTCCTGTCGACTCCATGAGCATGCTGGCTCTGCCCAGGATGTCCCCTCGACCACGCAGCATGGGGGTAAGAAACACAGCATCTGTCTGTTTATGTGTGTGTGCGTGCTTTCGTGCGAGCCTGCAAAATGGTTGTTGCTCATACGTGCCATCATGCTCATTTCCCTATCTCAACTTTGTTGTTTTCCAACCTGTGTTGTGGTTCCTCCTCTTGATGCTCCATGTAATAAATGCTAAATGTAATGTCCGATAAACGCCTAAATTACAGTACATACAGTACAGAATAGAATAGATCATCACCCAGGCATTTGGTTATTACATACTCATGTCCATAACCTTATTTATTCATGATGACATGTACAATATCAATATGCCGTGAAAATAGCACTTTTAACCACGTAACATTATAATCACTTAAACCTAGAATACTTTATTGGCCCTCAGGGGTCTATCCTTTTTTTGTAGCTTGTAGATCTGCTATTTTTGCCAAATGTTCTCCCCCAGAATAGGGATGCTAGAGTGTTTGTTTATGTGGTTAATAATAATAGAGTACATTTTTGATTGGTTTATTGGTTAGTGTCAATGAGGAACTGCCTCTGTGATTGATCGTCATATTTCCCAACAAGTTAACTGAAAACAATGCAGGCTGCCTGCCGTTACGTTAACATTACGTTAACATAAAGTTAACTGAAAACAATGCAGGCTGCCTGCCATTACGTTAACATTACGTTAACATAAAGTTAACTGAAAACAATGCAGGCTGCCTGCCATTACGTTAACATTACGTTAACATAAAGTTAACTGAAAACAATGCAGGCTGCCTTCCATTATAGGCAGCCATTCTGTCAACCATCACACTTCACAGTTTTCTGCTCTGTATTTGGGCTCCTTTGTGCCCAGATAAACCCCATCGTCTCTCCTCAGCCATGAATACTATCACATTTTGTGTGTTTGGTGGCATGGCACTGTATAGCTTGAAATGATTGGTCAGCCGCCATATCAGCCCTAGGGCTAATGATATGGGCAAGCTTATCTCTGGCAAGCTTTTTATTATCATCCCCCCTCCTCCCCCCCCCCCCCCCCCCCCAGGGGCGCAAAGATAATCTCTGCATATATTTTGCCAACCCAACGAGTCTTTTCATTCCCCGTCTCCACCACCAGGAGGGAGAGTTTCCCCGGGTGGAGGCCAACAGCAAGGAGGAGGCCCAGCGTCTGTGGCAGATGGACCGGAACCGCATGCAGGACACGCTCCGCAAGCAGAAACGAGAAATGGCCGAGGACGAGAAGTGGCTGGAGAAGGAGGAGAGACAGCTGGTGGGAAACAGGACATCATTAACCTTTGTCAAGCCACTCTCTCATGTGTCTCTTCTTCTGTGTCCCCGTCCCGGTGCTCTTGAAATGAATGTGCCCGGAGTGACGGCCACATGGAACGGACGAGACTTAAGCCTCGTCGACCCGTTCGTTCGTTCTCGACGCGCCGGCGCTCTTGAACTGAGTCTGCCCGTAGTAACGATTCCTAAGCGAGGTAGCTTATACCTGTACTATGAAATGAACCTGCCTGTTCTTTTGCAGGACCCCATGGGACCAGAGGACCATGTCGGACCAGCGGTACGTGTTGTGTACCCGTTGTTGCATTACAAAGAATTATTATTATTAAACTTGTGGTGTTTGTCTTGGTGGAGTGCTTCTTTATCATGTAAATAATCTGTCTCGAAAATATTTTAGTTATTATGTCATGACTGTTGATTCATGAATATATCGCATGCTATTCTGACACTAAACTTTTTTTGTCTATTACAAGACATTCATTCTATTATTGTCTATTTTGTGTGTATTTATTTTATTTTATCTTATTTTCTTAGTCCCCTGAAGCCGAGACAGAACACGGTGAGTGCTCTTTAGTCTTTAATAAAGATTATTACGTCAATAATGAATACTTTATTAGTTTGTAAAGTTCAATCTCATCACTACCTACTGTATTCTTCACCCTACAGCAGCACCAGATAAGCCCCCTCGCCTCACTGCTCAGGTAACCACCAAAGATTCATATCCGTGGTCAAGTATTTCTTTCTTAAATCAATCAAAAGGCCAGTCAGAGTAACTTAGCATTCCTTTGGTGTTCTCAGTCCACCCCGACCGCAGAACTGGACCGTTCTGAAGACAAGGTGTACCAGTCGGTCATGAACCTGGTCAAGGTTGTCGTGCAACTCAAGAACGACCTCAACACACTGCCGCCCGAGCAGTACTTCACCCTCGTCAAGGTACAGCAAGAGAAATCATATTTGCTATTTTTAATGTGAGTAAGTATTAACATTCAAGTGACTGTTTTTTTGCGTGTGCATACAAAACAGCATACACAGCAAGCAGGGACATTGTGTGATTTATATAATTACATCTTTGGAATGGAGAGTTGAGCTGGACTTTTAAAACCCAATTCCTGAATTGTGTCTAAACTCTTGCCAAACCAACTGGTGTTGTGTTGTCCATGATTCAGTGTGATCTGATCAGTGTCCTGTTTGTCTTTGTGTTCACCACAGTCTGTTGGACTGACTTTGCGAGACCTGATCCAGAGTGTGGATGAGATCCTGCCGACCTTACAGGATTCCAGCAAGAAGACGGAGGTACGTTAAACACACTCTCTGTTTTTCTCCTTCCTTCCTATCTGTTGAATCTTCATACTTAACCACAGTTTGACCTGAGATCAGATTCTAAAAATGTCTTCTATACATCCTGACAGTTTTCTGAAAAAGCTATGTTTCTATATGTCAGTCGTTCTTCGATTTTTTCAAAAATAGCAGACCTACATAGCGCGCCACCGAGTGGCGCGCTATGAGCTTGTAGATCTGCTTTTTTCAATAGCTAAAGCATAACATAATGCTAACACCAAACGTCCCATCGAGTGTGACCACTCTGGCGTGCCTTTCTGTTTCAAATAACGTTCTGGAACATTCCGTGCAGATCGAGGGCACCCAGAAGCTGCTGAACAACGACATGGCGGAGCTCATCAGTAAGATGCGTCTGGCCCAGCAGAACGCCATCACGTCTCTGAAGGAGGAGTGCAAGAGACAGATGCTGACCGCCGCGCACACGCTGGCCATCGACGGCAAGAACATGCTGGACGCTGTGGACCAGGCCCGGGTCAGAGCCAACCTGGCAACGCCAAAACTATTGGAGTCCTGAGTGAGACCAGGCCCGGGTCAGAGCCAACCTGGCAACGCCAAAACTATTGGAGTCCTGAGTTGAGGAGAGACTGGATGCGTTTTCATCCCCCTCGAGGTCAATAATCACACACCGCCAGCTCCACAAGGACATGGTAGACATGTGGAAAATCAAAGACTTGGTTCGGAAATTGAGTAAAATACCACTGACTGAACTGAAGGGACCCACAACAACTTGGAGATAAGTGGATACTGTACATGGGATCACCAAAGCACAGAGTAAACAACAACATTTATACATAGACAGTATACGTCAATGTGTGTGGTACCGTCGTACACATTTAAATTGTCATTATCATAGACATTTCAATTTCATGTAAAAGGCTCATGTTTTGTTATTTTAAGTGTGTTTTATAAACTAACTGTCTGACGACGCAGTTATGTAATTTTATTTTTTTATCTTTTCAGAGTTGTTGCACGTCGAAAATATGCATGGTGGATGCATGCATGCAGTGTGTTGTGAGCTTGTACTGTCTGTAGGTCTGCTATTTTTTGCTATGCGACACCGACATGCGATGGAGCATGCATAAGGGGCCTTGCAAAGGGGGATCAACGACTCTCGGTCTGCTACAGGTCTGCTCAAGAGGGCCGCGACAACGCAAGCGTAAAAGAAAAGCTGGGTAGGTACCCTCACAAAAAACATGCAGTAATCCTGGTCACTAACTGCCTCCCCCTGGCCAGCTGGGGCGCCTGATGGAGGGGAAAGGAACTGGTTGGAATAACGTTCCTTCCACGACACGCGCTACGTCCAACCAGGGAAACTCCCCCCTGTCAGGTGTAAAGGAGCAACTTGGACACTCGGGCATGAAGGAAGCATGAGTTCAAGTCCGTTGCTCTCCCCTTGTCCCCCATATATGGGGACTAGGTTGCTCTCCCCTTGTCCCCCATATATGGGGACTAGGTTGGTGGAGGGTGTGTAGAGCCCAGGATCACATTAGATAATTGACACAGGGGTGAAAAATGGGTTACAAAATCGTGGGATAATTTTTTTTCTTTTTAAAGCTAAACCGAATCCAGGTCTGGTGAGTCGCGGAGGGGGGGGCGTGTGCACAAAACGCGTGCAACAAAGTGAATTTGTTGCCGCGCTCACGTAAATACGCTTGCGTTGTCGCACCACGATCTGCTCCGAGCAAAAACGCAGGTCTTGTTGAAAATGAAATATAGACGCGTTATATCGCTTCACGTTTGCGAGGCCCTGTAGACTTTAATCTCTCAGACATGTCAGCAGCTCATGAGAAATGTAAATACGATAATGTAAAGACAGAGGTTGGACTCTAATAATAATATTCACAATGGCCTATTTCATGAGCTTTGTTGCATTTCAGCCATGGAAGTTATGTTTAGATTCCCCTGTTCATTAGTAAAATATGTAAAAAAAAACTAAAACTGAAAAAGAAAAACACTAAAATGACAAATAAATAATCCCATGGAGTACGTTAATTAAATGCCATCTCTAGTGAATAATTGGAGATGCCTTACTGTAGGCTTTTCATATTGTAGGCTGTCATCATCATCATTATTACTGTAGGCTTTTCATATTGTAGGCTGTCATCATCATCATTATTCACCTGACATCATTAGTGAGAAATCCTTCTGGGGCTACAGCGCCTTAAACACACTAATTTGTACGTTATAATGAATAGCTTATGACTCTGAGGCATAGACAGTTCAGTTCAGGCCAGTCCCTCCATTAAAGAGTTTAAATTAATTATGTTTTTAATGTCCCCCCCACCCCTTCACTAAAGCTTTAATGTCCCCCAACCCTGACAGCATAACGGACTAGAGCCCCTTTGTAGACATCTCTGTGGTCCAGTGGATTCTGCGCCACTGAACTCTCAAATGTATATTTGTCTTTGTGACTAGGGGTAAATGCCTGTTGTTGCATTGACCTATTGACCTTCTCTCTCAGCCATCTGAGGAAGTGCACAGTACTGCTCTTCTATGTTGGGTCTTCTTCCTCTTCCTTTGGTGTTTTGGCCTGAGCTAACGTGATAGGTTTCTGGTCTAGAGGGGGGGCGGGTCGCGGCAGAGATTTGCGCACGCCCTGATTGGATCTCAACGATCTGTCCGTCACCCTCGGCCCCTCCTCTCCTCACAAAGACAGTATACCTAAACCTAATCTTAACTCAAATCCTCCTTATGTCTACTCTAAACCTAACCTTAACCTCACAAACACAGTATACCTAGCCCTAATCCTCCTAACCTCATAGAAACTATGTCTAAACCTAACCTTAACCTCACAAACACAGTATACCTAATCCTAACCTCATAAACTATGTCTAAACCTAACCTTAACCTCACAAACACAGTATACCTATAGCCCTAATCTTAACCCTAATCCTAGCCTCAAAACAGTATCACACTATTAACTAATGCATACGGATCACAGTCAGCCTGTACAGTATGTGTGCCTTCGACCACAAATTCAGACAGATTGTTTTTACTGTACTTCCTGCCAAACACGGCCCAATAATGAGTCCTCCTCCAGTCACTTAGATTAGAATGTACAGTATCTCTTACCATCTTTGTCGAAGATTGAGGTCAACTTGGGCCTGCTCAACGTCTTTATAGATTCCAGAGTGCACGATAGGATGTTAATTGCTTTGTAATTGCTGTATTCATGTCTCTCCACTCATTTATTCATGTAACACCATTCTGTATATAATTAAATTGTGCATGACATGAATACATAAAAGAAACATTTCGTGCACCATATTCAGGCATGGTCCAAAGATCAGATAAACCTCCCCAAGACCTCAGGCATGGTCCAAAGATCAGATAAACCTCCCCAAGACCTCAGGCATGGTCCAAAGATCAGATAAACCTCCCCAAGACCTCAGGCATGGTCCAAAGATCAGATAAACCTCCCCAAGACCTCAGGCATGGTCCAAAGATCAGATAAACCTCCCCAAGACCTCAGGCATGGTCCAAAGATCAGATAAACCTCCCCAAGACCTCAGGCATGGTCCAAAGATCAGATAAACCTCCCCAAGACCTCAGGCATGGTCCAAAGATCAGATAACCTCCCCAAGACCTCAGCACTCCTTTTGGTCAATATGACATTAATCACTGCTGTCAAAGGTGGGTGTTGCTTCCGTCACACATAAGCGACATTACTCAAAACAAGAGGGTTTTTGGCTGGGAACCCCTTTTGGTGTTTGAAGCATTATGTTATACTTTAGCTATTGAAAAATAGCTAAAGTATAAGCTTGTAGATCTGTGGCGCAAATTTCGAATATATATATTTTTTTAAATAACATTTTTAACTCAAATCTTTGCTTCTGGGGGGTCCCTGGAACAACATATTTTGAGATGGGGGTCGGAGGCCCAGTGGTTGCCACCATCAGTGTGTGAATGTGGGAAGTGAGGACGCTGGCGTCGACTGTTCGCGACTTCACCTCCCAATGTATGAATGAATGAACCATTGTAAAGCGCTTTGAGTAAAGCACTCTCTGCATAGAAAAGCACTATAAAAATGCAATCTGTCCATTATTATTAATTCACAATGTTCAACAAATGGCAATTGGCTTGCCAAAGGTTTTCTTCGTGGTCTTTATTACACAGTCATTCAAACAATATGCTTCAGTACAACATGGCCATGGATAAAGATGTTTCAGTAATTTAAAATGCTTCAGTATGGCAACATGGCCATGGATAAAGATGTTTCAGTTATTTTAAAACAGTGCGGTAATATTTTACTTAAAGGTGTTAAGAGGACAGAGTTAAGAGGTTTTGTCCAAAGCACTTTTTACTACTTTCCATTGGTTCAATATTTTCGAAACAACACACAGACATAAAAGGTGTTCAATAGCACTGATTTATGCCCCCCCCAAAACCCTCAAAAATGAGGTTTCATCCCGACAGCAACGATAGTTCTGGCCCAGCTGTGTGTTTTTCAGTGTTTTCCAGGTTCCCAGGAATGCATGTCGGGGATTTACGCTCCTTAATTATTCCTCTCGTTAGTCCTCTTGTACTTGACCGCGTGCAGAGCCAACCAAAGCAACCAGGTCTCTCCATCTGGGCCTGTCCTACACGGGCAAGGTGTTGGTCTCAACATCTGGGCCTGTCCTACATGGGCAAGGTGTTGAGAGCTTGTGTTGTGTGTCAAAGTCACACTACATGCTTTAAGGATTTACACTCCAGTGTCGCTCAAGTGTTCTGTGCAAGTTGTGATAAAACTGGACAAAGAGATGGAGGACAGACCAGTGGCAGTGATGAGATCCTTCTGCGGGGCGATTCTCCTCCACAGCAAGAAGCTCTCCATCCATGATGATCTTTATGATGAACAGAAAGGACATCTTCAACATACCTAGTAGGGCTAGCAAGGTCAGTCTCATGCCGGACAGCATTTCGTGTGAGGCGCAAGCCGCGCAACCAGATGTTGTAACAACGGGCTCTACGTTCTCATTTGACGTCAAATATTTTCCTTCTGACGTAGAACATATTTTCATTGTTCCTCTGTTCTTGTTAGGGCTGTTCTTTGTTGCATGTGGTGTGTAACATACTGAGAATACTGCCAATCTACAAGCTTACAATGCGTCACACTGCAATGTGTTATGAACTTGTAGATCGTCTATTGTCATCGGGTGACACTGACACACCGCACTCGATATAAAATCGTCTCCATCAACCATCCAGAAGACTCTCAGTCTCAGAGTAGAGTTCAAGTACAATCTGAAATGGTTTGTAGTCAAATTGAAGATTAACCAACATTTCCAAGCGTTGCTCTTTTTGTTTGTGAGAAGGTTTTCCTCTTAATGATCTACAGTCTTAGATCATGCCAGCGAGCCACGGGGGCAGGAAGAGACCAATAGTTCCAAGTCCACAAACGATGATGAACATCCACAGGAAGATGCGGTCGATCACCATGGCAACGTACTTCCAGTCTTCTTTCACCTTTTGAGAGAGAGAGAGAGAGAGAGAGAGATACATGAAAGGTCATTATGGACAACATCCAGGTGTTTTGTTGAAGACATGGCCTGAAGGTCTGTAAAGTTGCCTTATTTCTTTTTAATGTTTTATATGTTTAAAAAAAAACAGATCTACAAGCTCATAGCACGGCACTCTGTGCCGCACTACGAGCTTGTAGATCTGCTGTCTGAAAAATCGTGAAAATGGGTGCACATCTTTGAATATGTATTCTTTCACACTCACAGTGAACGTTTTTAACTCAAATATTTGCTTCTGGTTGGGTCCCTGGAACAACATTTTGAGATGGGGGGGTCGGCGGCCAAATACAGATAATTCTAGGGGGTCCTTGACATGAAAATGTTTGAGCACCACTGACATAGAAACATGAGGGTTTTCAGAAAACTGTCAGGATTTAGCAGATACTATTATTAATACTTACACTAAAATCAGCATCCTCTGCCCTCAGGTGGTCTGCGATGTATTGCACCCCCTCTAGAGCGCGGATGACGCTCGGCGACAGAAGCAACGAGGACTCTGACACCATGCTGTCGACCTTGGCCGCCCGTGGACTTCCTACCAGCTGTCTGTTGGGCCCTCCAGTCAGCAGTGGACTGCCGTTCGCCCTGCTTCCTACCAGCTGTCTGTTGGGCCCTCCGGCCAGCAGTGGACTGCTGTTCGCCCTGCTTCCTACCAGCTGTCTGTTGGGCCCTCCGGCCAGCAGTGGACTGCTGTTCGCCCTGCTTCCTACCAGCTGTCTGTTGGGCCCTCCGGCCAGCAGCTCCTGGCGACTCTGGAGGGTTTGGACGTTCTGCTTCTGCTGCTGCTGTGGCGGAGGGGGGGGAGGGGGAGTGGAACCAGGGGGCCTGGGCGACGGCGGACGGAAGGAGAAATAGGACGTCAGCGTGCCCAGCTCCAGGTCCTCGTAGCAGGGGACCTGCTGGCCCGGCTTGCCCCCCGCCTTGCCGTCGTCCCGTAGCCAGTTGGCCGAGGTGCTGAGGCAGTTCCCGCTGTGGCGGTACATCACCGCGGCGGCGGCGCGGTGGTCCTGCCGCCGGCCCACCGCCGCCTCCTGCTGGAGGAGGAGGAGCCTGCGGTGGCGCCCGTCGGGCGCCGGCCGCTGCATGAACAGCCAGCGCGGGATGAAGCCCAGGAACACGGCGTGGACCCAGCGGGGCATCTTGTGCGTGCCCGGCGAGCGGTGGTGCACGTTGAGCACGAACACCGTGATGACGATGGAGAGCGTGACGAAGATCATGGTGAACAGGAGGTACTCGCCGATGAGCGGGATGACCAGCGACGTGGAGGGGATGATCTCGGTGATGAGGAGCAGGAACACGGTCAGCGACAGCAGCACGGAGATGCACAGCGTGATCTTCTCGCCGCAGTCCGACGGCAGGTAGAAGACCAGGACGGTCAGGCAGGAGATGAGGAGGCAGGGGATGATGAGGTTGATGGTGTAGAACAGGGGCAGCCTGCGGATGATGAAGAAGTAGGTGATGTCCGGGTAGATCTCGTGGCAGCAGTCGTACTTCTTGGTGTTGTACGTGCCGATGGCGTTGATGATGGCCCACTCGCCGCTCTCCCAGTAGTTGTTGAGGTCCACCGTGGTCTCCACCGGCTCCAGGTCGATCTTGGCCTTGTCGTACGTCCAGGAGCCGAACTTCATCTTGCAGTTCTGCTGGTCGAAGGGGAAGAAGGTGACGTCGATGGAGCAGGAGCTCTTGTAGATGGCGGGCGGAACCCAGCGGATGTTCCCCGTGTGGAAGAGGTGCGCTTTGGTCATGTGAGTGACGGCAAATTCACCATCAGCACTGTGGGAAAAAATAACAACATTACATTATGGAACATTGAACTGTAGGCCTACTGTGGATAAGCAATGAATGATATAATCAATAGTAATATTGTGTTATGTCACACAAATCATCGTTCAACATATTGATTTCATTCAGTCATCATTGGATGTTTTCACATCCGTGTGTGAAAACCTGGAGGAAAGAATCCTGCAGGGATGAGGAGTTATGGTTTCTACAGGAATAACCTGCTGCTGTAATCAATCAATCAATCATCTCTACGACATAATTTAGTTTTTTATTTCTCTCCACATGAAGCAAAGTGATTCATCCCTTAACCCATTCTGAACGGGAACCCTTTTTTGTGTGTTTTAAGCATAATTTATGTTGTACTTTAGCTATTGAAAAATAGCAGATCTACAAGCTCGTAGCGCGGCACCGAGTACCGCGCTATGAGCTTGTAGATCTGCTATTTAAAAAAAATAGCAGATCTGGCACAAATCTTTGAATATATATTCTTTCAGAGTGAACATTTTTAACTCAAACTTTGCTTCTGGGGGGGTCCCTGGAACAACATATTTTCAGATGGGGGTCGGTGGCCAATTACATATATTTTTGGGGGTCCTTGACATGAAAATGTTTGAGAACGACTGACACAGAAACATAGGGGTTTATGATCGGAAAACTGTCGGGATTTAGTAGAAGGCATTTGTGGAATCTTTTCTCAGGTCTAAACGGGTTAAACTGTGCTAATAGCAGCTGCTGAAGACATAATTATGAGTTCTTATCATTATCATCTGTCACACAGCACACCTTTTTAATTTCATTTACTGATTGTGATTACACAGCAGGCTTTGAAGTGGAACTACATCATCAGCACACCTCTCACTTTCTCAGAATCACTAATCTCTCCTGAAATTAACCCAGAGGGCGGGATATGATTATTACAAATAGTACATTTCGGTACAGAGGAGGAAAATGTTATTAAACAGCAGCTTTCCCTTCTGAAAGTGTGAATAGTGCCAATAGCACGATTTTATTTAATTTGTATTCACAACATGTCATAGGAGTCTTCTATACATTGCAGAGCAGCAGATTCCTGAGTCCACTAGATGGTGCTATTGTCATAGAATCTGTTAAGTCAAGACACATTTCGACCTCAATCTATCATTTTAAGAGTTTCAGAGGCTTTACTGTAAATCCTGCTGTGTGAACCATGTTCTGTACTCTGTACTGTACGTGCTTTTGCTTTTAATATTTCGGCAAACTTTTCTGTGCACAGGCCGAATACTGTGAACTTGGGCTTGATTGTCAAACAAACCCTTTGAAACAAAAGATTGTTATTTTTGATTTAACCCATTTTGGTGTTAGCATCATGTTATGCTTTAGCTATTGAAAAATAGCAGATCTACAAGCTCATAGCGCGCCACCGAGTGGCGCGCTACGAGCTTGTAGGTCTGCTATTTTTGAAAAATCGAAGAACGACTGACATTTTTAGAATCTGATCTCAGGTCAGAATGGGTTAATCAGACCAGTGTGTGTGTCCAGTGGAAACCTCGTATGAATCTGATCTCAGGTCAGAATGGGTTAAGCCCCATTACCTCTATTATTGCCTCTCTCACTTACTTGTTGTAGAGGACGATATCTGGTACCCAGATGAGCTCTGACGGCACTCTGATGGATGTCACGTTATCGTAGTCAGACGGCTTCCAGCGGAGTTTATAATCATTCCATTCCTGAGAAGATTAAAAAAAAACCTGCCTTTTTATTATACGTGTTGGTAATGCCATACATCTCGTAAGAACAGACACTGAATTTGAACATTTTGTCTAATGAATGTAAAAGTGGCATCATAAAGATTTTTGCCAATTACTGTCCCAGAAAAATATCTTTATCAATTAATTCATTTCATACCTGAATTTGTTGTATAGAGGGTATATGCGCACAGTGAATGGCACATCGAGTGGCAAAGCAACATGCAAAGTTAGTTTAACATTGTTTAACGTTGTTTAATGCAATGTTTTCTGTGTGGGCTATCAAGTAGTTTTTTGCCACTCAGTAGGCATTCCTGCATAACTTCCTGGTTTGATGATTATGTCACACACATACCCTCTATAGCATGAACCTGTCTGAGTTCATACCTTCATGCCTAATCTGACATGAATACATGGGTGCAGTACTTAGTTTAGACAGTTTTTGGTTTAGACTAGTCATTGGTTAGACCAGTCATTAGTCCTACAACTAGAACCTATCTCAAACTCTCACCCTAAACCTAACCTCCCACGGGGCAGCACACCTAAACCTAACCTTAACCCATGTGTAACCAATTGACTAGTCTAAACTAAGTATGCACCCCGAATACATACTGAATTGAAGCCAGACACTCTGTTTGCACCACTGCTTTCCAACGCAACACTGGGTGACATTCTTTGCTATTTCTGCTGCTCACCTGTTTAAGCCACACATTAGTTGTCATCATTTGGTTCTTTTCATCCTGAAAGAGAGAGAGAGAGAGAGAGAGTAAGACAGAGACACAGACACAGACAGACAGGGAGACAGGCAGACAGACAGGTTATAGATGGTGTGAACTCTGGGTGTAGTCCAGGAGAATAATGGAGTTTTGGGAGCCCGTTCAAGGCATCTCCAAACATTGTCAGCACTATCAGCGATATCACTTTAATATCTTGATGGATGTGAGGCCGTCTGGCATAAGTTGCTGCTTTGATGGAGCTGAAAGTCTATAATCTAGTTTTCACAAGTACTTTCTGCTGCTGTATGTAAAGAGGCCATTATGGATATGGTATTGGCAGCGGGGGCAGTTTTTTTGAGCAGCAGTGGTTTTAAAACAAAAAGTTTAGTTCTGGAAAAAAGTATACAGTAGCAAACTGTGGGAAGAGGGCCAGTATTAAAGTAAAGTCCTGTACTAGATTATTCTACAATGGAGAAGCTCAGCAGTCACCTACTTTCACCAGTTGGACCATAAAAGCCATTCTACTCCACTTTACTGATTTTACCTTTACAGTAAATGTAGGATTTGAGAATGTTCACCCACTATTAAAATCAACTTAAAGCCAGAGGATAGTTTCTCTCAGTACTGCAGATTTAAACCCAAATGTAAATGTTTTAATTTAGAGACTAAACCCCTTATCTCTAAACTTCTTTGCCTTTTTTTTTTTACTGTTTTGAAAAACATTTTTGAATAGTTCAACTAGCCAATCTACATTGACACGTTGTGAGCTTGTAGACTGGCCGTTTTAACGATTCAAAAATGTTTTGTAAAATAGTAAAAAAAAAGGCAAAGACGTTTAAGGGGTTTAGCGGTGACAAAAATGGAGCCCTCGAGTACTACATTAGACAGCTTCAGCTGAGATGGTTTCTGATTTCAGCCATGGATATACAGTATGGATATACACTCACCACATCAATGAGCTGTGCTATGGACAGTCCAAACTTGATGATGACCACATCTGAGATGTTGGACACGGGTCTGGACCACTTGTTGTAGCCCACAAACAGCTTCTTGAACAGATCATCCTCAGCATGAGAGTGGGTCTTTTCATAACAGAAGACTGTATGGGAGTAAAGAGTTAAATTGTAAGAGTCAGTGTTTTATTTTAACACATGAAACACGCACGCACGCACGCACACACACACACACACACACACACACACACACACACACACACACACACACACACACACACACACACAAACAGTCTTATGCAAATAGAAAAAAGACAATTCCACATATTTTACACATTCCATTGACATCAGAGTTTCCGTTCTGCTGTGAAATAAATTAGCATTTTGGTTTGAAAGAAATAATTTAACATATATCCACATCTATTCCTGGAACTAAATGGAATTAGGAAAACCGCACCGCACCATGTTAATATAACATGGTTATGGGAAGAAAAAAAAAAGTAATTAATATTTGAACAAAACCTCCTCTGGTATTTTGACATTGAGGTCATGTGGGCTGTGTTTTAGCCAACGTGCCTTTCTTTAGTAGCCCATTGGCAATTTAGTTGAAGGGAATTGGATGATGCAGCATGAAAAGAGAGTGTGCAATAGGGATGGTTATTAACCAGGATACGTTAGAATGATATTGAACAGAACAGAAATTGAGTCATGTGGAAGACAAGCATAATATAGACATTTGGAACTTGAAAGATGTGTAGCATTAAGTCTTATCTCGCCACTCCTCTTGCCTAGCCGGCCATTACCCTTCTAGTTACTAATCCACTATGGCAGGCCAGGCTAACGTGATAGAGAGGGATAACAGGGTTGAAGGGCATTGATGTGATGTGAGCACTGCGCTGCACATATACTGTAGGTACCAGAGCATATACAGTATGTATACAGTATACTGCATATCTTAATAAATCCTTTCTTCATTTTCGTTTTCAACATATTCAGCAAATCCTTTGATCTCAGCTCCCAGCATGAGCACTGAAATGTGAGCATGGGCAGAGCAGCAAAGGTGAGCAGGCAGACAGTAAGTAGCATGTTAAGTAGTATAGCTTACAGCTATTACTTAAAGGTATATTCAGTGATTTCACTCAAAAATCATCTGCCTCCATCTCACCCTGTCCTCTCTCGCCACAGCCAATCATCTGCCTCCATCTCACCCTGTCCTCTCTGTCGCCACAGCCAATCATCTGCCTCCATCTCACCCTGTCCTCTCTCTCGCCACAGCGAATCATCTGCCTCCATCTCACCCTGTCCTCTCTCTCGCCACAGCCAATCATCTGCCTCCATCTCACCCTGTCCTCTCTCGCCACAGCGAATCATCTGCCTCCATCTCACCCTGTCCTCTGTCGCCAGAGCCAATCATCTGCCTCCATCTCACCCTGTCCTCTGTCGCCACAGCCAATCATCAGCCTCCATCTCACCCTGTCCTCTGCCTCCTCTTCTCTTCTCTCACACCAACTAACTTCATGTCCTCTTGTTAATCACTACATCCATAAATCTTCTCTTTGGTCTAACCCTCTAGGCCTCCTGCCTGGCAGTTACAACCTCTCTACGTGTCCAAACCATCTCAGTCTGGCCTCTCTGGCCTTTATCTCCAAAACATCTGACATGCGCTGGCCTGTCCCTCTGATGTACTTGTTCCTGTGATCTACTGTATCCTCGTGCATATGTTTACTGGTGATATTTACACTTTACACTTTACACATTTACACTTATATATTGATAGAACATACATGTTAACTCAGTCAGACCCCAGTGTCTACTGTTAAGACTCTTTAAGTCTATTTTGTATACTCATAACTGTACCTATTTTGTGATTTTGTTTCACACTTACTGCTGTTATTGCTATCCTATGATGACACCTGAATTTCCCATAGATTATCATAAAATGACTTATCTTTTGATAGATTATGTTAATTTATATGTCCGTAGGTTGTCGGACTAATAGTATGTCTAAACTAAACTAAAGCCTGTACCCGTTGGAATGTACAGTATGAAGTGTTATCCTCTTCACAGGGAGGTTCATCTAACTGACTGACTGTGCTGTGTATTCTAGGCACAATTTGGGGACAAGAGTGACCAAAATAGACAGGAACCCCTCCCCTCTGGGATTAACGTTCAACTCCTCATCAACGTAATCAGATTCAATTACACACATCGTTACTTGCTGGCACTGAATTGCTGCTGCTAAAGGAGAGGTGAGCTTTAATCCCTTCAAAAGCAAAACAAGTGAGTTTATATTCTGGAGCTGCTGAAGTGTCTGTCAATCTGTGAGAGACACTGACGGCATAAACGATTAACAGATGTCTTTCACCTGAAGCAAGTGTACCTGTATATTGATATTGTTGCATATCTCCATACTTTAAATGAATGCCCTGTCATGCTACAGTCTCACACAAAAGTAGCAAAAATAGCAGAACTGAAACGTCAAACCGTGTTAAATTTGAATCCTGAAAAGTAACAGCTTTTAGGACATAATGGTTTCCAACCGACAGTAACAACGTATCGGGTGTGATTTAATTTGTCCTTTTATCCTTTATCCACTTAATTGCTATAATATTACAGGACAGGTGATGCTGGATGGTAAGGAGAAAAGCCACCATCTCCTCCACCAGTCTCTTCCTCTATAATTGGCATTCACTGAGTGAAATGCAAACATATAACCTTAGGCTATGTCTCACACCTTAAGTCAAATCCAGAAATCAATACTGCAATTCCATTCCAATGAATTATGGGATTCACACCATTAACACATTAGAGCTATTTTCTTTATATTGGACAGCCCAATGGGCTGTTCTATCGTTAAGGGACATGATATTATTAGCCCATTCTGGGCGGGAACCCCTTTTGGTGTTTTAAGCATTATGTTATACTTTAGCTATTGAAAAAATTGTAGATCTGCTATTTTTGAGAAATCATGAAAATGTGGCGCAATTCTTTGAATAGAGTTCCCTGGAACAATATATTTTCAGATGGGGGTCAATTATATACTGTATATTTGGGGGTCCTTGACATGAAAATAGTTTGAGAACCACTGACACAGAAACATAGGGTTTTAACCCTGTGAGAACCACTGACACAGAAACATAGGGTTTTAACCCTGTGAGAACCACTGACACAGAAACATGGGGTTTTAACCCTGTGAGAACCACTGACACAGAAACATGGGGTTTTTCAGAAAACTGTCAGGATTTATAGAAAGCATTCGTAGAATCGTCCTCAGGTCGAAATGTGTTAGAGAGAGCTTGAAATGCATGACCTGCATCTGGGAGGAGGCACGTTTGCTTCTCTATACTGTACCGTTGCCCATACAGTAGGTGCTTCTATATACTGTACCGTTGCCCACACAGTAGGTGAGTCCAAGTTCTGAGGATGCCACTGATGATAAGTAGCTCATAGATGTGGACAATAATGTTGTCAAAGTGAGAGCTTAAGATGGGATTGTTTAAACCGTTTAAAGACAAACCTTTGAAAGTCTATTAAGTGATTTATTTGTCCACGATAATTCACTGGCCGGGGAGCTTGTCCCAATTAATGTGTCTTGATTATTCAAAATCAATGCAACACACGCACTCACTCACGCATGTGCGCGCACACATGCATGCACGCGCACATACTGTACACACACACACACACACACACACACACACACACACACACACACACACACACACACACACACACACACACACACACACACACACACACACACACACAGTGTTAGATTGTTGCCTGTAAACATAATCATGATGTGGGATCGCAGCCAATTTGCCTAAACATACAATGACATGTCTTCCTCTGACGTCAAGTCAGTGCACAAGTCAAGTCAGTGCACTGAACACACGTTGAGGTTCTGGCAAAGAAACACGCTCCAGGGACTTTAATTATTACGCACGCTCCTTTCCAGTCAGGAGGACGCTGTCTGTTCATCTCTGCTATAGTCTCTCTTCTTCCTTCTGGGATGGAACAGATGTGGGGCGTGACAAAAAGAAAGCTCTGACTGTGGATCAAAGCCTCCCGCAAAGAGATGACACCTCCTCCATTCAGGGACTGACTGACTGATGACTGACTGACTGACTGACTGACTGACTGACTGACTGACAGGGGCTCTCTTGCTTCTTGGACCCTGGCCAAACGGACGGGCTCGGTGAGGTATAACTGAACCACGTACGGGCCGGCCAGTTGGAAGAATGAGAGTCAGCAACTTTCCAGGCCAGAGCTCTGAGAGCTGCTCTTGTTAAAATTGGACCGTCCCGCTATTTAAAAGCGTCACAGACCACAACATCCACAACAGCTTGCTATAAATCGATGTCGATATTAGTGCCATGTCAGTTCCATAAATACGTGAGCGTAATAGCAGATAACGTTGACGCCAGGATGATTGGTATTACTATTCTATGTACAGTATATCCCATATGGGCTATACAGCTGGGTGTCAGGCTGCAGGCAGATCTTGAGTTGAGTGATGGGGGAAAATGTCATGAAGACATCAGGCTGTGATTGACACATAGATTCAGTTGATGCAGCCACAGACTTCTAACATAGAACTTCTAAGTTATAACTGTTGTTATTATAATTGCTGTTATAGTGTCAGTATGCATAGGAGAAGAAAAAAAGCAGGCTTTTGGAGATTAAGTAAATTGAACAAGCTTTGTCAAAAGACATATGATGAAATCCTGTTCTGTTCTTTGACTATATAGAAGTGTCTATTTGTACGTCTCTAAATGTTTTGATGAATTGAACATGGTGGACCCTCTTGTAAACAAGTGTAATGCTTCTTTGGGTCGTTCACTCACAGTTAACAGTCTTTGTATTGAGTTTGTGCTTGAAATGTACTGTAATTCTGCAAACTGTTAATACATATTTCAATAAATCAAACATGATTTGCAATATTGCAGCCACACTTGTTAAAACAATACCCTTTGTTTAAACCTTTAGCCAGAACAGGTAGACTATACACATTTGTGGTTTCCAAACGAATTTGAAATATGAATTATAAAATGTAAAACAGAACTTACTTGAGCTGCACAGGAACAGCAGCCACGAGGCGTTAGTCGTCCTCAGAGAGAACAGGTGGTTGAATTCGCATCCCATATTTGACCCGGAGAACGAGCACCGTGATCGGCTTCACCGGAGCGCGCGGAGGTCGTTATCATGCCCACCACTTCCACCAAAGCCTTATGTTGAATCCATGACGCGCCAGGAAAATGTGTCATCTTCGCAGGTATAGACAGTCGGCATTTCAGGACAACGTGAAAAAGTAGCATCTGTTATTGTGAGATCTAATATAGATCTATGATGATCTGCCTGTTTTCTTGTGGGCGGAGAGTATAGCTAACTGACGCTGTTGACAGTTTGACTGAAGTGGAGATCTGATCTGCGGAGGAAGACTCGTGAGTAGCCTACCAGACAGACAGTCAGTCAGTCCCCTTTCTGTTCCTCAATATTTGCCCAGGTTAAAAAATAAACAAATGAAAGATATCCACACTAAACAACACGGTTATTTTTCTAGGTTTGTCAAATTAAAAAAGAAGCATCGATTGGGCCGATATATATTTACTCTGAAAAAATAGTTATCCCGAATTTAGATTCCGTGCTCGCTGTTTGTACGGAGGACTCACCACGCGCTCCCCCACATCTCCAAATAATCACTCCTTTTTGCGCACGGTGTTTACGCATGTTTGGCAACATAAGTGTCCATTCTTGCAGTAGATATCTCATATCTAAAATTTCATGTTTTTGTCTTGAGTCATCATTCCTTCTTCTGCTCAGTCAGGCCAGAGGGAAGTGCCGTAAAACTCTCCAGTCTCCACCTGCTCCTTTGAGGACAAGCCGCGTTTGTTTGACTGACTGGCTCCACGTTTATCATCAACACCAACCTCGGCTCATCCCAGACTCCGGTCTCTCCCCTCCTCCTCCTCCTCCTCCTCCTCCGCCCCCCACCCCACAGTCCACCAACCCACCCCTACCCTACCCTGGTGCGCACGCACGCGCGCGCACACACACACACACACACACACACACACACACACACACACACACACACACACGTACACACGCGCGGCACAGTCCACCACCCCCCTACCCTGGTGCGCACACACACACACACACACACACACACCGCAATAGATCATGCAAGGGTAAATAAACTGTAGTTTCACTGATATATTCAATTCCGCAGGTAACAGTAGAGTTATACATTATTCTCACAGATGAATAAAGGCTATTTTATTTATTTATATAGCCTACCGCTAGAGGGCAGCGTAGGTAAATAATAATCAGCAGGGGGTCACGCACAAAGGTGTTAGGACAAACAGCTGTCTGGTCCGTGCCAATTTTTGATTTTGAGAAAGAAATTATATGCATTTATTTTATTATAATGTAGCCTATATAAAAATATGTCTTCTCAAAGTCAAACTATAGTATTCACAATCTAATATTTCAAGGGGCTTTCCTTTAAATATAATTCCAATATATATTTCCTGAATGTGTATGAATTAGCCTACGTAATAAGTGTGAAGTCGACACTTCACATGATGACGGACGGTCCGTTCGGAGCGCAGTGAATCTTATTAGTCTGCATATTGTGCAGTGACAGTGCGCTGTTTCCCTACGCGCTGATTAGTAATTACCGCCCGGAAGCACCTGTTTGTGTTTGTTTGCATCACGGGTGTGCTCACTGGAGGAAGAGGAGGGAAAGAAGTCTTGTGGAAAGCACTGCAGAGAGATATTTGACTAAATGCACGTTTTCTGCCATTATATGTCACATGGATATGAAACTAGACGACACTTTAGCTGCTGACCCCAAGTTATAATTATTGGGTGAGTACAAGAAGCAAGCTGCGTTACAACTTACAAGTTATAACTTTTAATGCGGGCCCAGTCGTGTTGCTGAGGCGGAGTCCTTTGATGTGCATGTGTTGTGATGTAAGTTACCGTTTGTAGCCGCTGGCTATTACTGTGCGGCGTGCGCACTATACAGTACAGTACAGTACAGTACAGTACAGTACAGTACAGTACAGTACAGTGTACATTACAGTACATTCGAAAAGTCTGCATATCGATATTGCACACAGTGACAGTGCGCTGTTTATCATTACCGCCCGGCCGCACCGACATCAAAGCACCTGTTTGTGTTTGTTTGGAGGAAGTGGAGGGAAAGAAGTCTGTGTTGTTGTGGGAAAGCACTGCAGAGAGATATTCGACTAAATGCACGTTTTCTGCCATTATATGTCAAATGGATATGAAACTAGACGACACTTGCTGCTGAGCCCAAGTTATAATTATTGGGTAAAGTACAAGAAGCAAGCTGCGTTACAAGTTATAACTTTTAATGCGGGCCCAGTCGTGTTGCTGAGGCGGAGTCCTTTAATGTGCATGTGTTGTAAGTTACCGTTTAAATAAACGTAGCCGCTGGCTATTACTGTGCGGCGTGCGCACTATACAGTACAGTAGGCTACAGTACAGTGTACATTACAGTACGTTCGAAAAGTCTGCATATTGATATTGCACACATGACAGTGCGCGGTTTCCCAACGCGCTAATTACCGCCCGGCCGCACCGACATCAAAGCACCTGTTTGTGTTTGTTTGGAGGAAGTGGAGGGAAAGAAGTCTGTGTTGTTGTGGGAAAGCACTGCAGAGATATTTGACTAAATGCACGTTTTCTGCCATTATATGTCAAATGGATATGAAACTAGACGACACTTAGCTGCTGACCCCAAGTTATAATTATTGGGTGAGTACAAGAAGCAAGCTGCGTTACAAGTTATAACTTTTAATGCAGTCCGGCCCAGTCGTGTTGCTGAGGCGGAGTCCTTTGATGTGCATGTGTTGTGAATTGTGATGTAAGTTACCGTTTAAATAAACGTAGCCGCTGGCTATTACTGTGCGGCGTGCGCACTGTACAGTACAGTACAGTACAGTACAGTACAGTACAGTGTACATTTCAGTACATTCGAAAAGTCTGCATATTGATATTTTTACGGTTTATCATTACCGCCCGGCCGCACCGACATCAAAGCACCTGTTTGTGTTTGTTTGGAGGAAGTGGAGGGAAAGAAGTCTGTGTTGTTGTGGGAAAGCACAGCAGAGAGATATTTGACTAAATGCACGTTTTAAGCCATTATATGTCAAATGGATATGAAACTAGACGACACGTACTTAGCTGCTGACCCCAAGTTATAATTATTGGGTAAAGTACAAGAAGCAATTTTGCGTTACAAGTTATAACTTTTAATGCGGGCCCAGTAGTCCTGATGCTGAGGTGGTTTCCTTCTCCTTTTAATGTGCATGTGATAAGTTACCGTTTGTAAACGTAGCCGCTGGCTATTACTGTGCGGCGTGCGCACTATACAGTACAGTACAGACAGCCTAATATGATGTGTCATTAATATTATTGTCGCTGCTGGCTGCTGCTGAATGTCGAGTTTGTCGACGAGAGAGAGAGAGAGAGAGAGAGAGAGAGATGATTTGTGGGTGGGTCTCCAGATGAAGGCTGCCTACATGGGTCTTCAGAATGGCAGTAAAGTGGCAACTTAAGAACTTTTAATACCTAAGTTTCCTAGCTAATAATGCCTAAAAATGTATAATAATAAATGAAATAAAAAACATTAAGGACGAAGGATCAACATATACAGTATGGAATTTCAGAACAGGTCAGCTTATGGAGATCTATAGGGTTTGAGGTCAGATGCTGACCAGCTCGATATATGCAGATCTAGGTGATGATCCAGTCTTCTCCAGTATGCTTATCCAGAGTTAGATGAGGTCAGAGTCATGCTCTTCATATATGAAGATGGCCATATAGTGAGACGTGTCACGTGGCGTGACCATTATACTGAGGTGTGATGTCACAAGGCGTGACAATACGGAGGTGTGATGCAGGTTTTCATAGTAAAAACTTGTCAAACATTGGCCTAATAATGTAAGAAAGAGGTTAACTGGCTGTCTGATCATGTTATTTACATAACATTGACGATGATGTGGTGCTTAAAACAAATAGCCTATGGTATAATAATTTGTCAAATATTCCTATTCGCTGCCTTCCCCATTCTCTGCCTATGGAGCTTGTAGGTCTGCTATTTTTTTTTAATTGTAAAGATGTGGTGCAAATTTGGAATATATATTCTTTTAGAGCGAACATTTTTAACTTGAATCTTTGCTTCTGAGAGGTCCCTGGAACAACATATTTTCAGATGGGGGTCAGTGGCCAATTACATATAATTCTGGGGGTCCTTGACTTGAACATTTTTGAAATGACTGATATAGAAACATAGGTTTTTCAGAAAACTGTCAGGATTTAGAAGACTTTTTTTTTAAATTTCGACATCAGGCCTAGAAAACTCTATTGTGATTTGGAGTGACCTGTAAATTACATCGAAAAACATGCTTTTGAAAGAAAAACTCAAGGCTTGACTTCTTGGTGCCGATATCCTTTACTGAATACAGCCTAACAACTTACATCATATGGGACCATAAATAAATACATTTTATGACTGCAACAAACACTAAATCCATATTTCTCCTGACTGGGAGAACAAGACAGAGTAATGCGTTGGGACGATCAATGAATGCTCCCTCTGGCCTCTGCTCAGATATGGTACAGATAACGTGATAAATCCAACATATGTACTGCTGCCCAAACATGCTTCCTGCCTTCCTCTGACACGTCAGATCTGCTCGGAAATGTGGCTGCAATGTACAGTATTTTCAACGCATTTATCAATCATCTACGCACACACACACACACACACGTGTGTGTGTGTGTGTGTGTGTGCGTACGAGAGAGAGAGGTCCTATACACTAACAATCTCACATTAGCTTTACTCCGATTGAAGCCATTCTGAAGACAAGAACGGTGTTTATATGGGTGCAGGTCTTTTTTCCGACAGCATATTGATCCGAAACCTCAATCCTAACCTAACCCTAACCGCAAGCACGGGAGCAGCGCATGTCGGACCATCGCTTTTTCGCATCGCAGCGAATGTCCCCCCGCTGCGGATCGGACCGTTGCCCCGTCGGCTAGAATGCTGTCGGAAAAAAGGCCGCCTCCCGTTTATATACTGTAGTTTATTCCATATATATATATATATATAGTAGTGTAAAATATTAACATACATAAGCTTCCATTAGCAGAGATGTACTTTGCTGCTGGAACAGATTAAATGTATTGCTATGGAATGATGCCATAACCGGACACACATAATATGGAGAGTGTCACACACACACACACACACACACACACACACACACACACACACACACACACACACACACACACACACACGCTGTCCTTCATGGGTTGATGAGTTATTTTTATTAACCCATTTTAAACCCATCTAAAAATGTCTTCTACATCCTGACAGTTTTCTGAACAAGCTATGTTTCTATGTCAGTCGTTCTTCGATTTTTCAAAAATAGCAGACCTACAGCAGACCTATAGCAGACCTATAGCAGATCTATACAAGCTCATAGCGCGCCACCGAGTGGCGCGCTATGAGCTTGTATAGATCTGCTATTTTCCAATAGCTAAAGCATAGCATAATGCTAACACCAAAAGGGGTTCCCGTACAAAATGGGTTAACAGAGATGTACTTTGCTGCTGGAACTGATGAAACGTATTGCTTTGGATGGATACCATAACCGGACACATAGTGTCACACACTGTAGTCCTTCATGGGTTGATGAGTTATTTTTATTAAGTGTGTTGACGTGGAAAGGAAACACAGCATTGTGATGGATTGGAAACATCCATTTATTTCTCTGGTTTATATTTATACAATGACCATATAGTCCCATACTCCCATACATACTGTATGACAATCAGGGACAGATTAAACCCCCACCAGGGCCCCTGGGTCTTTTTACGTGTTTTTATCGTCTTTTTGACCTAAATTTAACACAATCAATGGCCAATGAAGGGCCCCAGACGCCCTTTTCAGGGCCTCAAGGGCCCCTGAGAGACAAGGGGCCCCTGGGCCACGGCCCCAATGGCTAATTTGTCCCTGATTGACAATGTATAGCATTAACAAGCATTATCCTTCTTGTAACCCCTCTAAGTCTAAAGCCTCATTTATGCCTGGTTGCGTGCTGGTATCGTGCTCGGTAAATGGCAGATCTACAAGCTCACCACCACGCGTCACATATGTGATGCCTGGTGGTGATGAGCTTGTATATCTACTATTTACTGCATGCAACACTGCAGCACTCAATCAAGTATAATATGAGGCTTAATTAACAAAGTTCCATTTATTCCTCAAGTGATTTAGGCCTGACGTAAAAAAAAAGAAAAAGTCTCCCGAAAGAATATATATTCAAAGATGTGTGCCGCATTTTTACGATTAAAATGTATAAAGATGTATGGCATTACCAACACGTATAATAAAAAGGCAGGTTTTTTTAATTTTTCTCAGGAATGGAATGATTATAAACTTCGCTGGAAGCCGTCTGACTACGATAACGTGACATCCATACGAGTGCCGTCAGAGCTCATCTGGGTCCCAGATATCGTCCTCTACAACAAGTAAGTGAGAGAGGCAATAGAGGTAATGGGGCTTAACCCATTCTGACCTGAGATCAGATTCATACGAGGTTTCCACTGGACACACACTGGTATGATTAACCCATTCTGACCTGAGAACAGATTAAAAAAATGTCGCAGAGTGCTTCCGGGTCGCGAGATGGAGTAGATTCTAAAAATGTCAGTCGTTCTTCGATTTTTCAAAAATAGCAGACCTACAAGCTCGTAGCGCGCCACTCGGTGGCGCGCTATGAGCTTGTAGATCTGCTATTTTTCAATAGTTAAAACACCAAAAGGGGTTCCCTTACAGAATGGGTTAATCACATGGAAGGTGTTCTAGCTTGATTTCATGTCACAGTAGGAAAAAAGTAAAAACCCCTGGCTTAATGTATCCATTCGTAACGCTGAGAGATGTACAAATGGAACAAAATATATCCATGAGGGTCCATTTGGTTCCAATCAGGATTTTTGCACACAGAAGACCCAAAGCCTACTGTATATTATACAGTATCCCAGCCTCCATCCTTACCCTGAAGTCCAGATGGCCAAAGAGACATTCTGTATTTTCTCCCTAATGACCAATATAACGTAATGCATAAACATACAACCATGGCTTCCCTTTTGCTCCACATACCGTTGCCATCATTTGACTGCCTCATTCCAGGAAACAAATATGTCTTGAAAGGAAAATATTATTTTAACCCATTTTGGACTGAGGTCGATTAAAAGAAAAAAGTTCTTCTAAACATTATTCTGAAAACCCCATGTTTCTATGTCAGTGGTGCTCAACCTTTTTCATGTCAAGGACCCCCAGAAATATCTCTATTGGGCCACGGACCCCCAATCTCAAAATATGTAGTTCCAGGGACCCCCCCCAGAAGCCAATATTTTAGTAAAAAATGTTCGCTCTGAAATATATATTCAAAGATTTGCACCACATTTTCATGATTTTTTCAAAAAAAGCAGACCTACAAGCTCGTAACGCGCCACTCGGTGGCGCGCTACGGGGACGGTTCCCGCCCAAAATGAGTTAAGCACAAGTCAAACGTTATTACAGCATGCAGGGTCGGAGAAGATAACATTTTGTTATTTTTTCTATTTTCTATTCTTTATTTAAATAGGATAGTAAAGAGAGAAACCCGGGAGTTTACAACTCCCAGGGTGCATAATTATGGTCATTCTTATACAGAGGAAGAAGCATTATGACATCCCCATGACCTCCATGTTTCTCTTCTCCATTGCATCGGTGATATGGGAGGCTTACGGCTCACAGTAAATGCATAGATTTCCCCTTTTTTTTCTTCTGAAACGTCTTGAGTTTATTTCCATAAAATAAGCACTGTCTGTAACGCAGTATAGCACAGTTGGAAACAAGGTGGTCGGCCTTCCAAATCCAATTCCAACGCAGGAGGTCGCATTTCTCGTCATGATTATTATTAAAGGACCACTTCACCACTTTTCAACCTGGCTTCATTATAATAGGTCCTCACTAATGATCGTGAAACAATCGTGAAACAATGTTTTTCTACTCTGTCTGTGTCTCATCATAGGAGGGCTGTGGGCAGTTCAGAAACCGTCCTCCAGTGACATCATCGATGGGGAATACAAGCTAATAGAAACGGCAGGCTTTCTAGTGCTGGAAAAAGTTGCAATACGAAAATGGAAGCCATCATTCTCACAATAATGATTTTTTTTTTTTTTTTGTTTTTACAATTTTTTGTAAAAACAATATTGTTTAAGCCTGCCTAATGATGATGTCACTGGAAGACGGTTTCTAAACTGCCGTCAGCCCTCCTATGAGACACAGACTGAGTAGAAAAAAATGGTGCCATTTTATCATGATTATTAGTGAGGACCTATTATATGAAGATCGGTTGAAAAGTGGTGATGTGGTCCTTTAATGATACTGGGCTTACCAAAAGGTAACAAAAGTAACGTGTCTAGATGGCATGTACTGTAACTGTACTGTACATCCTGAGCATCATCTGACCACCGGCTGCCTTAGCGATGGACGGTGGGCGTGTTCTTCAGCTTCTTGGTGAATGATGCATGCAGGGAGCCCGACGAGCTCTCCAGCCTGCCGGCGATGTCAGCGGCCGCACGGAGCATGCCTTCAAAGGCCAGGGACTCTTCTCTGATTCTGATAGAGAAGACAAACAGACAAACATCAGTGCCCATACCCGAAGGCGGGGTTGGCAAAAGGGCCTTTCTGTGTGGAGTTTGCATGTTCTCCCCGTGTCCCCTAGGGTAGGTACCCTCACAAAAACATGCAGTAATCCTGGTCTCTAAACTGCCTCCCCCTGGCCAGCCGGGGCGCCTGATGGAGGGGAAAGGAACTGGTTGGAATAACGTGTTCCTTCCACGCGCTACGTCCAACCAGGGAAACTCCCCCCTGTCAGGTGTAAAGGAGCAACTTGGACACTCAGGCATGAAGGAAGCATGAGTTAAGTCTGTTGCTCTCCCCTTGTCCCCCATATATGGGGACTAGGTTGGTGGAAGGTGTGTAGAGCCCAGGAACACAGTAGATGATTGGCACAGGGGTGAAAAATGGGTTACAAAAACGTGGGATAAAAAATATATTAAAAAAAAAATGAAGACAAACAGTAGGAGTCAGCATGATGTGTGAGGCTAGGGACTCTTCTCTGATTCTGATCAAGAAGACAAACAGGAGTCAGCATGATGTGTGAGGCTATAGCGAGCAAGACGCAGGCCAGAGGTAGATGAGTGCGGCAGCAGCAGCAGGGGGCAGGGCAGTGTTGAAAGAAGTTAAAGTAGGAAAGTCTTATACTGTGTGTAACATTTTGGACCATGGCAAACTGTATTAGACTGTCAACAGTGTTAGGAATGAAGCACGGACATTGTAAGAGTCAGCAGGACACTGTGAGGGTCTGTAATGGAGGGTATGCGCATGCATGAAGTGAATGTCAGATCGAGTGGCAAAGTGAGTGACAAAGTGAATTTAATGTTGTTTAAAGTCATTTAATGCAATCAAATATGACTTTTCTGTTTGGATGTATGGGCCGTCAAGGCCAGAAAGTAGTTTTTTGCCACTCTGTAGTCGGTAGCCATTCCTGCATAACTTCCGGGTATGATGATGATGATGTCACAGTCGCATACAAGTTGTATATAATTATTCCTTTTTGTACACATTTTTGTAGTACACTTAATTGTAGGACTCTCTTGAGTGAGTTTTGTCACTGACATGTTTGGCACAGGTGTGATACATTGAGTAATCAAGTGATGACACTCTGAACCCTGATACTGTCACATTCACTGACTGCTTCATGCCTAAAGGTCAGCTTTGAGTACGTCTGCCTTGTATTGCCTAAGCGATCCCCAGACATTCCCACAGACATTCTAAAAGCTAAAAGCCACCCAATCCGTTGGGTTGCATTTAACTTTTTAAAATAAGTTTAATTCAACCTTACTTGTGCAGCGAACCGAGGGCCTCTGAGACGACGTCTCCTCCCAGCAGCTGTTGTTCTAAATCCTCTATGACCTTCTCCACCGTCCCATGGCAGCTCACGTGCTCCTCCTTGATGCCCACGACGTTCTCCCGGATCACGTCGGCGTAGCTCTGGTCCCCGAGCTCCGCCCCCACGTACTGGACCAAGTTCTCCAGAACCGCCTGGTTCCCGTGCTGGATGGCCTTCAGGTAGGCCATCTCCTCTCTCTGGGCCTTGAGCCTCCGGGCCGAGGCAGGGTTGGTGTCGAAGTTGACCGAGCACCTGTCCGGCCGGGGCTCGTAGAGTAGCGTTGGTGGTGGTGGTGGTGTGGTTGTGGTCGGGGCTGAGGTCGACGCGGGTGTCATCCGCTTTTGTTTTTCCGTCAACCTTACAGGTGCGGCGTCGCCACCGCCAGCCGCCGCCGCCCGGGACACGTTGTTGGCGGCTGACGTCGCTTCTATGGAGACGTGGAAGCCGCCTGAACCCCCGTCGTCGTCCCCGCTCTGGCAGAGCGTCAGCGCTGCCATGGATCCCCAGAGGAAGATGGAAACCGTCCAGTAGCGCCACATGGTGGTGACCTGGAGAGAGAGGAGGAGGAGGAAGAGGTGACTCGGGTGACCTGGAGAGAGAGGAGGAGGAGGCAGAGGTGACTCGGGTGACCTGGAGAGAGAGGAGGAGGAGGAAGAGGTGACTCGGGTGACCTGGAGAGAGAGGAGGAGGAGGAAGAGGTGACTCGGGTGACCTGGAGAGAGAGGAGGAGGAGGAAGAGGTGACTCGGGTGACCTGGAGAGAGAGGAGGAGGAGGAAGAGGTGACTCAGGTGAGTGATATGATATGTTTGTCTTCTAGAAGAAGAGGTGACTCAGGTGACCTGGAGAGAGTGGAGGAAGAGGTGACTCGGGTGAGTGATATGATATGATGTAGTACTTTAATGTCAGTTCACACTGAAATTTGTCTTGCGACACAGCAGCCAAGTATGCAGAACACATATACACACATTTGACATAACACACGGAACAAGACAATTTACATACATAAAGACATGAAGACAAGGGCATTAATATCCACCGCTTAGATTACCCCGTGGCTACTACAACTCCTGATTAAGCCTCAAGGTCGTATGGTGGACAAAGGACCTCTTTAGTCTGACCTTATTGTATTGCTGGTACACCATATCTCCTTCCTGAAGGTAGCAACCTGTATTCTCCTTCTCCATACAACACATGCTTGGTATTAGAGGTGATAACCTTAGGATGCTGTTATCATACGTGTTTCTGAAGTTGTTGTCCAACAAGCTTTGAACAAATGTCCAGTTGTTGCAGCAGTTGTGACTTTAGGGCTGCAGACAAACATCCATACCAGTTGTGACTTTAGGGCTGCAGACAAACATCCATACCAGTTGTGACTTTAGGGCTGCAGACAAACATCCATACCAGTTGTGACTTTAGGGCTGCAGACAAACATCCATACCAGTTGTGACTTTAGGGCTGCAGACAAACATCCATATCAGTTGTGACTTTAGGGCTGCAGACAAACATCCATACCAGTTGTGACTTTAGGGCTGCAGACAAACATCAATGCCAGTTGTGACTTTAGGGCTGCAGACAAACATCCATATCAGTTGTGACTTTAGGGCTGCAGACAAACATCCATACCAGTTGTGACTTTAGGGCTGCAGACAAACATCCATATCAGTTGTGACTTTAGGGCTGCAGACAAACATCCATACCAGTTGTGACTTTAGGGCTGCAGACAAACATCAATGCCAGTTGTGACTTTAGGGCTGCAGACAAACATCCATATCAGTTGTGACTTTAGGGCTGCAGACAAACATCCATATCAGTTGTGACTTTAGGGCTGCAGACAAACATCCATATCAGTTGTGACTTTAGGGCTGCAGACAAACATCCATGCCAGTTGGTACTACAGTGACCTTGAATGACTTCAGCGAACTGACAGAACAGATGATGAGGTGAATAGATGTTTGAATGCAGGCTTTATGGTCTTCAGTTATAGGAGTTTGCAACAGTGGGAAAAAACACATGTACCTAAAATAACGGCCTCGATAAACATGCCGGGGCAGATTTGCAACACGGTTATCCCAGTAAGAAGTGGTAGTCGGTGCATCTAAGGTTAAATATATCACTCTTTAATAGAACATCAGAATCAGCTGTAAAAAATGAAATTCGTTTTTGTGCAAAAGCTCCATATTTTTCCATATATTTCCATAAGAAAACGTGGTGGAGAAGAAGTGGGTGCACGGGGGAAGAGAGGGAGAGAGATCAATACAAACAAAACAAATGATCTGTATATTAGCACATACAGTATACCGGATATCTATCTGATGTGGTACAGTAAGTACCTGAGGTAAGACATAAAGATGTATGAGCATAGCCGAATGTATATACTGTACATGAAGCCACATCTGTCCAATACTATTGCTTTAACCTAGAGACGCTCCGATCAGGTGTTTTGGGACCGATACAGATCACTGATTGTTTTTCTCATGATCGGCCGATACCGATAGGTCCGATACTGATCTTGTGAAATGTTGCAAATTTTAATATTTCCAAAATGATGATGTCAAAACCCACGTCAAAACTGTTCCTGTGTGTGTGTGTGGGGAGGAAGGGGAGAAGGTTTAGGCCTGTCACAAAGATGCAAAATGATGTTATACTATAATATCTGATTGACATTTATACCACTTAAATGGTGTAAAAGATCAGTTTCTCCAGATGGGGTAAATGCGGATTACCGGTCAGAGGCCGATTATCGGAGCATCTCTACTTTAACCATTTAAAACCTCTCTATATTTTGTTGATATTATGGGGACCTTATGGATATGCTTTAGTCGCTGAATATTATTTTGTCTATTTTCACCGAATGTTACATTTGGCCTATAATATTCCCAGAATAGGGATGGTAGGGTGGAAGTAGTTATAATCTGAGTTTCACCTCTTAACTCACCTCTCTGATTCATCAGGGAGTTATTTATGTTGTGGGACTGTAAAGTAACCTTGCCGAGCCATGAGGCCTATCTCCTGTTTCTGTAGTGTGAGGCAGCTTGATGTACAAGGACACCCCCTGGACATGACGCTAGTATGTCGCAGGGACTTATACCCCCAATCTAACGCTCGATGCTGAGTGTCAAGCAGGGAGGCATTGAGTCCCATTTTTACAGTCTTTGGTATGACCCGGCCGGGGATTGAACCCCGACATCCCAGTCTCAGGGCGGACACTCTAACCACAAGGCTACTGAGCTGGTGTGGCTGTGGGACTGTGCTGTTATAATAATGTATAGAGAGATACCTTTATTAAATGGTCTTTCAATAGTCTATCCAACATGTAACATAGTGTCACATGCACGCACCACATATTACATTGACATTTTATTTTATCAGCTATTTTACCCTCTATACTGCTTCCTTTGGTGTGTTTGTTTTGACACACTGGTTCACAAATAATGACTTTATAATTAATACACTGGCTGAAGATCGAATTATTTATGGGCCCACATGGTGAATGTAGGAGCCATAAAGGGACTTACCGGTATATACAAGGTCTAGTGCTTTGAGTATGTCACTTTAATGGACAGATTGGACACTGCCCTGGTAGTAGTGGTGGGCGTGATCACTGGGGCTGGGCGCTGCCACGCTAATAACTACATTTAGCCGGCACTAGAGTTGAGGAAGTTTGGACGGAGAGAAGGGCTTCATGGGAGCCGGCGTTTTCTGTTGACCGCAACAAGGCATTGTAACATCCACGGTAGAAGTGTTGTTTTTGGCAGCAAATTTCTAGTCTAGTCTTAGTCTTTGGACTGAAACTTCATTTAGTTTTAGTCACATTTTAGTCACCTGGAATGTCTTAGTGTTTTGGCGGGTCTTGGTGCCGTCGTAATGAGTATTTTAACACTTGCTGAAAATAGCCGATCAGCTATTTTCAGCATGCAACCAAGTGTGAAATGACTTATACTGGATCTCTCGTCCACTAGTCCCTTCCTAACATTTTAGTCTAGTTTTTATTTGTCTACGAAATTGTCAGTATATTTAGTTTTAGTCATGGTAGCTTAGTTTTCATTTAGTTTCCATTTGTTTTTGTCAGTGAAAATAGGTATTCGACGAACATTTTTCGTCTTAGTTTTAGTCGACGAAAACAACACTGCACGGTAGTATATAACAGTTAGCTGGGAACTGTCGTTCGTACCTGTGCTGTGAAGAAGATTAAAATGGTCAAAATGACTCCTTTGGAGACATGGACCTGAATTATTTGTATGTGCGTGCCATACTAGTGTCTCAGCTTTTGAACAGCCTACAGCCGCAATAGTGAATGAACACAACAATGACAATTCCATCTCTAATTCCCTCGGGACGGATGTCCATACCAATCACGCTCCCTTTTCAGTTTTTCCCAGTTAGACGTTGTCTACTGAATAACAGGACAATCACTGCTCTGACTCTAGTAATCAATGAAGCACTAACAAGCCTCTAATTGTCCACGGACCTTCCCCTTCTGCTAATCCTTGAGGCGTCATCTGGCTCCAAGCTTCAACGGCGACCACCAATCCATCCTTCAGCTAGCTAAGCACAACCAATCCTGACCTTTTTCTAACAAGCAACAGGAAATAGGTCTATATTTTGAGAGTAAAGTAAAGTGAAACTGACAGAAATTCTATACAAGAGCACTGAGTTGGGCTTATTTGAAGAGTAAACGGAAATCTAAACTGTTTTCTGTTGTTAAGAGAGTGGATTGGAGATCGAGGTCTTGTTTTCATCATGGTTCAGTGAGTCATCGGACTGGTGGAGTTATAATGGCAACGCTTTCTTAAGAAAAATAATCAATATTGTATTTTAGAGTGACTATAGTGTATCTTTTTGTTGGAGTGAAATTCCAATTTTAAGTGGCACAGTCGCTATTGTGTAAAGCTTTTGGTCAGAAGATTCACAAAAGGTCAAATGTTCAACAGCTATTCACAACTAAACTATTGTACAAAACTGTACATTGGCATTCAGTGTATTGTAGTTGTTCTAATTGAATGAAGGCCAGCTGTTTAGATAGACTGTAGACGGGTAGAGGATCAATAGTTGTGTGTGTGTGTGTGTGTGTGTGTGTGTGTGTGTGTGTGTGTGTGTTTTTCCTTATTTTCTTAGAAAGATTAGAGGCTTTTTCAAAGATCTTTTATAACCCTTCCTACAGTATTTACCTCACATAATTATGGGGGGGGCTGCTGTAGTGCTGTTGTTGAATTTCTGTTTGCTCATCATAAAAGGATTTCTATTACAGAATAAGTTCTGTTCTCAGTTCTCAGTCCATCTCTTGCAACAGTCAAACAAAAACACAGCAAAGCTTCACTTTATCACTTCACACGTGGTCATCCAACTGCACATCCTCATCATCGACACTCCTCTGCATCTGGAATCCCTTTTGAAACTCGACCCGTGCAGGGATATATGCGGGCTAGAAGACATGCAGAGGTTCTTTCTGCTTGTCCGAGCACATTTCGGGTTTCCTGTCTGACTGTCTGTACCTCTGTACAGTTTGTTTCTGTGGTTGGACTGAACATTTCTGTGGCTGAAATGAGAATCTGACGGGGTAGACACTTTGCATATCTCCATTTAGGCCTGACGTCAATTCTACAATTCTACAAATGCCTTCTAAATCCTGACGGTTTTCTGAAAAACCCCATGTTTCTATGTCAGTCATTCTCAAACCTTTTCATCTCAAGGACCCCCAAGATTATAATGTAAATGGCTGGTGACCCCCGTCTGAAAATATGTTGTTCCAGGGACTTCCAGAAGCAAAGATTTGATTTAAAAATATATATTCAAAGATTTGGGACACATTTTCACGATATAAACCAAATAGCAGACCTATACAAGCTCAAAGCGCGGCACTCGGTGCCACGCTATGAGCTTGTAGATCTGCTATTTTTCAATAGCTAAAGTATAACATAATGCTTAAAACACCAAAAGGGGTTCCCGACCCAAAATGGGCGATGAAACTGAGAATAATATGTGGTTTAATTTGACAGTGAACACCTTGCTGTATACACTAGGTACATACAGTAGGCCTGCTATTTGCTGTCACTGTAAACCTGACTATGTATTCAGAGATGCGACGCAGTGCAGGCTGAAGTGATAAAACGACCACAAACTGTTGGCTGCAACTCTTCCCTCTCCCTCTCCCTGTTTTGGATTATTTTAACCCATTCTGACCTGAGATCAGATTCATACGAGGTTTCCACTGGACACACACTGGTCTGATGAACCCATTCTGACCTGAGATCAGATTCTAAAAAAAATTCAGTCGTTCTTCGATTTTTCAAAAATAGCAGACCTACAAGCTCGTAGCGCGCCACTCGGTGGCGCGCTATGAGCTTGTAGATCTACTATTTTTCAATAGCTAAAGCACAACATGATGCTAACACCAAAATGGGTGCCCGGTCAGAATGGGTTAAAAGGGTGACCTCACAAACATTACGCAGGCTGGGGGAACGGTAGTAAACGAAGACCAGTAAACCAGCCCAGATTGCAACCACATTGTGGCCAACAGTCTGCCTAGTGTCTGTCGGGGTCTCACTCTGTACAGCATGTTAACATGTGTCTTGCAGAAGATGAGCGGATGCTGTCTGTCACCCATTAAAGCCTGATTTATACTTGGTCATTGTGTGAGCTTGTAGATTGGCTACTTCCAGGCAGCATTCCTACAGTAGAGTGTATACTAAATTAGGCATTGGTTAGAACCGTTAGACTGATAAAGACTTAACGATTCTATTTATTATAATTATTTTGGGACAATTCTCTGAGCCTTTAAAGGACCACTTCACCACTTTTCAACCTATCTTCATATAATAGGTCCTCACTAATAATCATGAAAGAATGGCGCAATTTTTTTCTACTGGGTCTTGTGTCTCATAGGAGGGCTGTGAAACCGTCTTCCAGTGACATAATCGATGGGGAATACAAGCTAATAGAAACTGCAGGCTTTCTAGTCCTGAAAAGTTGCAATGCGAAAATGGAAGCCATCGTTCTCGCGATAATACAAATCTAAACATTTTTGTAAAAATAATCTTGTTTAAAAGAAAATCTGCCTAATGATGATGTCACTGGAAGACTGTTTCTGATCTGCCCACAGCCCTCCTACAGTATGAGACACAGACTGAGTAGGAAAACAATGCGCCATTCTTTCATGATTATTAGTGAGTACCTATTATATGAAGATGAAAAGTGGTGAAGTGGTCCTTTTAATTGACAGGTAGAGTGAAGAGGGACAGGACAGAGAGAGTAGGGGAGTGACCTGCGGCAAGTGGTCCTTCCGCCCGGGAGTTGTACCAGCATTTTAGAGCCCATATGCCCCCTAAGCACTTGGCTGGGTCGCCCATCTTTAATGATTAATGAGCCAAGCCATGATTGCAAGGCTTCATGTGCTAATATCTCAGTTGCTTTGTCTTGGTAAAACCGTAAAAGCAATTTGTTTTACATAATGGTTTACTTAACTTCTATTTACGTGTTTGTACTACAATGTATTCTGAATCTGTATATTAGTATGCAATATGACTGTCTAAAGGAATACAACTGTGAACCTCTTAACGGCTGACCTGGGTTTTGATTAGTTTTGAGTTGACAGTTTCCACTGTGTAAAGTAACACATCTGCAAAAGTGTCTCTCTCTCTAGAGATAAGGTTATGTAAGAATTGAAATTAAATTGAAATTCCCCTTCAATGAACATAAAAAAATGGCATTAATAGTTTCTGAAATGTTTATAGGACAAAAGTTACCTCGTTGGAGTGCTGTACTGTAGACCAAACCAGACTAGACCATTATTATGAATGATGACCTTTTACTGGAATTGCCTGCACTCCATATTAAAGTAAACATCATGGCTTATAATAACACAACCTCGTGTAAAACCAAAGAATAAAACCAAAAATATAAAAAGAATTGTCTTAAATCTTTAGAATAATTTGTTTTATTTTTTATTTTGTCTGTTCAGTTGCCCTCTTAAAAAGGCACAAGTCAAAGGACACTTTGGTGACATTAAATCTAGTCTCCAAGCTGCACAGACTAACTAGCAGAGCATACCCCCCCCCCCCGCCCCCCTGTCACAGATTGGCAGGAGCTACAGCCTTTTGTCTTTTGGAAAATGTCTTCATATTTTCCACGGCTGCTGCTTGGTGTGGTTGATTTGAAGCGGTCCATGTGTTCTCGTCCGTCTCTCTCTCTTTGGCCGGTCCGTGTTTTGACCTTCTAGGGCTTTGTTGTAAAAGGCTCTGTCATTGTGGAGCTGTTTTTATAGGCTCGCTGAAGTTTCTCCTGGCTTAAAAATAGCTGTAGCTTGTTTGAGGAAGGGTGGCTGTCTGACTGAACATCATTAGGGGGGAAAAGGTTCTATAGTTCTCGTCTAAAGTTGGACAACACAACCCTTTTAAATTACTTCCTTGGTGTTGCATGGCTCCACTCCACTGACACAGCAAAGTCTTGTTGTCTAGGGACGGGGGCTAAAACCCCGTAAGAGGGCCCTTTTGGACGAAAATAGCAGATCTACAAGCTCACAATGCGACGCGTTGAGAGCTATTTTCAGGGCGCAACCCAGCACTCTTTAAGCTAGTGGAGATGCGTTGTAACGACACTTGCCTTTGCCATTATAAACGTAGGTTTTCTATTGCCAATGAAGCTCCTCTTGAATTGAATTGAAAACAGTTTTTGCAGAGCGTGCACTTTTGTTCATCATCATATTGACTGATAAAGAATTCCACCAGTACTCAGCCATGCATGTACGTGATCTACAAACAAATGCATTTATGAACAATAATGTAAGTAAATTAATTGCATTTTTTTTAATAGCGCTTTTCCAAGTGCTCAAAGAGCTTTACAACGGTTCATTCATTCATACATTGGGAGGTGAAGCGGCGAACAGTCGACGCCAACGTCCTCACTTCCCCACATTCACACAGCGATGGTGGCGAGCTCACACCGACCGACTCATTGGTGGAAATGTAGGGTTCAGTGTCTTGCCCAAGGACACTTCAATGTGGGGTTCAGTGTTCAGTGTCTTGCCCAAGGACACTTCGACATTCGAACTTCGAACCGCCGACCCAGGGATCATTTGACGACCTGCTCTACCTCCTGAGCCACTAGTCGCCCTAAATAAAGAGAGAGAGCATAGAAAGACTAGGAGATGTATGGGCGAAAATAGTGAGAAAGATGCTTTGCTAGAAATGACACGGTCACTGGATTCCTTCGATTCCTTCGCTCCCCGTACTGTATGTTCGTCTTGGAAGTATAATATACAGTATTATCCTGAGATGAGTTCAGGGCATTGGACGTGGAATAAATACTTTCCTTAAAGTGTGCGTGTGCGCGCGTGTGTGTATGAGTGGCAAGTGTGAGTGTGTGTGTGTGTGTGTGTGTGTGTGTATGTGTCTGAGTGGCGTGTGTGTGGCGCGTGCGTGCGCCCGCAGCCAAAATGTATTAAATGAGAAAATCATGAATGATTGATTTATTTGACTTTAGGGAGTGACAGCTATAATCCAAGCGTGTCTGTGCACTAAAGGCTTGTTCATTCATTCATTGCATACAATATATTTGAGTTATAACCTCAATAATTGTACATGATTATACTACCAAATCAAATAATTAAACTGCCATTTGAAGGAAATGTCCATGTACTGTAGTCAATAATAATGTATGTCTTAATTTTCATAAAAACTGTAGATTTATTCATTGCTATGCAATCTATTAAAGCCATTTAAATAAGAGGGATAGTCTTGTTATGAGTGATATGAAGTGTTATTGGTTTGCCATTGGTTATATTGTTGCAGTTAATGGCTCATGCATTATTTAAGTAATTTACAGACTTGAATACGGGTATTGCAGACTTGCATTGTTGTGGTGAATTTGGGAATTGGATTTCTGACCCCTTATGACGTACAAAAGTTAAATTATGAATGAATAGTTTTCACATTTGTGTGTAGGTGATATTGCAGAGTGACATGTTGGAATGGAATTACTTCAACTTTAGGGTGGCCAAAATTGGATGACAGACATTATTGGATGATTAAATTGGATGTTTAGTCAGATACGGTATAACTCTCGAATAGATTGAGACCATTCTATTTACAGAATGTAAATGCGAGTGTGAATATCATATTTGATCTTGGCGATCTTGTCTCTGCTTATAAATCAGCAGGCAGCAGTTGTTGTCTCCACCAGGCCGAAGGCATGGGGGGGAGAGTCTGTTTTGCACTCTGTCCGTGTGTCTGTCTGTGTGTGAGTCCATCTGTCCGTCCGTCTGTTACCAGCTAATCTCCGGTACCGTTAACCCGGTCGATGCCATATTTTGCGCACACAACGGCCTGTTATAGCGCCACCAGTGGGCCGACTTTTGAAAAACTCATTATTTTATATTACTCCTCCAGATTCTGTCCAAAAAATCCCGCAAATCGTTAGACACTATCTCTATAGTCTTGTGTTCAAGTCGGATCTATCTGATATTTCAGATTCCATCCTAATTGGCTAACATTCGCTTTCAAAGTTTACAGGATTGGCCCGTTTTGAACAAAAATCCTCAAATCATGAACGCAGCGTGCAATTTACGTGAAATCTTTCACTGACGTTCCTACTAGGCTGAGGAATATATCCCACCCTTTTCACATTGGCCTGTTATAGCGCCACCAACAGGTGGATTTTTTGCAAAACCTATTTTTTGGAACAAAATGCCTCAAATCATCCAATTGCCATCCAAGGCGTAAGAAGGAATGGCACAACCTGACCTGCCCTGGTGGAGACCTGTGCCCCGAGGGGAACTTTATCTAGTTACATTATTTAGTTGCTACACTTCCCTGCTCAGCACATTAGCAGCACGACCCCCTCCCCCCCACGACCCCCTCCCCCCACAGGGCAAACATGACGTCATGTTGTAGTTTTAGTAAAAACAGAGATGTGTTGTGTGAGCGGTGACCACCGCGGCTCAGTGACCTCATGTTGTAGTTTTAGTAAAAACAGAGAGATGTGTTGTGTGAGCGGTGACCACTGCGGCTCAGTGACGTCATGTTGTAGTTTTAGTAAAAACAGAGATGTGTTGTGTGAGCGGTGACCACTGCGGCTCAGTGACGTCATGTTGTAGTTTTAGTAAAAACAGAGATGTGTTGTGTGAGCGGTGACCACTGCGGCTCAGTGATGTCATGTTGTAGTTTTAGTAAAAACAGAGATGTGTTGTGTGAGCGGTGACCACGACGTCATGTTGTAGCTTTCGTAACGTCACAGCAAAAAAGTCTTACTTTGTGGGATCTGATTTTTCCTTTTCGTCTGGTTTCCAGGCTAGTATGCAATTCAAAGTGGAATGCCTGGACCACTAGCCCATTTTAGCCCATGCTTTAGCTATTTAAAAATAGCAGATCTACAAGCTCATAGCGCGCCACCGAGTGGCGCGCTATGAGCTTGTAGGTCTGCTGTTTTTGAAAAATCGAAGAACGACTGACATAGAAACATAGCTTTTTCAGAAAACTGACGTTTGTTTAATCTGATCTCAGGTCAGAATGGGCTAGACCAGCGAGGTCTCGACCAGGCGATACTGTTTACCATCTAGACATATCTGCTGGGACTTTCATACCGTTGCTCATTATTGTCCTTTTGAACGGACACAGTTTGAGTCGTAGACCCTGCTCTGCCCTCTGCTGTGAATCATGGAAGGCCCACTGATTGCAACGCTGCTGTCCGTCTGCAGCCCCTCAGTTAAACCTGACATTGATCTGCATTGATCTACGCTGAGGCTTTCAGTCAGTGCAGATGTTGGCCCTGTCACTCTGCAGTGCAGATGTTGGCCCTGTCACTCCTTCCATGCAGGCACACATGTAAAATGGTGCATTTATATAGCGCCTTTATCCAAGGCGCTTTACATAGATTGTGCATTACATTCACACACCGATGGCGGTGGAAGCCATGCAAGGCACCAACCAGCACATCGGGAGCAATTTGGGGTTCAGTGTCTTGCCCAAGGACACTTCGACATGTAGACAGGAGGAGGAGCCGGGATTCGAACCGCCGACCCATGGATCATTAGACGACCTGCTCTACCTCCAGAGCCACAGTCGCCCACATGTCACTATTAATATTGGGGCGTAAAGACACAGAACTGCGTGTGTATACCACACACACCCACTCGCACGCACGCACAATTTTGTAGAAAACAAAACAGATCTGCTTTCTATTATGTGATGGCAAGCATTCACATCTGCAAAATCTGAACAAACTTTTTTTTAAATAACTTTCCACAACAGTTAAATGCATGTATGGCATTGTAGAAGATCCCATTGCAATTATCCAACAAGATCTTGTAAACCTAGAATAAACAATTTTCTGCTTTTACAAATCTTTTGCAACCCATGATCAGTGAGCAGCGGTCCATGCAGCCTCCAGTCACTCTCTAAGGCCAAGACAGAACCGTACACATCACTTACCTTACAGTAACTCCAGTCACTCTCTAAGGCCAAGACAGAACCGTACACATCACTTACCTTACAGTAACTCCAGTCAGCTCTCACAGTAAAAGTCCTCAGCCACTTTCCGAGTTTGTTTTTTAGTAGTAGTAAAAATATTAATAAAAAGGTTGAGGGGCACAATTCAGTCTCACTGCTTGCTCTGTTTCGGTTTTCATTTCTGAGCAAAGAAAAAAAAAGGGAAAGAATTAATATAAAACTACAGACGCATGACCGGGGGGAGAATCAGGGGTTGTCTGGAGAGCAGGATCGCCTGCGTGTGTGCCCCGTCTGAGGACTGCACGGGAGGGGAGAGGAGAGGGAACGGAGGTTTGGAGAAAAAGGGCTGAAACTCAATGATTTCTTTCTTTGCGGTGAAAAGAGGGGTAGAATAACCCATTTAGACCCGAGGACGCCAACGAAATGCTATGACTCTTCTATACAGCAAAGGCTGGTGCTGTGTAGTCTTGTTTATTCAGATGGTATGTCATAATTATTCCCTGCGATTTCTTTCTCTCCAAAAAGTTGGGCACGGAATACTCCAATCTAATTCCCTTTTATTTATATAGCACATTTCACAACTCAAGGTTTACAAAGTGCTGTGCAGAAAGTTAAAAGCTAAATACACTATAATAGTCTTCTAAATCCTGACAGTTTTCTGAAAAACCCCATCTTTCTATGTCAGTGGTTCTCAAACCTGTTGTTCTAGGGACCTCCCAGAAGCAAAGATTTGAGTTAAAAATGTTCTATTCTGAAAGAATAGATGAATTCAAAGATTTGCGACACATTTAGGGGCAGCGGTTGGCCGAACGGGTTTGCGGAGCGGTCTTGATATCGGAAGGTCGCTATAGTTCGTATCCCCGGACCGGCACGTTAAAATGACCACCGCTGAAGAAGTGCCCTTTGAGCAAGGCATTGAACCTCTACCATGAAATGTTCTATGAGCAGGGCCTGGCTGTAAACAAGTTCTTCTTGAGCTTAGTCTAGTTACCCTGGGTAAACATAGTACCTTTGCTTTGCTTTTTTTCACGATTTTTCAAAAATACCAGATCTACAAGATCATAGCGCGGCACTCGGTGCCGCGCTATGAGCTTGTAGATCTCCTATTTTTCAATAGCTAAAGGTCGGATGACACAATGCTTAAAACTCCAAAAGGGGTTCCCGTTCAGAATGGGATAAGGAGGGGGTAACAAAAGGGGCGTAATCTAGTTCCCATCTGTGCACCAAGACATGGGACAGATGATGTCTGAGAGGGTTCCTCTACCAGAGAGAGGCCCGGGGAACCCCTTTTATGTCCACCGGATATCCACTTCCTATTATCTTAGACATGAGGTCATGGATATGTGAAACTTGTTTTTCTATGCCGCCCCCCCCCCCCCCCCCCCCCCCTTTTTGAGGGGTGCTAGCCCCTCGTATGCACAGGTTTAATGTTTGTCTTCAGTTCAAAGTTTGTTTTGTAAACGCATTGACAATGAAGGGAAAATGTACGTCATACTGTCTCTTTATTGTTAATGGTGTTAAATGTTTGTGTTGGCACCGTTTGTTTTACATCACCATTACATCACCTAATCAACATGAATATATTAGCGCCCCTCACTTCACACGGGTGTGATTTTTTTAAATTGTACTTATAGTTAAATCTTTTGCTATACCAAATGTCTTGGCCTAAAATAGCGGACTGAGCTTGTAGATCTGTTATTCTTGGCATACCAAAATAGAGATGCTGGGGTTCAAGTGCTTATAACTCTCAGAGTTCAAAACGGATAAATGAAAGGTAATGTAAGTGATATTTATTTTAATGTTATTGAAAAGGTTTATTGTAAAAGGTGTAATATAGTAATCATTGCTATAGTGTGTTTTCAGGTGGGTTGCCAATTTCAGCCAATAACGAGAGAGTGCCCATTTATCAGATTAAATGTTATATTAACTTCTGATTTCACATTGGTTATCCTGCATTCTGTATGGGTTCTCTCTCCCGATTGGATAAAATTGGCATCCCAACCTACCACCACCTGTCGTTTTGGATCGGCTGTTTAGGTACGGTGGGGGGGATTCAGAGTCCCTATGGCCGGGACTGATGCGCTTGATCTGAGTACCTAAAAAGCAGAGCCAATACATCGCCACAAACCATAATACATATACTGCATTGCTCATCTATATTCATATCCTTCTTGAGTTGTCTGACTGAACAATAATATCACTCAACATGGAGCATGTTACCGTGTAGCTTTTGTGACAAAGTGACATTGAAGTTTGCTTAACAGAAATAAACAGTTGAAAAAGATAAAGAAAGGAAAAGGAAGGCTGCAAATGTATTTACATATTAGATACATTTCATACAGAACAGTTTTATTTACGAAACCACAGTATTTCTGCTGCTTAGGCATACTGTAGGCCTACTTTACATGCAGGAATCTACCGAAAATGACTGCATATTATTTATTGAAAAAAAAAAAAAAACCCACAAAGTGGTTTGATTTGTAGCCATTTTGGAAAATGTGCCCGGAGGAGCGTTATAGCCGGGGTCTCCTCGCACACGCGTGCTCCAAATAATTCCACATTTTCCACAAATCTTCCTCAGTATTCTGGCAATGATAATAGCCACTTTCTGCAGCCTTACTATACTTCCATGTACAGTAAGCATAACACAGACTTATTATGCAATACCTCCGCTGGCTACTTCCTGAAGTGGTGCTTCACGTCACGTTATATATATTTTCCCCGCGTGGCGCTAGAGCGAGACCGGACAAATGTCGGACGAGTTTCTAGTGAAAGAGAGACTCCCTTGAGACCTGGTGCATGGTGAAAATAAGCATAAATGCACTTGGTCTTGTTGAAGAGAATAGTTAAACAGACAGCTAATATTGTACCTGTTTTCCTTTATTCTTTCTTTCTATCTTCCTGAAAACTACCGATGGTAGGAGCTTGTATGAAAAAATATTTCACCCACTTGTTTAACCTGTAAATCTGTGATGTGACAATAACGTTGAAGTTGGGCAGCGGTGGCCGAACAGTTTGCGGAGCGGTCTTGATATCGGAAGGTCGCTAGTTCGTATCCCCGGACCGGCACGTTAAAATGACCACCGCTGAAGTGCCCTTGAGCAAGGCATTGAACCTCTACCATGAAATGTTATATGAGCAGGGCCTGGCTGTAAACAAGAGCTTAGTCCATGGGTAAACATGGTACCTTTCCTTTCCTTTACCTGTAAATCTGTGATGTGATAATAACGTTGAAGTTGAGTTGAAGTTGAGCTAACTAAATAATGCTCTGTTTGAGCTGTTATGTGCCCTGTAGACATGAGTGTGGTGAACATTATGAGCCGTTATGGGCCCTGTAGAGAACATTATGAAGGATAAAACAGTCATCACAAGTCTCTGCTCCACAGTGTTTCATTCATTATTATTAATAATTAAAACACTGACAACATTTCGGCCATTGTTGGCCTTCATCCCCTGCTGTGGAGAACATCTATTATAGTATTTCAATCCCAGCTACATATTCATTCATTTTGAGAGAGAGAGATGGAGATAGAGAGACCTGACTCGTTACTCTCATTTAGAATCTGCAAGTTCAACATTTAGCTTTTTACTTACTTACATCAGTGTTGAATTGAATAACACCCAAAGAATTACTGTAATCGTTTTTTTTGCTTTGAACCTATATTTTAATCTCATGCACCAATCTGCACATTGAGAATAGCTGTACTGTATAACAGTGCCAGTGGCTGATAGGTTAGGGGGAGGGAGGACAGGAGCTTTTATCTTGGAAAGTGGGAAAAAAAAGTTATGAAGAGTACAGTAGCTTTAATTTTAAATTCATAACACGTAAAAACACAGTCAAAGTAGGCTACAGTACAGCACATCCGCCTGAAGCTATACGTTTGGCACAAAGCGACTATCTTGCTTTATTACAGTTACATTAAAGAAACATTCTTGAAAAGCAAAGCTCGGTCTACTCTAATCCATTTTGGGCGGGAAGCCGGGAACCCCTCTTGGTGTTAGCATTATGTTATGCTTTAGCTATTGAAAAATAGCAGATCTACAAGCTCATAGCGTGCCACCGAGTGGCGCGCTATGAGCTTGTAGGTCTGCTATTTTTGGAAAAATCGAAGAACGACTGACATAGAAACATCGCTTTTTCAGAAAACTGTCAGGATTTAGAATCTGATCTCGGGTCAGAATGGGCTAAACACAAGTGTCTCTATTGTACACAGTGGGAGGCCAGATGGTCTGTGTCAGAACGTGACAGTGGCGTGGGCTCTCAGCCATGTTTTCGCTAGAGAACAGCAGGCCAGCATATGGACACTGTCGCTTTTTTTTCTCATTCTCAATGTAAACAGTGTAGTTACAGTATGTATAGGCTACGACATCTTAAATTAATGTTGATGATGTGGGCCAACGAAATGCTATGACTCTTCTATACAGCAAAGGCTGGTGCTGTGTAGTCTTGTTTATTCAGATGGTATGTCATAATTATTCCCTGCGATTTCTTTCTCTCCAAAAAGTTGGGCACGGAATGCTCCAATCCCATCCACTTTATTTATTTAGCACATTTCACAACTCAAGGTTTACAAAGTGCTGTACAGAAAGTTAAAAGCTAAATGCACTATAAAGCTAAAACATTAAGACACCAGCAAAAGCCACACGGTAGAAAAGGACACAAAACAACAATTACAAAGCCACAGAAAAACACAGAACTCTCAAATGGAATTAAACCAATACTAAGTAATATAGCATATAACGGCAGAACACACCACTGGGCAGAGGGGTTTAGAAATAGCAGTATAGGAATGATGAGAGTTACTGCATTTTTTGGCATTTTCAATTTCATTGATGTACAGTACTGTACAGTACATTGCTGACTGTACATCAATTATTAATGTAATGTATAAATTCAAAGCTGAATCTCATTTTCCCATAAAGGAAACATAAATTCATATTCAGCAAAACCTATGGCGTATTTATACAAACTGCATCGCAGATTAGACATAAGGCCCTGAAATATAATATTATTGGGGTAAATATTATTTTCCCAGGGAAAAGAGAGTCCCAGCTGCGCCTTTTTATGTATTTAGTATTGACCAGAGTCTCTGTGTACCGTCCCTCAGGGCTGTTATTGGTCAATGTCAATGTCAAGGTCACAGTCTTCTTCTCTTGTAGCCTCTTATCCACCGTAGCACACTAGCCCATTCTGACCTGAGATCAGATTATATAAATGTCTTCTACACATCCTGACAGTTTTCTGAAAAGGCTATGTTTCTATGTCAGTCGTTCTTCGATTTTTCAAAAAATAGCAGACCTACAAGCTCGTAGCGCGCCACTCGGTGGCGCGCTATGAGCTTGTAGATCTGCTATTTTTCAATAGCTAAAGCATAGCATAATGCTAACACCAAAAAGGGGTTCCGGCCTAAAATGGGCTAGTAATGAGTGCCAGGGTGTACTGGAGCTGATAAACTCAGTTTATCCGCCCCTGAGCATCCATCGCTAGCCCAGCTAAGTTGTATACTGACACTATAGGCGGGTGGAAACCATTACGTTTCAGAAAATCGACAAAAGATGCCGTTTCTTTTGTCGATAACGTGTTTACGATGGATCCAATGTAGTTCTGACGTACAGTATTTAGTATTTAGCCACTAGCTCTTCATACTTTTCATTGCTCAAATATTTTCCAAACGCCACAGAGAGAGACCTTCAACCTGGCATCCCAATCTTCATGAAACATTAAAACATGTCATGATTAAACATGGAAAAATCTTCAGAGCATTTCAAAAGAATGTTCTAAATGTTTGAGAGCTTGTAGATAAAAAGTGTCTTTACGTATGAAGTGTATTTTGTGAATTTGAAAACGAGATGGTTCATCTCAAGGGATTGTTCCTAATAAAGAATTTCAGACATATCGGCTATTTAAGATACGTTTGCGCAACACTGTCTTATAGTATGAAATATGGCTTTCATTTATGAAATAAACTTCAGAAGACGATGGAGATGCCAGACAGCGACACTAAGGCTTTCTCATTGCTACCCCGACACACTTGAAGTGTAAAAAACTGACCTTTTAAGAGTTCACTCAACACTTTTTCTATTACACTGGATTTCGCTGTGTAATACATTTCAACACTTGCTCACCTTGTATTTTTTTCCCACCCAGAAGGCATTTTTTCGAGCAACTTTATGATCTATGATAATGTTCACTATGTAAATTGAAAATACAACTGCGTGTATCAGTGTATGTAATCACGGCTTATATCGTATCGCCGTGAGAATATATCACAGATTACAGGACTGATGTCTCAGCAGCATTTAGAAAAATGTAGACTTTTCTACCGTTAAGGTGTCTTTACATTAAGTCTCCCTGAAAACAAATCTGTCAAACTGCAGTAGATTCAGAATATGCTCCTGCTCCAGTCCTTAATAATGCCAAGAAAGTGGAGCCTATCGCTCCAGTTCTGGGATCATTACACTCTGGCGACGTTACCTTTCTGTAAAAATAATCTTTTTTAGTCTTAGTCCTAGTAGTACAAAGTAGTAGTAAGGTTGAAATCAATTTTTTGCAAGTAGAAATTAATGCGGGTCTTAGAGGGTTAAGGCCAAATCTGGCCTAAGGCAGGTCTATTTGTTATTAATACCTATACTGTACCTGCAATGTAGTTGGAAGCAGGAAGTTGTTACCTTCCCGGTTCTTTAAACACAAGTCAATAGCCAAATTGTCTCCGGGCGAGGAGAGGATGACTGACAGCCACATTCTAATTCCTGACATTCTAATTCCTGCTCACTCACTTCACTATCCCGGCATGTGATGTTGTAAATTAGACGCTGTATTTCTCATAGGCCGTTATGAGCTGTTGGGCATGCATTCTCGCACAACACACAACAAACAGCATGATTGTATGAATAAAAATCAACGCATTATTTAACGTGTTGCTTCAGTAGCTCAGTAGATCAGTGTCATTCAGAATGACACAGTATGTAAATGCCTTTCAGTATATCTCTGCAGTTTAATCAAAGGGAGGCACTTTTTCACTCTCAAACCGTTCAATACACGCAAGCAGGCACGTTATGTTGGATTATATGAGCATGCAGAACAAAGTTTGACAACGGGTGGCTAGCGCACATCCAGTGCTGGACAAAAGGTTGACGCATACAGAGAAGAAAGAAGGCAGAACAAAGTTTCATTGGCTCTAAAAACATCCCTTTGAAGTCTGCGGCGTGGCAATGCTGTTTTACAAAATGTCCAACATAATATCCATAACAATTGTTTAACATAACAATATGTACAATCTCTCATTGTCTTTGTTGTGGAAAAACAGTCTTCCTCATTCTGGCAGTCAGAGCTACAATGGAATATTTCACAAACACTTTATCACATCTCTCAAAAGACAGGAGACAACTTTAATCAAGATAAAGAGACCTTTAATCAAGAACTTAACAAAAAATCACACCCGTGTGAAGTGAGGGGCGCTCTTATCATCGTACATCATCTGTGCAGTTCTGTGCAGGGGAGCCCCACTGAATTGCACGAACATCTGTTTGAAGAGCAGTCTGCTTTACACTGACATCTGACCATCTCAATGATAGATTCTGGTGCAGGGAGGAGCTCAGTTGTGACTGGTTTCAGCTGGCCATCCTTGTCCTTGTGGTAGCCGTTCTGTAGTGGGTCGAGGAACTCTTGCTGAGTGATGTCAGCCTGACCCCACACACTGGCCTGGATATGTATTTAGGACATGCTGCTTCAGGGCACCAAGTGTGGGTGGGAGCTTCTCACTTTCTGCCATTTGTTTGCAGAAAAGATGCACACCTCAGTTCAGGGATTTTGATCCCTTTCGGAGAGTATACAGTGCAATCAAACGTCGCTAATGCAGAATGAAGATCCTCTGTCACTTTCCTAGTCTGAGAAAGCATTTGAAGAGCCTTAACGGCATGGTCATCTGCTTTTAGGTAGATGCTCAGCCAGGTAGCTTTGCCTATTCTAGAAAAGCGCCCTGTGTTGTCTGCTCCTGTAAATGCGTGAAACGCTGGCAAAGCTTTTGCTCGATTGATGGAGTCTGTGTTTTAGTCATAGCGTGTGGAGAATGGAGTCTGAATCGTTTGCACTGCAACACGTTCTGAGGTTCAGTTAGCTCAATAGGCAGAGCGCTGAAACACGTTAGGTTCAGTTAGCTCAATAGGCAGAGCGCTGAAACACGTGGGGTTCAGTTAGCTCAATAGGCAGAGCGCTGAAACACGTGGGGTTCAGTTAGCTCAATAGGCAGTGCGCAGCAAAACAGTTGAGAGGTTCAGTTAGCTCAATAGGCAGAGCGCTACAACACGTTAGGTTCAGTTAGCTCAATAGGCAGAGCGCTGCGACACGTTGTGAGGTTCAGTTAGCTCAATAGGCAGAGCGCTGCAACACGCTAGGTTCAGTTAGCTCAATAGGCAGAGCGCTGCAACACGTTGTGAGGTTCAGTTAGCTCAATAGGCAGAGCGCTACAACACGTGAGGTTCAGTTAGCTCAATAGGCAGTGCGCTGCAACACGTTAGGTTCAGTTAGCTCAATAGGCAGAGCGCTGCAACACGTGAGGTTCAGTTAGCTCAATAGGCAGAGCGCTACAACACGTGAGGTTCAGTTAGCTCAATAGGCAGAGCGCTGAAAGTTTTGAAACACGTTGTGAGGTTCAGTTAGCTCAATAGGCAGAGCGCTGCAACACGTGAGGTTCAGTTAGCTCAATAGGCAGAGCGCTGCAACACGTGAGGTTCAGTTAGCTCAATAGGCAGAGCGCTACAACACGTTGTGAGGTTCAGTTAGCTCAATAGGCAGAGCACTGCAACACGTGAGGTTCAGTTAGCTCAATAGGCAGAGCGCTGCAACACGTGAGGTTCAGTTAGCTCAATAGGCAGAGCGCTGAAACACGTTAGGTTCAGTTAGCTCAATAGGCAGAGCGCTGAAACACGTTAGGTTCAGTTAGCTCAATAGGCAGAGCGCTGCAACACGTGAGGTTCAGTTAGCTCAATAGGCAGAGCGCTACAACACGTTGTGAGGTTCAGTTAGCTCAATAGGCAGAGCGCTGAAACAAGTGAGGTTCAGTTAGCTCAATAGGCAGAGCACTACAACACGTTGTTAGGTTCAGTTAGCTCAATAGGCAGAGCGCTGAAACACGTTGTGAGGTTCAGTTAGCTCAATAGGCAGAGCGCTGCAACACGTGAGGTTCAGTTAGCTCAATAGGCAGAGCGCTGCAACACGTTAGGTTCAGTTAGCTCAATAGGCAGAGCGCTGCAACACGTGAGGTTCAGTTAGCTCAATAGGCAGAGCGCTGAAACAAGTGAGGTTCAGTTAGCTCAATAGGCAGAGCACTACAACACGTTGTGAGGTTCAGTTAGCTCAATAGGCAGAGCGCTACAACACGTTGTTAGGTTCAGTTAGCTCAATAGGCAGAGCGCTGCAACACGTGAGGTTCAGTTAGCTCAATAGGCAGAGCACTACAACACGTGAGGTTCAGTTAGCTCAATAGGCAGAGCACTACAACACGTGAGGTTCAGTTAGCTCAATAGGCAGAGCGCTACAACACGTGAGGTTCAGTTAGCTCAATAGGCAGAGCGCTGCAACACGTTGTGAGGTTCAGTTAGCTCAATAGGCAGAGCGCTACAACACGTTGTGAGGTTCAGTTAGCTCAATAGGCAGAGCACTACAACACGTGAGGTTCAGTTAGCTCAATAGGCAGAGCGCTGCGACACGTTGTGAGGTTCAGTTAGCTCAATAGGCAGAGCGCTGCAACACGTTAGGTTCAGTTAGCTCAATAGGCAGAGCGCTGCAACACGTTGTGAGGTTCAGTTAGCTCAATAGGCAGAGCGCTACAACACGTTGTGAGGTTCAGTTAGCTCAATAGGCAGAGCGCTGCGACACGTTGTGAGGTTCAGTTAGCTCAATAGGCAGAGCGCTGCAACACGTTAGGTTCAGTTAGCTCAATAGGCAGAGCGCTGCAACACGTTGTGAGGTTCAGTTAGCTCAATAGGCAGAGCGCTACAACACGTTGTGAGGTTCAGTTAGCTCAATAGGCAGTGCGCTGAAACACGTTGTGAGGTTCAGTTAGCTCAATAGGCAGAGCGCTGAAACACGTTAGGTTCAGTTAGCTCAATAGGCAGAGCACTACAACACGTTAGGTTCAGTTAGCTCAATAGGCAGAGCGCTGCAACACGTGAGGTTCAGTTAGCTCAATAGGCAGAGCGCTACAACACGTTGTGAGGTTCAGTTAGCTCAATAGGCAGAGCACTGCAACACGTGAGGTTCAGTTAGCTCAATAGGCAGAGCGCTGCAACACGTGAGGTTCAGTTAGCTCAATAGGCAGAGCACTACAACACGTGAGGTTCAGTTAGCTCAATAGGCAGAGCACTACAACACGTTAGGTTCAGTTAGCTCAATAGGCAGAGCGCTGAAACAAGTGAGGTTCAGTTAGCTCAATAAGCAGAGCACTACAACACGTTGTTAGGTTCAGTTAGCTCAATAGGCAGAGCGCTGAAACAAGTGAGGTTCAGTTAGCTCAATAGGCAGAGCGCTGCAACACGTTGTGAGGTTCAGTTAGCTCAATAGGCAGAGCGCTGAAACAAGTGAGGTTCAGTTAGCTCAATAGGCAGAGCGCTGCAACACGTTGTGAGGTTCAGTTAGCTCAATAGGCAGAGCGCTGAAACAAGTGAGGTTCAGTTAGCTCAATAGGCAGAGCGCTGAAACACGTTGTGAGGTTCAGTTAGCTCAATAGGCAGAGCGCTGCAACACGTTAGGTTCAGTTAGCTCAATAGGCAGAGCACTGCAACACGTGAGGTTCAGTTAGCTCAATAGGCAGAGCGCTGAAACACGTTGTGAGGTTCAGTTAGCTCAATAGGCAGAGCGCTGAAACACGTGAGGTTCAGTTAGCTCAATAGGCAGAGCACTACAACACGTGAGGTTCAGTTAGCTCAATAGGCAGAGCACTACAACACGTGAGGTTCAGTTAGCTCAATAGGCAGAGCACTGCAACAAGTGAGGTTCAGTTAGCTCAATAGGCAGAGCGCTACAACACGTTGTGAGGTTCAGTTAGCTCAATAGGCAGAGCGCTGAAACAAGTGAGGTTCAGTTAGCTCAATAGGCAGAGCACTACAACACGTGAGGTTCAGTTAGCTCAATAGGCAGAGCGCTGAAACAAGTGAGGTTCAGTTAGCTCAATAGGCAGAGCGCTGAAACACGTGAGGTTCAGTTAGCTCAATAGGCAGAGCGCTGCAACACGTTGTGAGGTTCAGTTAGCTCAATAGGTCAGTGCGCTGCAACACGTTGTGATATCTCTGTATATATATATATAGCAGCAAAAGTTTTTCCAGCGTTTCACGCATTTACAGGAGCAGACAACACAGGGCGCTTTTCTAGAATAGGCAAAGCTACCTGGCTGAGCATCTACCTAAAAGCAGATGACCATGCCGTTAAGGCTCTTCAAATGCTTTCTCAGACTAGGAAAGTGACAGAGGATCTTCATTCTGCATTAGCGACGTTTGTTTGCACTGTATACTCTCCGAAAGGGATCAAAATCCCTGAACTGAGTTGTGCATCTTTTCTGCAAACACATGGCAGAAAGTGAGAAGCTCCCACCCACACTTGGTGCCCTGAAGCAGCATGTCCTAAAGGCCCATATCCAGGCCAGCGTGTGGGGTAAGGCTGACATCGCTCAGCAAGAGTTCCTTGACCCACTACAGAACAGCTACCACAAGGACAAGGACGGCCAGCTGAAGCCAGTCCCAACTGAGCTCCTCCCTGCACCAGAATCTATCATTTAGATGGTCAGATGTCAGTGTAAAGCAGACTGCTCTTCACACAGATGTTCGTGCAATTCAGTGGGGTTCCCCTGCACAGAACTGCACAGATGATGTACGATGATAAGAGCGCCCCTCACTTCACACAGGTGTGATTTTTTTGTTAAGTTACCTTCGTCTTGATTCAAGTTGTCTCCTGTCTTTTGAGAGATGTGATGAAGTGTTTGAAATATTCCATTGTTTGGAAGATAAGATATACATATCCAGATTACCAGAATAATACCATTTGATTTGATGTAAAAATGCAAAATACCCACCCATACATGTCTCATTTACAATGTAGTCGGCTCCATTGGATTCCTTGCCCCCAAAAATGTAGATTTAACCACTGCAATCTTGATTTTAGGTCATTTAGTAGGCGAGATATTGAGGAATTCGTTTTTGAAAGTAGCCATTTCTAAAGCTCCAAGATGGCCGCTTTACCGACCTCGGAAAAAATGGCAACAAACATTTTCTGATTAGTTAGGCTATAAGGTTTCCAAAAATATATAGTTTTAAAAATCTTCGTCTAAAGCCTACAAAATTACATAAGGAACCGGACTACCTGGGGAAATCCGTTCTCTGCATTTGACCCGTCGCTGACACCCAGAAGCACGTTGGGAGGGGCAGTTAGAGGTTCTTTGTCTTGCTCAAGGACACTTCGACAGCAACCCAGGAGGAGATGACTGCTGTTGTACTTCTGTAGTCTGTGCTAGTATACTCCATTGAATGAAAAGATGTTCCAGTATTGGTAATGATGTATAGCCCTTCTTGTTAGCATCCAGCACAAGTATCTGTTTTTGACAACCTGACAAATTGCTTTGCACAAAAAAAAAAGCCATTATGGCTTCCTATCGCAGAGTTCAATCGGATTTTCGCATTTGGTATTTGGATATATAAAAAAATTAAGCTCTGATGCAACTTGCAAACAGTGTTTAACATGTGTTGTTCAACAATTCACATGAGTACGGCAATTCTGCTTGTTCACATCACACGTCCATTTAATTTAAAACTGTGTTTCTAGAGCGCATGCTCGGCACATGCTCTGATGCGACGGCACGGTCTGTTGGTTTGTTGGCGTCGGGTATCATCAGACTTCACACACGGCTAGCACTTTCCACTTTTAGGAGTTTTGTCCCCTCAGCCATCGCGGCATTAAACAAACTGCCCCGCCGATGGTTTTGTATTGTCTTGGTGTAACAATCGCCCTTTGTATCTTAAGGCAAATTATTAACCAAGGAAAAATAAAGCGGCATCGAAGGGTTGTAGTTTAAGTTATTTATATAGAGATGCAGCAAAATAATTTTAATTGTCAAACAAACTGTGTTCAATTAAACCAATGCACGTGGTGGTGAAGTGCGTCTGTCCCTGTCGCTCTCCCTATAACATAAAATAAATAAACAGGCTGGACGAACTGAAATCGACAAACGATATAATATTCTCTTTCCAAACCCGTCCCGCCCCAAACAAGTCCCGGCGCTCTCTGTGGCGTCCTGCGCCACGACGTCTACAACAAACAAAACAATACACCCCCCCCCCAAAGTGTGCAAAACCACGCTTAGAATTTGATGTGGGTGTTTGAACAGACTGTGAAGACGAATTATATCCTTCAGGAAAATAAAGATTATTATTATTATTATTAGACCGGTTGAAGTGAAAACAAACACACATGCAATGCAATAAAAGTTGTGAACAACTTAACAAGAGTTGTGAAATACACAGCGATGGGTTCATCAGTACTTCCTCGACGCCTCCAGCGTGGCTACAGACATTTTAATGTGTTTGATGTACAGTGTATGTAGTCTGATGCTTTCAACCTGTCTTATACCACAGAGTGAGCCTAATTTAAAATTTAGAAAAGTTGCACAGAACATTTATGTCTTTTTTCCCCCCCCAACCCATAAAGCATAAACTGAACCGTGCAGTGCAGCTGCACTGAGCAGATATCAGGGAGAGAGAGAGAGCTTTGCTGTATTTTGTAGCAGACACAAAAACTGGACTTTAATCAGGCAGCTAGGGGAGACAGAGGACGGTTCTGATGCTGCCGTGGGGGTGTGGGGAGAGGGAGTAACTGTGACCATTGTGTCAAAACTAGCTGAGAACTCTCAAGCCAGTGGTTGAGATGGAAGCTGTATGTTTGGACTCGGCAGTCTCCAGCTCTTTCATCCGTGAAAGAGCTGGGGGGGGTGACCAGGATAGAATTTGCGGTCGTTGGTGAGTGGGGCTGAGACTCCTCTTCGTCGTGGCTCTGTTCTTTGGAAAGCTTCCTCTTGTTTTGATTCCCCTTGACCTCTCGACCTTGGCAGAGGGAACAGTAGGAAGTGAAACTGGCCAGAGATTTGTTTTGTTTATTTAGTTTTACTTGTTATGGTTGAAATCCATATGCATTAATGATGTCTGCAGTTCCATAAAACGTTCTTCCGGTAATCTGCTGAGTCTTAAGTTCCAACTCTTCTGACTGGCAATAGAGCGGCATGGTGACAAACACAGCTCAGCATTCAGAAAGCTGACTGTGTTCAACAGATCGATCAATAATGTCCTGTTTCTGTGCTTGTTTCACAACATAATTGGTCCCTATGTGTTCACTCTGTGTGGTGGTTTTCACTGGGGTTTAAAGTTTAAAAGTGTTAATATTTGAATTGTTGAAAATCAATAATCAATCAATTGATTGAATCTTGCAGAATGGTCGATACAAAAAACTGTGGACGACGCCCTGATAAAGCATTACACTTGTTTACAACCGGGTCCACCATTTTCAATTCATCAGAACATTTACAGACGTACAAATACTGTATACATATATGTACAAATACTGTATATACAAAAACAGGAAATCATCATATAAAAAAAAACATACATTAAGGGGTGGAGGGGGGACTCAGACTTTACGGGGGCCAGTTCCGAATTGCAGTCGTCTGTAGGACTTTGAGAGCAGGTTTTGAAGGAGTCTTGAAGGACATGTCTTAATGGCTGTTTGTAATGGCATTCCGCATTTTGGTGGCATATAGGAGTGAAATTAATTTAGTAATCAACCTCAGAATAGCCAAAACTGTGCGCATTTTCGTTTCATTTTTTTAATGTATTTTCTTTGTGGCTTTCGTCTTTTTTTCTATTTTCTTATGGAGGGACAGACGGTAGGCTGACAGGACATGGGGAGAGAGATGGGGAGGGGGGTGACACGCAGTAAAGGCCGTTGGGATCGGGAGTCGAACCCGCGGCACACTGCCAGACTGGATTACCAGCCAAGGTGCCTGGACCACTGAGCCATGAACCCAGGCCAAACTGTGCGGCATTTTGATCTAAGACCAAAATCCTGTTGAAAAGTATATTAAGAGTGTTTACAATCTATTTAAAAATGCATATTATACTAACTAAATCACAGGTCCGACTCCTCGCCGTGATAAATTACAGCCAGGGTGCAAAAGTAGGTCAAAACAATTATGCTGTCAGTGTCACTGCAGCGCAATTCTTCAAGCTGCGTTATTGGACAAGCTTCTTACATCCTTTACAGCACCGTCAACCACAAGCAGAATCTGAGGCCCGGTTGTTAAAAGGTTACAGCACCACCTCCAGGGACTTCTAGAGGGGCTTCTGGACACGTCTTATGTCTAACCCATTCTGACCTGAGATCAGATTCATACGAGGTTTCCACTGGACACACACTGGTCTGATTAACCCATTCTGACCTGAGATCAGATTCTAAAAATGTCAGTCGTTCTTTGTTTTTTCAAAAATAGCAGACCTACAAGCTCGTAGCTATGAGCTTGTAGATCTGCTATTTTTCAATAGCTAAACACCAAAGTGGGTTCCCGTTCAGAATGGGCTAACTGAATACACTACTACAACTTATATTACTGTAACCCCCTGACAGAAGTGTTCATGTTTAGGTCATCATTTTATGAAAGTTTATTTTAAATTGATGCACGATGTGGTCCTGGCCCTTGCATAGACCTGTCGAATGTCCTTGTGAATGTGAACTGAAAGGATGTTGGCTCTGCTTTCTCAGTTTGTCTCTGCCCTGTACTCTGTACTGTACTGCACTTGGATGTCTGGGCCATGTTGTATGTGTTTTCACAACGAACACCACCCTAGCCCATTCGGGGCGAGGAACCCCTTTTTTGGTGTTAGCATTATGTTATGCTTTAGCTATTGAAAAATAGCAGACCGACAAGCTCATAGCGCGCCACCGAGTGACGCGCTATGAGCTTGTGTAGGTCTGCTATTTTTGAAAAAATCGAAGAACGACTGACACAGAAACATAGCTTTTTCAGAAAACTGTCAGGATGTACACTACAGTAGGAGACATTTTTTTAGAATCTGATATCGCAGGTCAAAATGGGCTAGAGGAGCAGAGGAAAGCCAGACCTCTTGGCCAGATCCCATAATTTATAAGTCCACCCAGCAGGAAATGAGACAGCCTGGAGGATACTCACAACAACCAATCAATCACAGTGACACTGATTTGGACCCGTGGAAGTACAACGTGTCCATACCTATCAGAACCAATATCGGTTAACATCCCAGTTCCTCTTAGCTTATGGTTAACCCATTTTGACCTGGGAACGATTCTGCAAAATGTCCTCTAAATCCTGACTGTTGTCTTGGAAAAGCTATGTTTTTCTATGTCCGTCGTTCTCAAACACTTTCATGTCACTTTTTAACGATTCTTCAAAAATAGCAGACCTATACAAGCTAGTAGCGCGCTACTCGGTGCATCGCACTATGAGCTTGTAGATCTGCTATTTTTCAATAGCTTAAAGCATAGCATAATGCTAACACCAAAAGGGGTTCCCGCCCAAAATGGGTTAATGTAATTAAGTGTCCTCAGACAAATATGAGATGGATGGTTCTAACACACGCCCCAAATCAAATCATGCAAACATAATTAGCCACTTTGTATGCTTCCTGGAGTCTCCATGAAGACAACAAGCTAGATGAATACAGTACATAATGGAAGTGGGCTTCTTAACTCATTTAGGCCTGACGTCAGAATTTCAAAAAAAACGTTCGCTCTGAAAGAATATATATTCAAAAGATTTGTGCCGCATTTTTACGATTTTTTCCCCCCCCAAAAATAGCAGACCTACAAGCTCGTAGCGCGCCACTCGGTGGCGTGCTATGAGCTTGTAGATCGGCTATTTTTCAATAGCTAAAGTATGACGACATGCTTAGTTAAAACACCAAAAGGGGTTCCCGCACAGAAGGCGTTAACTCCGTCCTCCCGGTCAACTTTGTCATCACCTCCCATACAGTAGCTCAAACATCAAACAAATACTGTATCAGCCCTAAATTAAATGATATAAATGGGTGCAGAATACTATAAAGTATAGCCGAACGTACAGTAAGTGGTCATATAACTCCAGTCACATTGATTCCTTCAAAATAAGCTCTTAGTCGGCGTAGACCTACATTATATAGGATACCGGATATGCACATGCATAAAGTGGCAAATTGAGTGGCAAGTCAGTCAGTGGCAAAGTGAGTTCAACGTTGTTTAATTAATGCAATCCGATAGGACTTAATGTCTGTTTTAGATGCATATGGGCTGTCGAGGCCGGGAAGTAGTTTTCTGCCACTCTGTAGGCATTTCCACTTCCTGCATAACTTCTGGGTATGATGATGATGATGTCACACCCTCTATAAAGCTTTTACATACTGTATTGTATACTATTAGAAAAGTAATACTACTATTATGTTAGTATTAACTACACATTAGCGATAAATGAACAATGAGCACATGAGGAGCAGTGATTGGCTGTATTTTGCGTGTCTTAAGTACCAGGTCTTATTCCCTAACTTGAGTAAACTAAAGACCTGGAGGCGTGATCAATGCTCTTTGGCCACTCAGAATAGACAAAGAGCATTGACCACGCCTCCAGGTCTTTAGTTTACTCAAGTTGGGGAATAAGATCTGGTACTTAAGACACGCAAAATACAGCCCATAGTGTCTGTCTGTCTGGCTGGACAGTGGAATGAGATCGGTACCATATGGACTTCCAAGGAAACCAACCATGCACATGAAACTGGTTTTATATACAGTACCTGCTTTTTTTAGTATGCAACAAAAAAAAAACCCTCTCCTTTATACCCTTAATCGTGTGATGTGTAAATGAAGTTTATTCTGATTCTGAAAGACAAAATGACTCTTATAACCACATTATCCCTCGCATTACTATTTTGTACATGTCATTGTACAGTAGGAACGACATCTTTCAAAGAAAAAATAATCGGCTTTAGTGGTAAATAAATACAAGCTTGGTCTTTGAAAGGCCTTTTGATCACCCGATTGCAATATATCTCAAAACTCGGAGGCCATAAAATCAGCTGAGACGATTCGCTCGTTGACTCATCGCTTACAGTTTCTCTGTGACTCTTCTATTGATTCATGTAATCCAAGGGATGCGCCATGTCCCGCGGCAGGGGGGGGGGCATTGTCCCGCGGCAGGGGGGAGGGACATCTTGTCCCCTCAGGGGGGGGACATCACTGCTGGAGAGCAACCAACAAGACGCTGCGATCTCGTCTCCAACATTCAGAAGTGTAAAGTGAGTGGACTGACACAGTAGTACACTTTGCACCACTGACAGAATACTAACCCATTTTTATCTGAGATCAGATTCTAAAACAATGTCTTCTACATCCTGACAGTTTTCTGCTATGTTTCTACATGTCAGTCGTTCTTCGAGTTTTTCAAAAATAGCAGACCTACAAGCTCGTAGCGCGCCACTCGGTGGCGCGCTATGAGCTTGTAGATCTGTTTTTTTTCAATAGCTAAAGCATAACCTAATGCTAACACCACAAAAGGGGTTCCTGCCCAAAATGGGCTAATTTGAAATGGTCAGAGGGATCATGCGTTTCATTTCAACTGATCCTAAGTGGGTGTATGACACGCAGCCAAAATATAAAGCTTTGGCTTCAGAATCCCACAGTAGTTCCACACACTTTAATCCTGGAACACTAAACACTATTTTTGTCACCATCACAAAAACACGGGTATATTTTACCCAATGTTGAAATATAACATAAAAAATACTTGAGGACTTGAAGGACTTTTCAAAGAAATGTGGGTATTATTTTAAAGATATTTCAATATGTTTTTTCTATGTTAATTCATGATTGCTCGCAAGTTCCCCCAATCATTTTGGCTCAAAAGATTATTGCAATTTCAAGAGCACATACTTCCACACACACACACACACACACACACACACACACACACACACACACACACACACACACACACACACACACACACACACGACTCCCTACTGACTGAGTCCTACATCCTGAGTGCCATTGATTTGCAGACATTGCTGTCGATTTTCCTGAGTAGCTTTTTTTTAGCCGGCGATCCTCTTCTGACTCGTCTTGTCTTGTCTTGTGATGTCTTCTAGTGATCACTATAACCCATTCTATACGGGAACCCATTTTGGTGTTAGCACTATGTTATGCTTTAGCTATTGAAAAATAGCAGATCTACAAGCTCATAGCGCGCCACCGAGTGGCGCGCTACGAGCTTGTAGGTCTGCTATTTTTTGAAAAATCGAAGAACGACTGACATTTTTAGAATCTGATCTCAGGTCAGAATGGGTTAATCAGACCAGTGTGTGTCCAGTGGAAACCTCGTATGAATCTGATCTCAGGTCAGAATGGGATAAGCATGGTGCTCTTTCTGCCAGTACGAGTGACACGGTGTGGTTTGACAGGGTCGTCCCTCAGTCAGGAGGAGAGATTAGTGGTCTTTGGCGTGGTGAGGCTTAGTGGATGATTGATGCTGAAGTCTAGTGTCAACCTACAGTTAAACTATAATCTTTTTGTATTGCAGAACTATACTCTCCCTGTACTCAGTCTGCGGTGATACTGAGAAAGGTCTTTCTTTAACCTGTTGGTTTGTTGTTTGTATAGATGTCCAGAGTCGGAAACAAACGAAAGTCCCTTTTCCAGCAGTTCGGTCTGGTGTTGATCTGGCTGGAAGTAATGGGACAGATTAATTATGTTTGACTCAGGGCCGATTCATACTCCTGTTTCGGCGCTGTAGTGCCGAAATGATTTCGGCTCGTCAGAAAATTTCAGTAGCACCGAAGAGCCGACTTTAGGACGGTACCCGCCCCCCCGAACCTCAAATGACGTCAAATTGTAGGCTCTACAGCGCCGAACCGACTTTTATTCGGCTCTAAAATAGGAGTATGAATCGACCCTAACCCCCCCCTCCTTTCTTGGTTTATGGGGTCTATAAGTCTATAAATAAACTAGTAAGCCAATTTACAAGCATTGCTTTGCCTGTCTCTGTTTCCCAATGTATGTTATCAGAACCCACTTTAAAGTCCATTTCATCCAATTTCGGGAGGAAACTATAGCCATTGCCTTTTACAATATTGCGATTTAACTCTCTTAAGTTACCCTTATCCTTTATTGAGAGGCTACTTGAGAAGTTGATTAAAGGGACATGGATACACAGTGCACTGAAGTCTTTTAATTCCCCCCCTCCTCCTCTCTCTCTCTCTCTCTCTCTCTCTCTCTCTCTCTCTCTCTCATTAGCAGTCAACAGTGCAGCACTAATACTATCTCTCTCTCTCTCTCTCTCTCTGTTTCTGGCAAACAGCGCCCCTACTGGTACTAATAGTCATATACTGGTGCTCATGGCCACATAGGTAGGTACATACAATCATACATGTAGGTACCGGTACATAGGTGAACACGGACATTGCTGTTCCTTGGAGTGGTTGCACCACTCAAAACATGTCGGTGGGAAGTGAACCCTTGGCCAATAAGGGACCACCATTCTTCTTGGTGGGAACCCTTGGCCAATAAGGGACCACCCCATTCTTGATGATGATGTACGATGATTAGATTTAGAGTGCCCCTCACTTCACAGGGGTGAAATTTTGCTTTGGAAACTAGTTGTTTTGCAAGTGTTAGCCTGGGGATTCCGTAGGTCTCTCTCAGCCGTCTACAGTGCGCTCTTTCACTCAAACATTATTTCCTCTCCTGCCTTTAAGCTCAGCTTGCCCTCGCTGTGCTAGCACACACTCGTCTCCACTGACCTCTCCATGAGGTCATTCATTCGTTTGATGTGATTGTTTTGGTAATACAGGCCTCCTCCTCCTCCTCCTCCTCCTCCTCCGGCCCAAGTAGTTTTTCCTCTTAATCCTCCCAAGTAAATATTGTGGGATGAAATGTAAGCGGGAGAGAGGAGAGGAAATACGTCTACAAGGAAAACAATATTATCCGGGAACTGCTGCTGCTGGCGTGCATCATTCACGGTCAAGCCTAATGGAGCTCAAATAGCCAACGCAGCTTGATTTATTTATTTTATCTTGCACTTCTATTAAATTCCCTGCTTTTTAATGCATTTAGACCTGAGGACGATTCGACAAATACCTTCTAAATCCTGACGGTTTTCTGAAAAACCTCATGTTTCTACTGTATGTCAGTGGTGGCGGTGCTCAACCTTTTTCATGTCAAGGACCCCCAGAATGATCTGTCTTTGGCTGCGGGACCCCCATCTGGAAACATGTAGTTCCAGGGACACCCCCCACAAGCAAAAATAGCAGACCTACAAGCTTGTAGATCTGCTATTTTTCAATGGCTAAAGGATAACATAATGCTTAAAACACCAAAAGGGGTTCCCGTACAGAATGGGTTAATGTGGTACAGTATAGAAATGTCTCCTAATCCCTATTTTTTTGGCAGTTTCTTATCTTCTCTCTTTTATTCCCCCTGTCTTCTTCCCCTTTCCCTCATAAATAGCCACGAAGTTTAAGAAATACTTAAAAAACTGAATAAAGTGAGAAGGTTGCCCTTAGGCAACAATATATTAACACAGTACTAATTCTATTCTGCCTTGTTGTATTATATCATGGTTGGATATTCAATTGCTAATAAGCTTGTTTGATTAAGTATGGATGGAAACGATCCATATTGCTCTTCAAAGAAGCAAGTTCGATATTTGAGAGTCCTAGATTATTTAAAGCTGGGTGCCCGAGAGTCCAGACAAATATCTGTAAAACAATAAATTGTTCTGGTTTTCAGTTCAGACCACAATAATAAATACATAAATTCATGAATAAATAAACATTTAAAAGACTTTTAGCTATTGAACCAATACTATAAATTGGTCTGTATAGTTGCTTTGAATGATAACTAGAATAGGGTGGACGCGATGTGGTGGAAACATCTTACAATCGTCATGAGCAATTTATATTTAAAACATTGAAGGCAGAGCACTCGCCTTTCTACCGCAAGGTCACGGTTCGACTAGCTCCGCCAACTCAGCGCATGAGGAGCACGGGCTTGAAGTCGTGCGGTTAAGTACTGGGAGCTGATGTGGTGGTGTTGCTCCACCTCAGCCTTCCATCTCCCTGAGGTCTAGCGCATTGAAACGGGGATAGACTCCCGTGCCCTGCATGCTCATACTGACAATAAGCCTCTCTGATTGACTGACTCACTTATACTCTCTTTTAATAGGCCTATCGTATCAGTATTTTTGTGAGAGATACAGTATTGTGACGTTTCAAAGCGTTAACATTCCTAGTCTTATATACGTAACACTTTGTCAGAATAGGTCAGGAGGACCCAAAAGTCTCCCAAGGACATTACTCCATTTACTCCATCTGTGGAGTGCCATTGTTCAATTTGTCACACGATGTGTCCTTTTCCTTGACGGGCGTGACCTCTGCTGTTGTTGTTGTCATTGTGTTGAATGCCTGGTATTGATTACGGGTGTCCCATTTAGTATGAGGCCACACGGCATGGTCCTCTGACCTCCCTGAGAGAGGTCAGGGTGGGCAACCTTTTCAGGCACGACATTGTGCTTCTTTGTTAAATAGTTGTTTTCCAAGGCTGGTGAGATACACCATCCATCGCCAGGCAGTGATGTGCCATTTAGAATGAAAAGAGAAGGGGACCCGCACACTCGTATGCTCCAAAAGATAACTTTTAACGTTTTGGATAAGGCATCGTTATAATCTTTCGATGTTGCCATTTCTATGGGTTCAGTGGACTTTTTGAACCCAGCACCTCCATGAAGTGATGTGCGTATTTTTCTATAGTTTCTGTACCATTTAGAATGATGCAAACATAGAATAGGGCCCAAAGTCAATATATATATTTGTCATCATTACATATGTAGAGAAAAATAATCCTGCACCACACTGTCTTCACTTGAGTTTAGATTTTATTGAGCGATGTTTCGGTCGTCAGACCTTCATCAGGCATTCTTCTTATATCATTATTATATATATCAAAATTTAAAATCCATGATACTGTACATACAGTAGAAAAGTCTAGTAAAATGATCTGCGGTTTGTCAGAAAGTCTCTTTCCAAGTTCCTATCTTCACTGGGGGGGGTGGGGGGGGATGCTACTATATAAACTATTAACTTATCCATTAACTGAAATAATATAAATAGGTTATATTACATAAGATGGTGGTGGATCTCACCACACCAGCCTCGGAAAACAGCTAAGTACATAATCACAGTTGCCCATCCTGAGGGATGTCTGTCTGTCTGTCTGTCTGTCTCTCTCTCTCTCTCTCAGGGAGGTCAGAGGAAGAGAAACCAGAGCATCGTGCCCTGTGTGCCCTCCTCTCCTCCCCTCATACAAACAGGACCGTCGTCATCAATAATCAACAGTAACATGTAGAGAACAGCAGAGGTCAGGGCGAGGTCTTGTGTGACACATTGAACAATGGTAATCCCAGTGGATTGATCATTTCAATGTATTTATTTCTTATTAAAACAATTAATGGCCCACCATTAATTGAGATCCGTTGTCCCGGGACCCAAACTAGTGAAAATATAGCAGATGTAAAAAATGAATAATATATATAGCTAGCAGATCTACAAGCTAATTCTACAAGCGCACAAAGCTTCGTGCTGTGTTGTGACCTTGTAGATCAGCTATTTTCACTACTTCATTATCTTTTTGTATGGTGACAGCAAATGGACACACACACACACACACACGCAGCAAAGGTCGTGGGGATCGGGAGTCGAACCCAATATGAATATCTTTGTCCAATCTGTATGAGTACGTCAATACAATATAAGTGATTGTCGATTGGGGTGGTTGTATTTTTTCTGTTGAGACATTTACATCGTGTCAAAGGTCACAGGATCTGACACCGCGATGTTGACCTGATGGTCAAGATTCAATTCAGCAAAGCGAGCAGCATGGCTCTATTAGCTCAGTGGTAAAGGTCAGGGGGTAGAGGTCAGGTAGAGGGATGGTGTGTTGCGTTGGCTCCGTGACATTGTCCATCATACCGATGTTTAGTACGTTTTTCTCAAAGGCTTATTCTGCCTCCATTGATAGGTTGAAAGCAGACTGACAGGAAACTGGGAGAGAGATGGGGGGGGGGGGGGGGGGGCACTGAAAGCCTGCACTGTGCTTAGTGCACAGTGACTACACATGTGTAAGCACAGTGACTACACATGTGTAAGCACAGTGACTACACATGTGTAAGCACAGTGACTACACATGTGTAAGCACAGTGACTACACATGTGTAGGCACAGTGACTACACATGTGTAAGCACAGTGACTACACATGTGTAAGCACAGTGACTACACATGTGTAAGCACAGTGACTACACATGTGTAAGCACAGTGACTACACATGTGTAAGCACAGTGACTACACATGTGTAGGCACAGTGCAAGGAATGAATGCATTCGCCATGTATCCGAAGGAAGTCTGATCCAATCACTTTTAGATTTACTCCAGTTTGATCCTGAGTTTAAGTTTTGTTGTGTTCCAGATCTGATTTTATAGGCATGTTTAAGCCTCCAGGAAAATCCGTGTTGAGGTTCTTGATGCCGTGAGCCATGAAATGTTGAACCAACCCTGTGGTTGTCTTTTTTGCATTAGATTTCATCAGAAAATACACATACCTTTTATTATCCTTCAAAGTCTTCGCTACACATATTATTAATCTATATTATTAGATATGTAAACTGCAACTGGCTGGCGGAAGCATACAACCGTGCTGCAGTATTTCTAGTTCATGAGGTGCATTCCTGATTCCATTTCAATGAAAAGAGCCTACGTAAGGCTTAGCCCATTTAGGCCTGACGTTGAGTTTTCTGAAATACCTCATGTTTCTGTATCAGTGGTGCTCAATATTTCATGTCAAGGACCCCCAAAAATGATTTGTAATTGGCTGCCGACCCCCCATCTGAAAATATGTTGTTCCAGGGACCAGCAGAAGCAAATATTTGAGTTAAAACGTTCGCTGTGAAAGAATATATATATTCAAAGATTCGTGCCACATTTTCACGATTTTTCAAGAATAGCAGACCTATACAAGCTCGTAGCGCGGCACTCGGTGGCGCGCTATGAGCTTGTAGATCTGCTATTTTTCAATAGCTAAAGTATAACATAATGCTTAAAAACAGCAAAAGGGGTTCCCGATATGAATGGCTTAACAGTAGCCAAACAATGCTCAGGCCAACACTATCTCAGCCGCTGTAAGTTTGGTTTTTCTGGCAGCGCTGCTTGAAGCGATATTGCCATTCGGATCACACCACTTTCCAAATGCACTCAAAGACAGCTCTGAGGGAATCAGGGCTGTCCTGGAGGCACACAGCAGTCCTAATAATAACAGGATTTCCACACATTACGCTTCAAACTCACAGGAGGCGTATATATATCGGAGAATGGTATTTTCCGCAAGAGGCGCACTCAAGTCTTTTTCAAATTGAATTTGGAACGTTACATTGATTTTAAATAGGGGGGGCTGTGGCACGTATAGGGCCCGGGATATGATAGTTCTGCTCTGCTGAGCAGAATCCAACTACCAGGCAGAGGATTAAACGGAGGTATATTACTGTATATATCTGCCTCACACTATGATGGTGTTAATATGGACTATGAATATGATGGTCTTCATTCACTTCAAGTGCCAATCCAGTATTTTAGCAGATTTTACGCTCATTTACTTACGGGGTGTGTGTGTGTATATATTTATATATATATATTTATCTAGATTCTTGCATTCATCCCTCTGTGCATTTACAACCAATAAACCTGTTAATGGTAAATGGTGCATTCATATAGCACCTTCATCCAAGGCGTTTAAGTTGACATAGATTGTGCATTACATTCACACACACACATTCATACGCCAATGCCCGGAGGAAACCACGCAAGGCACCAACCTGCACATCGGGAGAAATTAGGGGTTCAGAGTCTTGCTCAAGGACACTTCGACACTAACTCTGGGGGAGCCCTCAGGGTTCGAACTGGCAACTTTGCAGTTACCATCCAGCCACTCTACCGCTGAACCACCGCAGCCCCATCCACTAGACAGACATGTGCACACACACATGTCTTGCACACACACACACACACACACACACACACACACATACACACAGTTACTACCAGCTGTGAATATTTCATGAAATGTGCTGAGCGTGGCTGAACTTGTCCGGTGATTGCATGCATTCCTGCATAGACGGTCAAACAAAAGGCCTCCATAAATGGGCAGGCAGTCGCATCACATGATTGTCTGCATAAAATAAAGTATCTTCCTATAATAATAGAAGTCTCTATGAGAGACAGATGTTGAATCCAACATCTGTCTATAGGTTTCCGACATCTTTGAGTGTGAAGTAAATCAGCATAGATATTTCTTGCTGCAAATTGCCATCAAGGTATTCTACTCATCTACTGTATATATCACTTCGAGAAAAAAACTGAAAACGATGAATGAAAGCCAAAATAGAGAACTTTATTTAATTTGTATTATTATGCGAGTATGGACAGGGGCACTTGTGCATCATTTATGTCTTAGTTATGCATACATGTTATGCATACTGTACATCCCTGTTGGACTCCCTAGCGTTTACTCACATTATACATGAGCAGATGGGCTTCTGGCACACTGCCTCAAACATCTACAACACCTCCACCTGCTCTCTCTCTTCTCTGGGAAGAAGAACGGCACCCTGAGGTGATCCATTTTGTCCAGTAGTTCCCAAACCTTTCCATGCCAAGGTCCCCCTTGGCATGCCAAGGTCCCCCCAACAGCCAAGGTCCCCCCAACAGCCAAGGTCCCCCCAACAGCCAAGGTCCCCCCAACAGCCAAGGTCCCCCCAACAGCCAAGGTCCCCCCAACAGCCAAGGTCCCCCCCAACAGCCAAGGTCCCCCCCAACAGCCAAGGTCCCCCCAACAGCCAAGGTCCCCCCAACAGCCAACAGCTAGACTAGAGTGTCTGGCCTCGGAAGCCCTTCCAAAGGGTTTGGAAAAAAAGGAAAAATGGACCGGCTATACAAGCTTTGTAGTTGTTGTTGACAGTGTCCAAAATACTGTCAACAATAATGTTATGAATTTAGTATTTTCATGTTCCTCTGCTTTCCAATTACACCCCACCCCCCCCCCCCCCCCACCACCACCACCACCACCGCCCCGGCTATACAGCCTCCCCACTTTGCCGTAGACGCTCTCAGCGCTTCTTTCCACACCAAAGTCAAAGGTTCGAAAGAGATCAGCATCATTTCAACCTTGCACTTAACCGAGAGAGGCTACAGGAAACAGGAGACAGACAGACATCCAGTCTGTCAACGTTCTGACATCTGACTGGTCAATATACCAGCAAGACAGAAACTAGGGGACAAAAGCCTTTGGAGATATTGATGATGTGGGTACAATTGTGTACGGGTTTATTTGTGTGTGTGTGTGCGGGTGTGTGTGTGTGTGGATGTGCACGTGCGTGTGTGTGGTAAATTGCTGAGTGGTCTTGCTGCAGTGTATTAGCCCATTCTGACCGGGCACCCATTTTGGTGTTGGCATCATGTTATGCTTTAGCTATTGAAAAATAGCAGATCTACAAGCTCATAGCGCGCCACCGAGTGGCGCGCTACGAGCTTGTAGGTCTGCTATTTTTGAAAAATCGAAGAACAACTGACATTTTTAGAATCTGATCTCAGGTCAGAATGGGTTCATCAGACCAGTGTGTGTCCAGTGGAAACCTCGTATGAATCTGATCTCAGGTCAGAATGGGTTAGTGACTGCATGAGGAGAATACCGCTGGGATACTTCTTACTGCCACAGCCGCTAATACTTTTGACTCTGCTAAATGTAAACGTCAATGTTCGCACTTTTTACCTCGTCGGTAGTTTTTAGATCGTCGTTGTGAGTGATTGAATAAACACTGAAGTTATAGCAAAGACACTGAAACACAGTTTGTATATAGAATTTTAGTTGGAAGAAATCTCTCTAATATTGTATGAAATATACCGTGAAGAACAGTGTTATATAAACTGTAATGTTCACACTCGGGTGTTTTATACTTGGGTAACAATAGCCTACTGTACTTTGACCAGATTTATTCCACCAGGCCGAAGGCATGGGGAGAGAGTATGTTTTATTGTCTCCACCAGGCCGAAGGCACGGGGAGAGAGTATGTTTTATTGTCTCCACCAGGCCGAAGGCATGGGGGGAGAGTGTTTTATAGTCTCCACCAGGCCGAAGACATGGGGGGAGAGTGTTTTATAGTCTCCACCAGGCCGAAGACATGGGGAGAGAGTATGTTTTGCACTCCGTCCGTCTGTCTGTACATTGTGAGTGATTGAATAAGAGTTCATATTCTGTCAAGAAATCCTGCAAATCGTTACACAGTACCTCTATAGTCATGTGATCAAGACGGATCTGTCCGATATTTCATATTCCATCCTGATTGGCTAACATTGGCTTTCAAAGTTTACAGGATTGGCCCGTTTTGAACATTTATAAAGCCTCAAATCATGAACGCAGCGTGCAATTTACGTGAAATCTTTCACAGACGTTCCTACTAGGCTGAGGAATATATATATATATATATATATATCCCACCCTTTTCACATTGTTTTCAGTTAAATTTTAAACATAAAATTCAACTTTTCAATTTTTCTTACCTCAGGACATTGTGGTACTGCAGATAAAACAGCTTCAGAAGCAAAAAATAAATGCCATGGACTGGTTATATCAGAGTGGTGAACCGTTAGAAATACGTTTGAGTTACATAGACAATATGATATTAAATATTAAAAAAAAACGTTTTAAAATTCATGTTATTGCTGCTCTAATCTGTAGCCGTCTGAAATAAATAAACTCTTAGGGGGGAAACCTCAGCCTTTATGTACCATGGGGGATGAGGAAGAGTAATTTAGTGAGGATACGTATCTTCTGCATAATTAATATCTTTAGTGGGCTTTTTGCACAATGATGTGGAAAATAAATGCATAGGAAGGTTGTAATGGTGCAGTAAAAAAGCCTCAGTATGAATGTATTAATTAATTTGTAATGTATTAATTAATTTGTAAATCTGAGGGTGTCTCGGGTTTAACCCATTTAGGCCTGACGTCGAAATTTATAAAAATAGCAGACCTACAAGACCTATACAATTTATAAAAATAGCAGACCTACAAGCTCGTAGCGCGCCACGAGCTTGTATATCTGCAATTTTTCAATAGCTAAAGCATAACATCGTGCTGACACCAAAAGGGGTTCCCGCCCAGAATGGTTTAAATGAACACTGAGGATTTTACTACGTACTACGGCCACCATACTGAAGGTGGGACGGTCCGACATCTCAAGGAGAGAGAGTCCTGTCTCCCGTTAGGCGCCTTCATTTCCTCGTAAGGCTGGCGGGTTAATAATCAGTGAGGCTTATAACATCCCACTTCATTACGACCTGACACCGACACCCGACACCATGGGTCATAAACCGCCCCAGATTGAATATAGGCTCTGCTCTTCAACTATACCGTATGCCCCACATTCTGCTCTCTCCAACGAACGCCTTTCCTTTTTCACCCTCTTCCCTCCATGCAGGGCTGGACTGTAGGCCACAGGACGTACCGGGCATATTCCCGGTGGGCCGCGACCGTAGGGGGCCACCATGATTATTATTTTTTATTTTATTTATTTGACAAGCAGGCAGGCCAATAGGCGGCAGGCCACCAGGAAAGGTCCGGGCGTGCTGCCATCATGATAATGTCACTGTACCTGTATCAGTGAGTGACAAAGGGTTGTGTAGTTATTAGTTGTCTGTTGGTTTGTATCATTGATGTTGTTCTGTGTTAAAGTGGTGGTATTATTAGGGGCTTGTTTGTTTGTGTGTGCCTCGACGGAGCGGGCGGTAGAGTTTCTTCTATCTGCGCGCTGGTTGTGGTGGTTGGGCCGGTCTGGTTGTGGTGGGTGGGCCGGTCTGGTTGTGGTGGGTGGGCCGGTCTGGGCCAAATTCACGCGAAAGCCCTGCCTCTCGCTGTGTCATCAACAGTGGTGACAGACAGTAGCACACACTACATTTACTTGAGTGCTGTACTTTATACTGTTAGTAATTTGTTCTCTATAGTTGTATTAGAGTATTTGTATTTTGGATCATATACAATTGTTCTACTTTGCTAAGCACGATTACACATTAACCATTAAGAGCAGGGAGATGACAATTAACCCCTCCATGGGGATCAGAACTAATAGCAGAGCCCACGGGTGGCGCTTGTAGGTGTTGTACTGTACCTACTGTACTGTAGGTGTCACTCTGTGTGGGTGTTGCTCTGGATTAAGAGTGTCTCTGCTAAATGCCTAATTTGTAAATTGGGTCAAATCTCCCCCTCCCCCTCCCTCTACCCATCCATGCTGTACAATATCCTCTCATCATGTTCTCCCTGATGAAGCTCTGCTCTGACTCTGAGGTCACGTCACACTCCACAGAAACTGTTGCCCAACAACGGCCAGTGACGCCAACTGTACGTTGCCTTGTGGCTCAGCGGTAGAGTGGCCGGATGGTAACCGCGAGGTTGCCAGTTCGAACCCTGTGGGCTCCCCCAGAGTTAGTGTCGAAGTGTCCTTGAGCAAGACATTGAACCCCTGATTGCTCCTGATGTGCTGGTTGGTGCCTTGCTTGGTTTCCGCTGCCATCGGTGTGTGAATGGGTGAATGTAATGCACAATCTCTGTAAAGCGCCTTGGATAAATGCACCATTTACCATTTTAACAACACAGTTTTGCAGCTAGATTCACACCGATGTCGGGCATTTTCCATATGTGGGCATATTGCATATCCATAAACTGGATGGGCATATTTGTCCAGACACACTCGAGTGTGTCTGGAGTAGAGATTTCTCTAAATTGTTTTTCGATGTCACGGTGGAGACCAGCTGTACAACATCTCAGTATGGCTAGACTTCATGGAGATATTATGGCCTTTTGCTGTGTCTTGTTAAGTCACTGTCAAGGTTAACCCAAGGTTAATAGCTTTCCCTTCAGCTTATAGCTGTAAAGCCACCTCCAACGATTGGACACATTTAATGGTATACATTTGATCACTAAGTTGGACCACTGAAGTCACATTATGCTTAATTGAACACATGATATACTGTGTACTGTACTCTGTACAATGTTGCAGATCTGCCTTGTTGTCATAGCGTTACGGTTTCGTTTTCTGATGCAAAATGGACACAAGGGCTTTGATTCAACAGCTGGACCTTCTCGCCTTAAGGGGTAATGGGGAGCCGGGCAGTGTATGGACGCTTTGCACAAAGAAATGAGCTGTATAATATAATACATTTATTGCCATTTGTTTGTTCAATTTAGGTTCTTACCCTGTGTTTTTTCCTTTTACATTTTTATTATACCACGATTTTTGTAAACCCATTTTTTCACCCAGTGTCAATTATCTAATGTAATCCTGGGCGCTATACACTTCCTCCGCTGCAGAAATTAAGTGTTGTGCGCGTGCTTCTAGATAATTATGCTATCTTTGGTGCTGAATAAGAGTTCCCCCTATAGCTGTATCTCCTTGTCCAGTTCGATCAGTTATGCAATGTTTAGCATACAGCAGTACTGTACTGTAATGTCTGTATAAACGCTGCTCTGGGTCAAGGGCTCAGCTGAGGACAGTGCTGTCTCGTTCCTCTCCGATTACTGTGTCTAGTTAGAAAAACACGCTGATGTGGTGGATTTAGCCCAAGGGTCAAACGCTCTCATCCACCTCCGTATATCACATTCCAGGTTTACTGTTATTTTGACGGAGTCATTCCTAGACCCTAGTTGACACTGAGGGTGTCCACGCCACACAGCCTGACAGCACTTGGTTCAAACGTGCGTTGCGGCCGTTGGCGATCATTTGATAGCTTTGAATCGTGCTATAATACAGAAACCTTTTCGTGCTTCTACCTGGCATCGCTTTTGGAGGTGAGGTTATTCAATTTGAGGTCATATTAAAACTTTGTTTACGACTCAAGCCCAACACACACCGTCTGCGAACGCCGTGCGTCAAAACAGCCGCCTCTGTTATTTTCAATGAACCTATCCCACACCGGGCAGCCGTTTTACGGGTTTTATTAAAATCCTGTATTTTATGGGGGGGGGGGATACAAAAGGTAACTAATCATAAACAACTTAAATGTACAGGTATCAAATCTGGAGAATCTTTTTTTCATATACTGTACAGTGTATATATATATATATATATTTTGTTTTTGAAACTCAGATTACAGGTGTACAGTACAAGCTTGGCTATTTTCAGCTAAGTTATTTACAGTATAGATTACATCAAACGGTATATATTTTGTTAACATACACTTGGTCAATATATTAATTTACCTATTAAAAGTTAAAGTTTTCAATTGCAGCTTTAATATTCATACTTTGCTCGTGTATAAGTATAGCAAGCATCAATAAGGAAACTCAAAATAACTTAAATCTCGCCAGGGGAAAAGTATTGATTGAGATGTTGTCAGCGATTGCATCCAGCAATAAAAAAAAATGTACCGTTAAAATGAGGCCTGCAATGACTAACAAACAGGTTCTTTATTATTGATTTGTGGCCATTTATGGATTGTTGTTAAAAGTGATCGATAGCCATGTTATGATGTGACCAGGTGTGACTTTCAACAGAAACTGACTGAGGTTAAAGGGATAGTTCAGATTTTTTTTTAACTTAAGCTGTGTGAAATACTTGCCATTAATATAGTGGTTGCAACTGTATTCATTGATTGTCCCGAGTCCCGTGGTGGGAGTTCTGCTCTGGTTTTGGTGAATATTAAGTAGTTCCGGTCATTTTGTGGGGGGGGGGGGGGGGGGCACAGGGGGCCACGCAGTAAAGGTAAATTAATCCACAAAACTAACGTCTTTTGTATTGTTTACCTATTTCTAAAATATTAGTGCAACTTTCGTTCATTTTTGAAAAAAAATACAGTTCCATGTGATGGAGGGGTCAGAGTTGAACGAAAGTTGCGCTACTATTTTAGAAATAGGTAAACAATACAGACTTTGTGAATTAATTTACTTTTACTGCGTGACCGGAACTACTTAATATTCACCAAAACCAGAGCAGAACTCCCACCACGGGACTCGGGGCAATCAATGAATATACAGTTGCAACCACTATATTAACTAATGGCAAGTATTTCACACAGCTTAAGTTAAAAAAAATCTGAACGATCCCTTTAACTATTCCCTTTTCCCAGAGTCCTATAATGCTGTCTCTTTGCTTTATGCCAATTATGCAAATAGAAAAAACGTCTAATTATTTGTTTTGAGGCACTGATTGCACCCCGTGGTCCAATAAAGCCTGCTCAATAGGAAAGCGTCCCTCAGCGCCCCCTCAGTAATGAAGAGATAGTTTTCACCTGCACAACAACTTTGTTGGTAAAATATGATTAGGAGTCCCATTTAGTCCTGCTTAGAGAGAAGCACTGACACCACTAGACAGCAGGCATTTTATTTACCGCGTTTACCAGAAAGAAACCCTATACTTCAGTGTGGGGTCGCTACGGTGATCACACTAATATCTTAACCCATTCTGACCTGAGATCAGATTCATACGAGGTTTCCACTGGACACACACTGGTCTGATTAACCCATTCTGACCTGAGATCAGATTCTAAAAATGTCAGTCGTTTCTTCGATTTTTCAAAAATAGCAGACCTACAAGCTCGTATCGCGCCACTCGGTGGCGCGCTGTGAGCTTGTAGATCTGCTATTTTTCAATAGCTAAAGCATAACATGATGCTAACACCAAAACGGGTTCCCTCCAACGTCTGGCTTTCTTTTCGTAACTACGTCATATAGCAGCCATGAAGTCTATGGGCTTTTTGAGTGGTGCAACCACTCCAAGGAACAGCAATGTCCGTGTGTCTGTGTTCACCTATGTATGTGACGTTAATGAGCACCAGTATGACTATTAGTACCAGTAGGGAGCACTGTTGTAACAGAGAGAGAGATAGTGCTGCACTGTTGCCTGCTAATGAGAGAGAGAGAGAGAGGGGGACGGGGGGACGGGGAGAAGGGAGTTGCACCACTCTGTATAGAGCACTTGTAGCGTGACGTCATGTGGTAGCCAGGTGTTTCTATTGGTAACACCAGCACCCAAAAGACGAAGATTGTTGATATCACAACCGATCGCATCGCTCCACAGCCTATAGGAGTGCCTGTTGCGCAATACCCGATGTTGCGTAACATTGGGACGTCATCTAAGATGTCCCCCCCCCCCCCCCCCCCCTGTTTAGCCGACGAGAACGAAACTCGCGATCTATAAATCATCCCGTCCAATTCGTAAGAAAATGTGTTAGACGGCCCACCGCTTCGTCATAACTTTGCGTGGTGGCGGCGGCGCATGCTTCAAATAAACAGATCTACAAGCGTACATGGTGTACCGTACCGACACCGTACATACCATTCCGTGTCGATAACTTGTGCATGTGAACCTCGTATACGCTGCCATAAAATTTTGCGCTGCGCCTCGACAGACATATTATGCGTCTACTATTAAAACCAGACAGTTATAGCTGTCATATCAATAGTGATCCCCGTAAAAAAAAGACATGCTTTTAGAACTAATTATTAATGCAGCCTCACAACTGCCGACGCCCGACGGCTATCTTGGCTGTCGTCCTGTATTTGGTCCTCTATAATAAAGTCTGAATGCGTTCACACCATGCAGTAACGAACCGGAACCGCACCGTGTGGTTCGTTTGGAAGCGGACGGAGTCCGGCCCTTTTTTAGCGAACCATATGGTTCGTTTCTTTGATCCGCACCAGAGTCCGGATGCACGTTCTGTCAGGGCTGATGTCACGCCTACCTAGTTGTGACGTCATCCCCTCCTTATGTAAGGCATCTTGCCAGAACCGTTCTCTGTCGCATTAGAAACTTCAATCAAGTCTGTATGAGAATCTAAAACCTAAGCCTTAAAACTTAAAGCTTTATATCTCAACCTGTTCAACTTTAAAGATCTAGCCAAGACCTTACTCTGCAAAAGAGTTCCATCTGGTCAGCACTTTCCGCTCTTGTGATCAAGAACATTCTCAACCCTTACACGTTCACACCACCCGAACCAAAGGGGTAAGAGCGGACCATGGTTTAGTTTTAAACCAACCAAACATGTCCGGTGTGAAAGTGCCCTTAAAGTGACAAAGTTAATCGGCATCTGAAAATGTACTGTAGTTAACGCTCTGGATTTCACTCTGTGTTCATGACATGGTAACGGGTTGAGGAAAGTCTCTGGATTTCACTCTGTGTTCATGACATGGTAACGGGTTGAGGAAAGTCTCTGGATTTCACTCTGTGTTCATGACATGGTAACGGGTTGAGGAAAGTCTCTGGATTTCACTCTGTGTTCATGACATGGTAACGGGTTGAGGAAAGTCTCTGGATTTCACTCTGTGTTCATGACATGGTAACGGGTTGAGGAAAGTCTCTGGATTTCACTCTGTGTTCATGACATGGTAACGGGTTGAGGAAAGTCTCTGGATTTCACTCTGTGTTCATGACATGGTACTGAGTTGAGGAAAGTCTCTGGATTTCACTCTGTGTTCATGACATGGTACCGGGTTGAGGAAAGTCTCTTGTGGAGATGTGGACAATGTGTTTGCACTGCACACTAAATTGTGCTTGCGGCTTGCATTCAAGAATTTGCATTTTGAAAGTGAGGCATATCCACTTAACAGCTTGAGAGGCACTTCTGCAAGTTAATAATAAGTAATGCTTTTCTGTCGGTGACATACATGTAAGAGTATACTGTACCTACTGTAATGTTTTGCTGAAATAAGTCCTTAAGGGGCCGAGTCCGAAGCCACTTCTTGGTCCCTTATTGTATTTGTCTGTCTTTTGTATTTCTTCTTCTCCTTCTCCTTCCGCCAAAAATAGAATTTGTGCAGTCGGTTTTCGCGAAGCCCACGACCATTGGCCAAAGGGTGCAGGCGTTGACCAGTAAGCTCCGCCCTCAGAGTTTCTGCCATTTTGAGCAGTTTGAAAAATGCGTAAACCGATTTTCTGCCATGGGATTTTTACGTGTTATATTTATTTTACGCTGCCAAGAGTTAAAGACCTAATAAGGGTCCCTTTGGTTACCAACTCCATCACTGGGGACCACCTGGAACCCTTTCAACCACTCGTTGAAAACCACTGACGTAAACGATTGAGGAATGAGGAATAACTTTTATTCAGGTTCCATGTAATACAGTTGGATATGAATCTCTGTTTGGAATTAACTAATCCATTCTGGATATACATTCATGTGCATATTGTAAACGCAGCCATTGAAATCCCCAAACTCTGTTCACATACTGTACATTTCACGCGTGATCTTTAATTTCTCTTAATTGAAGCTCAGATTGAGGTGGTATTGTATGAGGTGAGGGACAACGTTAGGAGCTCAATAACAAAGAATTGCGCAAGCTCACGGTTATGATATTAGCGCTTCTGGGAAAAATGAATGGCCGTTTTTTTTTCCCCCCAGCGGAACCAGAAAACCACACCCACTGCTATTCTTTTTAGTACATTATATACAGTAACAGCCACAGAGAAGTGTCTTTATTTTCTCACATCTTCAGTGTGTGGAGCGCTTTGTGGGGGGAGGGGCAGTGCATGACACTGTGTATCTGCTGTCTATAATTCATTGTCATCACCGTAAGTGAAAGAGCAGTGCGTCATTTAGTAGAGGCAGTCAATGAGGAAACGGTGGTGATTTATAGGGCCTGGTGGAACCGAGACCATGCTTCCATTTCACACCTGTTTTACCACCCTCGTTTAATTAAGTCTTAAGCCATTTAGGCCTGAGACCCATTTCTAAAAGAAAATCTGCTAAATCCTGAAAAAGCTATGTTTCTATGTCAGTGAGACCCCCATCTCAACTTATGTTGTTCCAGGGACCCTCCCCCCCAGAAGCAAAGATTTGAGTTAAAAAAACGTTCGCTCTGAAAGAATATATATTCAAAGGTTTGTGCCACATTTTCACGATTAAAAACAAAATAGCAGATCTACAAGCTCGTAAGTGCCGCGCTACGAGCTTGTAGATCTGCTATTTTTCAATAGCTAAAGTATAGCATAATGCTTAAAAGACCAAAAGGGGGTCCCGCCCGTCCAGAATGGGTTAAGGGTTCTCTGACAGAATGTCCTGAGTGCCGGGTCCATTGTCACTCAGTGTTCTAACGAGGCCCAAAAGAAGCTCATGACACTATAAAAGACAGATTTATTACTGGAAGCATTTTAACCCATTCTGACCTGAGATCAGATTCATACGAGGTTTCCACTGTGGACACACACTGGTCTGATTAACCCATTCTGACCTGAGATCAGATTCTAAAAAATGTCAGTCGTTCTTCGATTTTTCAAAAATAGCAGACCTACAAGCTCGTAGCGCGCCACTCGGTGGCGCGCTATGAGCTTGTAGATCTGCTATTTTTCAATAGCTAAAGCATAACATGGTGCCAACACCAAAATGGGTTCCCGTTCAGAATGGGTTAATACCTGCAACCTAAGTATTAGAAGTAAAAACATGCTTCATATTATAGCGTAAGCACCTCAATGCCTGGTGTGTCTCTCTTTTGGACATTGTCATTATAGGGCAAAGAAACTGGGACATCTTTTTGAAAATAGCAGATCTGCAAGCCCAAAACGTCAACATGTCATGCATACTAGTGAGATTGAAGATAGATTCAACATTTTTTTAAATAAATAAATAAAATATGAAACGTTTGGGGAAAACAATTTGGAAGATTTTGGCATAAGGCCAATTGATAGTGTATTTTTAAAGGAAAATTTTAAAAGACATCAAACTTGACTCTATTGTACAAATAAAGCATGTATATTAGATGATTCAGTGGATTGAATGCTCACTACTTAAGCTTTAATATAAATGATTGTATTCGAAGGCAGCACAGTCTAGTCACTCAGCCACGACTAGGTGTCTAATACAATTATTCTTTGTATGAATTTTGTCATAAACAACTCGCGATGCAACAAAAATAAAAAAACGTTTCGGCAGAGGGTGCCTTCCTCGGGGTGTTGTCAAAAATGCGATTTAATTGGTAATGGAAATGTTATCTTTGGGACATATTTCACTCCATTATATTAAAATGAAAACGTCAACATTGATTGAATGGTCGATCGTGCTGTGGTATTAGCCCATTTAGGACGATTCTACAAATGCCTTCTAAATGTTGACAGTTATCTGAAAAACCTCATTCTTTCTATGTCAGTAGTGGTTCTCAAACAGTTTCAGGTCAAGGAGGACCCCCAAAAATATATGTATTTGGCCGCCGACCCCCATCGGAAAATATGTTGTTCCAGGGGACCTGCCCCAGAAGCAAAGATTTGAGTTAAAAAAACGTTCGCTCTGAAAGAATATATGTTTCAAAGATTTGTGCCACATTCTCACGATTTCTCAAAAATAGCAGACCTACAAGCTCGTAGCGCGCCACTCGGTGGCGCGCTACGAGCTTGTAGATCTGCTATTTTTCAATAGCTATAAAGTATAACATAATCCTTAAAACACCAAAAGGGGTTCCGCGCCCAAAATGGGTTAAGAAGCTCAGAATAAATCCAGTCCACCATCAGTACCGTTTCTAGACTATAATCACAATCTATCAGAGGGTCTTCATGCAGCCTCTGGCGTTCAGTGTGACAAATGGACCCATCAGGTACTAACGAGGTGCTAATTGGTTGACGGAAAGCAGTGGCAGACAGAAGGATGTCGTTCCTGCCTAAGAGGACACAGAAGAGCATGACAAATAATGTTTTTCAGACCCCATACGTCTGTCTGTCGTGATGGCAGACACTTTGAAAAAGGCTCCTCAGACGTTCCCTTATCAACAGAGTAGTAGTAATGACCATCTCAAGAGGTATGAAATGAAATGAAAGTGGTTCGAAAACGCCGTTAGAATTCTCTTTGTGGATTTCCTTTTTTTTTCTCTTCTCTCCCTGCTTCAAAGTGTAGGGCTAGTTGAAGAAAAAGGCACCTTGAACATCAATCTTTTAAGTTCTGCAGTGGGGTTGTCAAGGTAGTAATGAATTGACATTGATTAGAAGCAACGGGGTGCTCACTGTCTAGCTTATACTCTCCCTCATAATCAGTGTTGGGTTAACTTGCCCAACACTGCATGGTTTTAATTATTTATTTGAGGGTTTTTTTCCCCAGTAAGAATTGAGGCTCGAATACCTTCACGTATACGTATATTGGAGTAAGCAATATGTCTATTATAGTTCATTGATGGGCCTATTGGCTATGAGCGGCTGTGGCTCAGGAGTTAGAGCAGGTCGTCCAATGATCCCTGGGTTGGCGGTTCGAATCCCGGCTCCTCCTCCTGTCTACATGTCAAAGTGTCCTTGGGCAAGACACTGAACCCTACATTGAAGTGTCCTTGGGCAAGACACTGAACCCTACATTGAAGTGTCCTTGGGCAAGACACTGAACCCTACATTGAAGTGTCCTTGGGCAAGACACTGAACCCTACATTGCCTCCAGTGAGTCGGTCGGTGTGAGCTCGCCACCGTTGGTGTGTGAATGTGGGGAAGTGAGGACCCTGGTCGTCGACTGTTCACCGCTTCACCTCCCAATGTATGAATGAATGAACCTTCACCTCCCGATGTATGAATGAATGAACCGTTGTAAAGCGCTTTGGGGCACTTGGGAAAAGCGCTATAAAAATGCAATTCATTATGATTATTATGATTCATTGTTATCTGCCGTGTCGGGGAAAGTTAAGCTACTGTACATGTAGCTGACCCAACACTGCAGCAAAACGGTGAATCATAGCTATTAGAAAGAAACCTATTAATTAACTTTAATAGACCAATTGCTTACTCCACTATACCTGTGCAGGTATTCGAGCCTCAATTCTCAAATAAATAGTGATGATGATGTATTGGCCCACATGACGTCAGGCACATCACGGGAGGTCATGGACACGTATGTAACGCATCAGCCGTGTAACTAGAATTTAACAGAAAGTGGTTCAAAACGCTGTTGGAATTCTTCGTGGATTTCCTTTTGTTTTTTCTCCCTGCTTCAAAGTAGGGGCTAGTTGAAGAAAAAGGCACCTTGAACATCAATCTTTTAACCCATTTTGACGTGAGATCAGATTCTAAAAAAATGTCTTCTACTTCCTGACAGTTTTCTGAAAAACCTATGTTTCTATATGTCAGTCGTTCTTCGATTTTGCAAAAATAGCAGACCTACAAGCCCAGGTTGGTCAGCGGGTCCCCCCACCCCCCCTCTCCCCCCGCCGCTCTGCGTTTTGGTTCATAAACGGCGTGTGTACAGTAGTTGTGATTTGTGAACGTACCTGTGAACAGCATCCGCAGCTCAGCGCAGTCGGGACTCGGGAGAGCCCACTGCACACTGGCCACTAATGACTGCCTTGGGGGTGGCGGTGGCTCAGCGGTAGAGTGGCCGGATGGCAATCGCAAAGGTTGCCAGTTCGAACCCTGTGGGCTCCCCCAGAGTTACTGTCGAAGTGTCCTTGAGCAAGACTCTGAACCCCTAATTGCTCCCGATGTGCTGGTTGGTGCCTTGCATGGTTTCCGCCGCCATCGGTGTGTGAATGTGTGTGTGAATGGGTGAATGAATGCACAATCGATGTAAAGTGCCTTGGATAAAGGCGCTATATAAAATGCACCATTTGCCTTCACGTTATTTTAGCCTACACTCCACCAGAGCTGTTTGTGCCTATGGTGTGTACTAGCAGCAGCCACCAGTGCCAGGCTCCGCCAAACTTTGGTCAACCCAACTGTCATTCCATCTCTATGTATTTATCATTTTATTTTACCGAAGTCAACGCGGTTGCTATAGTTACGCCCCTGTAATGCATAGACACACAAACACACACGATGGAGCGGTTAGCACTGCTCAACAATACCATGACATTTGTTTTTTACTTAAAATTTTAATATTAATGTTATATTATAATTGAAATCTTAGTAATTTGCCAATTATATAGGGCCCACCGGTGGTTCCCATATGAAAATATAACATTTAATAGAGACATACATGGACACGCATATTTTATTTCAAGCAAAGACTATTTGAAATGTTATAGTTATATAAGTTAGGTAGCTCAGTCGGTAGAGCTCTTGCCTTTGGACCACAAGTTTGCGTGTGCGTGCGTGCGTGCACACGTGCATGCAAAACGTTAATCTCTGCTAGCAGGCCTTCTGGCCTGGTGGAGATAAAAAAAGAACCTGTGAGTGAGTGAGTGAAGAAGTTCCACCATTCACCTAACAGCAAACTAGCCAGTGGCAGCGCAGGGCGTGTAAGAAAGAAAGAAGAAAGGTACTATGTTTACCCTGCAGGGTAACTGGACTAAGCTCAAGAACTTGTTTACAGCCAGGCCCTGCTCATATAGAACATTTCATGGTAGAGGTTCAATGCCTTGCTCAAAGGGCACTTCAGCGGTGGTAATTTTAACGTGCCGGTCCGGGGATACGAACTAGCGACTTTCCGATATCAAGACCGTTCGGCCACCGCTGCCCCACACCAGTGTATACTGGTGTGAGTGTCGGTTATCTGCTGTGAAATATCTCAGATTGTATTTCAGATTTTTTTTAGTAGATTTTGGATCCATGAAGTGTGGTGAAGTGGAAGTCTCTCTAGCACACAAGCACCTGCCTGCAGGAATTGATTACGGCCAAAGACCATATTGGGCAGGTGGTGTGGGTCATTTCACAGCAGCTGGTCTGTGTCCGTATGGGTCATTTCACATCTCTCCTGTGCCCATCCTGCCACTTTCAACCTGGCGTCTTCTGTATTCTACTACAAAATGAACAAAACTCTCATCCATTTTGGTCCTTTTATTGTTCTCATTCTTCATTGTCCTCAAAGTCAAAGTCATTCAAGTGCATTTTGAAACTTCACAGACCAAAAAAAACATTTAACCCATTCTGAACGGGAACCCATTTTGGTGTTCTAGCATCATGTTATGCTTTAGCTATTGAAAAATAGCAGATCTACAAGCTCATAGCGCGCCACCGAGTGGCGCGCTACGAGCTTGTAGGTCTGCTATTTTTGAAAAATCGAAGAGTCGACTGACATTTTTAGAATCTGATCTCAGGTCAGAATGGGTTGATCAGACCAGTGTGTGTCCAGTGGAAACCTCGTATGAATCTGATCTCAGGTCAGAATGGGTTAAGATTCCCATCATTGCCACAATAGAGGCTATATGCGCAGCCAGAAGTTATGCGAGAACGCCTACTATTGTAAATGGCCAAAAAGCTACTTTCTGGCCGTGACAGCCCATACATCCAAAGCCATATCTGATTGTAAAACGATGTTAAAACTCACCAACATTCCAGCTGTACGGAAAGCTTGAATTATCCTCTTTCTATCTGTTTCATAAAAAATGACCTGTTATGAACTGCAGTAGAAGTTGAAACTATTATGAGCTATTATAGCTAAACTTTGCTAATGCTGGCGTTGGAGTGGAAAGGTTGTGGTTGCGGTCAAGTGTAGTGTGTTGAGTGTCTGAAAGTGAGAGCATTATCCCATCACTGTGTGACACTAAATGCTCACATTTGACATGGTGACAAGTGGTGGTGGGCTGGCTCTTAAACGACCACAACTTTGCTCACATTATTTAGTTTTTGTTTCATGAAAGGCTTTCTATATTAGGTCATCACCCCCAATTGCTGCCATTCAAAGATGTGGAGACTGTTGGACATTTTAACCTTAATGTGAACAACAGGGTTGTTTTCATTCATTATATAAATGGACTGCATTTATATAGCACTTTTCTCCAGAGCTGTATTTCACATTCACACACCGATGGCGTCGGAATTGAACCACGCCAGGCTCACTGCTCATTGGGGAGGAGTTAGGGGTTCAGTGTCTCATTGGGGAGGAGTTAGCTGGTGGTCAGTGTCTTGCTCAAAGGTCACTTTGGCCCCATTTACACTGGCAGACAAATCTGTGCCTCATCCAGATTGAAATCCGATGGGTTTAAAATGAGTCCAACATGTCACATGACTCATTTAAACAAGGCTCAGATCTGATTCAGGCTGGATTTGTCTGCCAGGGTAAATGGGGGTCTTTGATATGAATTGCATTGTATGTAGTCATTGCACTTTATAGTACACATGTATAGTATAATATAGTATAGTATGTATAGTTTATATATATATAGTTTCATGATATAGATAGTTATAGCTTACGCATGTTTCATGATAACTACTTTTTATGTAAGTGATGTATTGTATTGCCATGCTTTTTGTCATTGCTTAATGTAAATCGCTCTGGATTAAGAGCGTCTGCTGAATGCCTAAATTGTGAATTGTAAAAGGAAGATGGCCAGTTTGGCCACTCTACTGTACCTCCTGAGCCACTACTGTACGAACGAGTCACTGTACGGCTGAACGAGCTCGACTAGGATTTTAATACACCTGGTGGAAAAGTATCGCTTTATTATTAGGGTTCTCGATGGCACAATACAGTACGTTTAAGTGTTGACTCGTTAAAATATCACCAAACTTACTTAAATAACTGACTAAGGTTTTTGTACGTGAACACAACACAACACAACACACACACACACACACACACACACACACACACACACACACACACACAACACACATTGTACTGTATGCTGGGTTACTGTACCCTATAGCTCTCTCCTGCAGCAGGTTTGGCTCCATTAACCCATTCTGCGTGGGAACCCCTTTTGGTGTTAGCATTACGTTATGCTTTAGCTATTGAAAAATAGCAGATCTACAAGCTCGTAGCGCGCCACTCGGTGGCGCGCTACGAGCTTGTAGGTCTGCTATTTTTTGAAAAATCGAAGAACGACTGACATTTTTTTTAGAATCTGATCTCAGGTCAGAATGGGTTCATCAGACCAGTGTGTGTGTTCAGTGGAAACCTCGTATGAATCTGATCTCAGGTCAGAATGGGTTAAACACCTCTTTGCTGTCCTACACACTTCTTGTTCCACGTTGTTTTTATTGAAGCGGTAGAACGGTTGTATTAAACCATTCTGGTCGATAAACAAAAAGAAAGGGCTTCTCTAAATCCTAAAATTCTTCTGAAAAACCTATGTTTCTACTGTATGTAGACCTATTTCATGTCAAGGACCCCCAGCATTCTCTCTATTGGGCCACGGACCCCCCATCTGAAAATATGTAGTTCCATGCAGGGACCCCCCCCCCCCCCCCCAGAAGCAAATATTTTAGTTAAAAATGTTTGCTCTGAAATATATATTATTCAATGATTTGCGCCACATTTTATCGATTTTTCAAAAATAGATCTACAAGCTCGTAGCGCGCCACCGAGTGGCGCGCTACGAGCTTGTAGATCTGCTATTTTTCAATAGCTAAATTATAACGTAATGTTTAAAACCCCAAAAGGGGTTCCCGGCCAGAATGTATTAATCAGCCGTAGTACAGTATATAGTCAACATCACCGGTCTCAGCAGCTACTGCAGGAGTCAACGGAGGGATTAGGGTACAATATTCCACAGCTCAACAACAAAACGCATGCCTTACAAATAGATGGGAATCCAATTTCATCTCAAATGAAATGCATCATTTATATTGTTTTACGCAAACATCGATACGAAGCCATATTGTCTCACGCCGCACACTTTGTAAGCCGGGGGTTATTGCTAATGGATGTGATATACAGTATGTAGATGTTATTCTGACTGCATTTTCAGTCGTTTTGCTGCTTGATGTATCTCATGGAAATCTTTAGAGGCAAGAATTCTACTATAAATGTGCCACGTTTCTGTGTGTGTGTGTGTGTGTGTGTGTGTGTGTATGGTTGAAATGCACATAACTCGACTAACTGCCCCACCGACTAATTCAAATTCGACACACGTGTTCCACACCCCCACAGGGAGTGCAGTGCCCGGGCCTCGAGTCGGTGGCATACACCGTTGTCCAGAAACACCACAAAAGGCTCTGGTCAGGCTCTGCCATGTGGGCCTAATTATAGGCCAAGTCCTCTCACCTGTGCAATTTCCAGCCTCTGCCTCAGCCAATTGATTGCCATGGATGGCAACCCCACACCTGCCAATTGATTACTTAACCCAGTCCACTTTTCACAGTCCGTTTGCACTCTTCAGACACACAGGCACATACACAGATCTCCATGTGGGACACAGACAGACAGACCGTTCAAATGGCTGCTATGACAACGGGTATTTCATTATTGCGAACGCAGTGATTGCGAACGCAGTGATTGCGAATGCAGTGAGCACTTACTATGAGACCTAGCAGATCATGTCTGTCTGTGTGTCTGTGTGTCCCCCTTTTGTGCCCATATATGGAGCTGAGTGATTTGTTTGTGATTGATGCAACACACTCCATATTTGGACGTATAGCTGCTTTGGGGACTCCTTATATGGTTATGGCTGAGTCATGGTGACATGAGTGTGAATGGCGTGGTCCAACTTGTATTCCATTATTAGGCCATGTTGTGGCTAAACTACGTTGCGTTCGCTTCCCGCGTTTGCGCGTCTTACTTGTAACTACAGAGATCTTATTTATTTATTAGGTTCCCAAGTTGCATCGTTTCCAAGTAGGCCGGCTGGCTAGTATGGATAATGAAGTGAAACATTGAACCCACCTGCAGAACAGCAGGTGTCCTGCATGGCTGCACATCCATGTGGCAGAAGCACTATATCCTGACATGCTATTAAATGTCTCGGGGAAAAAGATACCTTTTTTTTTTAAATAAACCATTGAATGGTGAATTAAAATTCCCAGGAAATTATGTGATTCACAGATTGGCAACACGGAAGTAATGATGCAGTGGAGGGGGCGGACAAAATGGGAAAGAAATTAACCTATCCCTGACGGGAACCCCTTTTTGTGTTTTAAGCATTATGTTATACTTTAGCTATTGGAAAAGAATAGCAGATCTACAAGCTCGTAGTGCGGCACCAAGTGCTGCGCTACGAGCTTGTAGATTTGCTCAAATTTTGAAAATGTGGCGCAAGTCTTTGAATATATAAAGACATATTCCTTCAGAGCGAACGTTTTTTAACTCGTATCTTTGCTTCTGGAAGGTCCCTATAGCTGGAACTACATTATTTTCTGATGGGGGTCCGTGGTCATATAGTATATCATTCTGGAGTGTCCTTGACATGAAACAGTTTGAGAACCACTGACATACAGTAGAACTTTTTCAGAAAACTGTCAGGATTTAGAAGACATTTGTAGAATCGGCCTCAGGTCTAAATGAGTTAAACAGTAAATGTGTACGCTTGTTGAAATGGTGTGCCAACCTACAGTAAGCCTGGCCCCGAGCTGAGGAGATGGAGAATGAATTGTCATTAGCTACTGTACCAGTCTAGGCCACGGTCAGAGTGCATAGTACTACTGTATGCAAATAATCACACCAGGGGAAATGTATAAATAAATACATAGATAATCAGTAGCACGGGGAAATTAAAGTCACTGTTTGTGTGCCAGAAGTACGTTTAATATTGCAGGACCAGGTCAATGTTTTGGAAACGGGCCAATCACAATCCTAGCACTTATTTTTTTATGTGTATGGAAAGCTGCCATACACATAGTAATTAATTAATGGCAGTTCATCCCAGGACAATTTTCCCCAGTCACCTTCATTTTAAAACAAATTAAACTAAAAAAGTTTAATTTGCGTTATTGTTTTATTTTCCACACAATATTTCACTCATTTTAACCAATTTTTTGGTGTTTTAAACATTATGTTATAATTTAGCTATTGAAAAATAGCAGATCTACAAGCTCATAGCACGCCACCGAGTGGCGCGCTACGAGCTTGTAGGTCTGCTATTTCTGAAAAAAATCGTGAAAATGTGGCGCAAATCCTGACAGAAAACTGTCAGGATTCTATCTTCCTGGGGTATTAGCAGATCTAGTCTGTGGTTGAGACTGGGGCATCTATCTAACCTGGGGTATTAGCAGATCTAGTCTGTGGTTGAGACTGGGGCATCTATCTAACCTGGGGTATTAGCAGATCTAGTCTGCGGTTGAGACTGGGGCATCTATCTAACCTGGGGTATTAGCAGATCTAGTCTGTGGTTGAGACTGGGGCATCTATCTAACCTGGGGTATTAGCAGATCTAGTCTGCGGTTGAGACTGGGGCATCTATCTAACCTGGGGTATTAGCAGATCTAGTCTGTGGTTGAGTCTGGGGCATCTATCTAACCTGGGGTATTAGCAGATCTAGTCTGCGGTTGAGACTGGGGCATCTATCTAACCTGGGGTATTAGCAGATCTAGTCTGCGGTTGAGACTGGGGCATCTATCTAACCTAGGGTATTAGCAGATCTAGTCTGTGGTTGAGTCTGGGGCATCTATCTAACCTGGGGTATTAGCAGATCTAGTCTGTGGTTGAGTCTGGGGCATCTATCTAACCTGGGGTATTAGCAGATCTAGTCTGTGGTTGAGTCTGGGGCATCTATCTAACCTGGGGTATTAGCAGATCTAGTCTGTGGTTGAGTCTGGGGCATCTATCTAACCTGGGGTATTAGCAGATCTAGTCTGTGGTTGAGTCTGGGGCATCTATCTAACCTAGGGTATTAGCAGATCTAGTCTGTGGTTGAGTCTGGGGCATCTATCTAACCTGGGGTATTAGCAGATCTAGTCTGTGGTTGAGTCTGGGGCATCTATCTAACCTGGGGTATTAGCAGATCTAGTCTGTGGTTGAGTCTGGGGCATCTATCTAACCTGGGGTATTAGCAGATCTAGTCTGTGGTTGAGTCTGGGGCATCTATCTAACCTGGGGTATTAGCAGATCTAGTCTGTGGTTGAGTCTGGGGCATCTATCTAACCTGGGGTATTAGCAGATCTAGTCTGTGGTTGAGTCTGGGGCATCTATCTAACCTGGGGTATTAGCAGATCTGGTCTGTGGTTGAGACTGGGGCATCTATCTAACCTGGGGTATTAGCAGATCTAGTCTGTGGTTGAGACTGGCTGCATTACTGGCAAATATTATTTGGTGTATTTGGAGAATGGAGCAGACCAAAATAGTGCCCTGGGTGACCCTGGTTGACATGTTATTGATTTTCAGTTGGATATTATAGTTTTGACAGTACAACTATGTTGAATTATGGGAGAGCTTAACTGTGGGGAGCTTAACTTAAATGTGGCCCTTTTATGGCGAAGCCTTTAGACTTCAGTTGGTCAGAGGAAAGCATTATAGAAAAGGAGCTTTGCTAACCAGCATAAATGTCATTTTACAGTAAATGACATTTTACGGTAATTGGGTGCCAATATTCCTCCCAAGGGCAAATAATACGGGAACGTTTTACAGTGTGAAATAGTAGTAGTTAGTTATTAATACAAGGTCATGCAGGCCATGATGTAATACATCAAAAGCTTGCTGATGGATCAATGGGATCAATTATTTGGTTAGAAAAAATACATTTGTGTATTGCGTGAATCTTCATAAATTAAACATCTCTTGAACTATCGGTCAGGTTGGTTCTAAAGCGAGGTCATGTGCTAATTAACTACTACAGGGGTAGACTGGGAACAAAACTCAGGGTGGAAATAATGTTCAAATGTATAATAATTATAATAATATCATAATCTGGCCCTGCCTTCGGCCTAGTGGAACTAATAAACATGAAAGCACTGACCTCAATGCGTGAAAGCACTGACCTCAAGGCGTGTGTGTGTGTGTGTGTGTGTGTGTGTGTGTGCGTGTTCACACGTTCACGTGCGTGTCTTTTACAGAGAGCTAAGGCATAGTATTCTGATTTGCATCTCTTATCTACTCATATCATCTTTTACGTGTGCAATGCATACATAAATAAGTAAGCTTTGTCTGTGTGAAAATGCAATTATGTAATTAAAAATAGATTCCGAACATAGATCTCCCAGTTTTCCACCCCTTCACATAGTTCACAAAGAAAGAAAAAAGAAAAAAGGTTTATAATCCAACTCGTGGCAAAGCTGAATTTAGACTTTGTTTTTTGCACTTAGAAATGCCATATTTTCAGAAGGACGAGACTAGGATTTTTTCCAGACACTGTCCGTTAAAAAGGCTCTGAGAGAAGCCATCGTCTGCAAAAGGAAATAAGATCCTGTTTGTGTCAGACGTATAAATCTCTGTGAATCACTTTGCATCATAAATCTGTCGGCTTCACAGGAGAGCAGGCGGATGAGGTGCTATCTCATGAGTGACATGTCAATTATGCCCCCTCATTTTACATGTGGACACTTGTCATAAACACTGCTGACCACCAGCAGCCACCTCTCCAACCGCATCTCCAGTCCAGGCCCTGAACACATTTCTCAGGCAGACTATAAATGATTGATGAACGGTGGTTCACATCCCATCGTGGCCCCGGGGCTAGGATTACTCTTGACCTGCATAATTCATCGCACCTGTTTTGTAATCTTGATCAATTTAACGTTAAGCTTCCAGACTGATTTAAAGTGAAACACCGGGAGTCACTGCCAACATGTCACTTCTCACCCTCTCTCTCTCTCTCTCTCTCTCTCTCTCTCTCTCTCTCTCTCTCTCTCTCTCTCTCTCTCTCTCTCTCTCTCTCGCGCACACGCACACGCACATAAAGATTACCGGTATTCAAATCAAAGGGAATCGCATGTATTTTTAAATGGCTGTGGTTGTGGCAGCCAGGCAATATTGACAAGCATGTACATCATCAAGGGGACGTCACGATAGCCAATGAGACGGCTGATGTCATGGCAACACACGCACCATTGATTGAAATTTTGATTGAAATATGTATTAACAGTTTGCAGAATTACAGTACATTTCAAGCACAAACTCAATACAAAGAATGTTAACTGTGAGTGGACGACCCAAGATTTTACAGGGGGCCAGTTTCGAATTGCAGCCGTCCGTATAGGTGCCCTTTGAGAGCGGTTTTGAAGGAGTCAAGGGATTCACATTGGTAGGGCGTTCCGCATTTTGTTGGCATAGGAGCGAAAATAATTTAGTCCCTTGTTTGTGCCGAATCTGGGTTGTACATGGTTTGTTGCACTCCCTCTGGTGTTGTGGGTGTGGACTTCGTTTACATTAAGGAAGTATTTAGACAGGTACATGGGTATCTCAGTGAAGTATTTAGACAGGTACATGGGTATCTTGGTGGTGTATCTAATCTTGTGGATCAGACCCATTGCAAGATGCTGTACTCTGTCGTCGACCCTAAGCCATATAAAGAGAACGGCACTAGTATATAAATGTTATTAAAGAAATCGCTGCCGTTTGCCATTTCTGATGGGCAGGTGAAATGTTGGCTGTGCCGCTTTGTTTGTATACTGCTGACAACAATGAGGGATGAAGTTCACCCATGAGGGAAGATTTAGTGACTCAATCCTTCTCCTCCTCAACCTTGTTGCCAAACTAGACTCATGACACCTTTTTGAGACGTGATGCAATTATGGCATACGTTCCAGCAGGGCTGACAAAGCATTTGAGCTGACTGACTTGTACTATAGCCCATTCTGGGCCAGAACCCCCTTTTGGTGTTTTAAGCACTAAGTTATACTTGAGCTGTTGAAAAATAACAGATCTACAAGCTCGGTGCCGCGCTCTGAGCTTGCCTTGTAGGTCTGCTATTTTTGAAAAATAGTGAAAATGTGGCCCAATGTTTCAGAGCGAACGTTTTTAACTCAAATCTTTGCTTCCTCGGGGTTGGGGGGGGTCCCTGTAACAACATATTTTCAGATGGGGGTCGGCGGGCAATTACATATATTTTTGGAGGTCCTTGACATGAAGATGTTTGAGAACCACTGTCAGAAAACTGTCAAGATTTAGAAGACATTTGTAGAATCGTCCTCGGGTCTAAATGGGATAAGAAGATGGACAGGTCCAACAAGGCAGCGGTCCTTTGTTGGACCAGAGACTTTGTCATGCTTTGATTTATAATTGGTTGAAGGCAGCACAACACAGAGAGCTTTTTACTGTAGTTCTGTTTATTTTTGGTGAGCGACAAGTACAGTATGAAACACCCGCGAGTTCCTATAAAGGTTTATTCAAACAAAAATATGTAAGTACTAGCCTACTAATTAAAAGATACAGTACACTACAGACCTACCAACAGAGTGGCTTAGTTGGCATGTGTGCTAAAAATAGTGGAGAATATTAATTGAACATTGATTGACACAACTCACTCTTTGATCTCCGTTTTGATCACCTGTAAATGATGCGTTTGCTAAATTACCGATGATCGCCAGCGAGGTGTGGTGCGGTGCGGTGCGGCGTCTTGTGGCTGGGATGACTTACTGTTGGAGGCAGAAAGTCCACCTCTTCATGGGATGAAGCATAATTGATATGCTGATGAGGATCTCATATTTTATCCCTGTGTTTTCACACATCCCCTGGGGACAGTAATCAATGACATTAAACCAGAGGAGTTATGTGAATTACAGTCGGCTGTCTGTTGTTGTTTTAGGTCCCAAACTCCCTTTTGTACTTAAAGCCTTGCAATTTCTTTGGGTGTTAGCATCATGTTATGCTTTAGCTATTGAAAAACAGCAGATCTACAAGCTCATAGCGCGCCACCGAGTGGCGCGCTACGAGCTTGTAGATCTGCTATTTTTGAAAAATCGAAGAACGACTGACACATAGAAACAGCTTTTTCAGAAAACTGTCAGGATGTATTTTTAGAATCTGATCTCAGGTCAAAATGGGTTAATTCAACTAGAATAGTGATCTCAGTAGAGCGCAAAACCCTACCAGGAGGCGTGTCATAATAATAATAATAATGTGCATGTACAGTATATGCAGTCACATTTCTACCTACTGTACAGCCATGAAAGAGTAGTGTGGCATGTGAATGTCTTCCTCCTCTCTCTCTCTTTCATGTGTCTGTCTGTCTGTCTGTCTGACTCTTACTCTCTCTCTCTCTCTCAAAGTCGTACGATTTGTCACACACGTTCTCCACATTTGACCCATCTCTCTTGGAGCGGTGAGCTGCAGCCAAGGAGCGGTGAGCTGCAGCCGTGCCACGCTCGGGAATCATTTGATTAGTTGATTTGACCCCCCAGTCCAACCCTTTGATGCTGAGTGTCAACCCTTTGATGCTGAGGCATATATTGGGTCCCATTTTTACAGTCTTTGGTATGACCCGGCCGGGGATCGAACCCCGACCTCCCAGTTTCAGGGCGGACACTCTTAACCACAAGGCCACTGAGCTGGTCTCTCATACACACACACACAGCATACCACTCTCCATCTTTCTCTCTGTCTTGGTCATGTAAGTCTGAGTCACAGCGTATGAGCAATTTTGGGAATTAAGGGATAGTAAGGGAAGGGTACAATTATGTTTGTACAGGGCCAGACAGGCCACAAACATCTGCTATAATGTCAGCGATATCTGCTGGACAGCTTGCATGCATTTACGGCATGCATTTACATTCCAACGGGTGATTGAGGGTCGCGCTCTCTACCGCAAACGGCCAATCAGCTGTCCACTAATAGTTATCAGGTCATGTTGTTGTCCTCTCTTTTTGAGCGGTGCAACCACTCCAAGGAACAGCAATGTCCGTCCTAACCTATGTGACTATGTTTAGAGTACCAGTAGGGGCAAAAGTGGCACTGTTGTGCCAGAAACGGAGAGAGAGAGGGATAGTGTTGCACTGTTGCCTGCTATATACAGAGAGAGAGAGAGAGAGGCGCAGGGGGAGAGGGGAGTTGCACCACTCAGTTCACACACGGGTGTGATTTTTTTTGTCCTCTCCTTATTGTAGATACGCCACTGAATGAAACGTATTTGAGAACTTTTTGTGATAGTAGTCTTTAACAAACTATTACACCGGCTGTGCGCTAAAGGTGTGTGTGTGCCCCCACAGGAAGCTTAATTCAAATTAAAGTGGTAGAGTAGAGTGGTGACAATAAAATATGAACGGCTGGCTGACAGACAGGCAAATGTCCTAAATCTAAAATGACCCGTCGCTTGTCCCTGCTGCAAGGTTTGTGCCATAACATGGTTGAACTATTACATATATCTAATGACATGGCATAATGATAGTGGCATTATTACACACATTGTCTTCAGTTGAGATTATCTACCGTGATCGTATATGGCTGTTAAAATGTATGGTTTCACCCCTACTATCTACCAGTCTGTCATTGAGTTAACAACAGGCCTGTTGTCTGCTCCAATATCCCCAATATCTAGTGATATGCTATAGAAGCATTCATCAGAGGCAGAATGACATCCAGTTAAGAGAGGCCATCCATATTCCCAGCTGCATTTCCAAGAGACTCGCGCCTTACTGTGTGTCATTTAATACACCCACATACTGGGGTCTGCGGTATAACCTTGCCAAAGGGATAGAATATAAATATATTATCAACTTGGACAGGAGGCGCCCTCAGATCTATCAACGGCAATCACGACAAACGGGAGAGTTTTTTTTTAAATTCTAAGCATGCACAGTAACTGAGATCAGAACAACAAAGCCATTTATTTTTTTTCCATTCTTTTTATTATTATTATTATTATTATTATTGGTATTATTAAATACCACCTCTGTAAACAACCGCACGTCAGCGAGACACTATCTAGACGAGTAAGTGAGGCTGGCATCATGGCTGTCTCCCTCCCCGGCTAAATATATGTCAGAAACGGCTCAAGGCATTCTAGTGAAATGGGTGTCATGACCCGTCTTTGAGTCACATCGGACCCGACCACAAACAACCCGTCACATAAATAATGTTTAGGCTGACAGACGCGTATGAGTGCCATTTAACCCAAGGTTATGCTTTAGCCTTGAGGGCCCTCCCTGTGCCAGCCCTCCTACTAATAGTTATAACTGTTATAACCGAGGGGCCATGATTTAGGAGCAAATTGCCATCGCATTTTGTTTCAACCCTCGTGTCAAGGATCTGTGTTGTCTGGAATCATCATCGCCGCAGTCCGTGCGCTTCGCTGTCCTAATGTGTATTGTTTAGTTTAGTTTGTTAGTACCACAACATGACACAACCAACTGAGACAGTACTGCATATCAAATATATACAGTACTGCATATCAAATAACATAAGATTTGGCACAATAATTAGGCTGTTAGAATTTGTAAGGGACCGCCTGGGACTGCAAATTAGCCTTGGCTATAAACCACATATACAATATGCAACGGTTTCATGATTGTATAACTTGATAGATACATTTGTTTTATGTGTTGTATACCCTGACAAATAATCCTATAAATTAAAATGACTTTAAATAAGACTTTGTTCAGAGTCAGACTGACTGGCAGTACACTCTAATTGGCCTTATATCCAGATTGGAATTCGAAACATAATGGAAGAGTTACGACACTGCTGTACGACATATGTATAAATTATAATAAGCATTAATCACACCTACTGTACAGTATGCCACAGCAACCGGTACAGATCAGTCGACGTGTCTGAAATACGCAAATTCCAATTTGATCACTTTGCAAATACACAGTTTGAGAAGCAAGTTGTACAGTATATTGGCCTGAAGTCATCAGCCTTTAAAAGATGCAGTAAGCGAGCAGTTTGAATCCGCCTTAACCAATTCTGAACGGGAACTCCCTTTTGGTGTTTAAAGCATTACGTTATACTTTAGCTGTTGAACAATAGCAGATCTACAAGCTCATAGCGCAGCACCGGGTGCCGCGCTACGAGCCTTTATAGATCTGCTATTTTTTGAAAAATCGTGAACGTTTTGGTGGATATCTTTGAATATACTGTATTCAATATTGAATATACTGTATTCTTTCAGAGCAAACGTTTTTTTTAACTCAAATCTTTTGGAACAACATATTTTGAGAGATTGGGGTCCGCGGCCAAATACAGATAATTCTGGGGGTTCCTGGACATGAAATATTGAGAACCGCTGACACATAGAAACATATGAGGTTTTTCAGAAAAGTGTCATGATTTAGAAGGTCCTGGGGTCTAAATGGGTTAACCCATTTTTGGTGGGAACCCCTTTTGGTGTATGCTTTAGCTATCGAAAAACATCAGATCTACAAGCTCATAGCGCGCCACCGAGTGGCGCGCTATGAGCTTGTAGGTCTGCTATTTTTGAAAAATCGACTGAACGACTGACATATAGAAACATAGCTTTTTCAGAAAACTGTCATTTTCAAACGGACATTTTTAAGAATCTGATCTCAGGTCAGAATGGGTTAAGGTATTATACGTTGATGGCAGCGTCAGCCACTTCCCAGCCTGGCGGCGTGGAGACGGATGACGACAGGGATGATCCAACGTACTGACGGATCACCGTCGTGTGGATTCCCTCATCTTCACCTCCGCCATCCTGACAAATGACCCGGGAGGAGATTAACCCATTCTGACCTGAGATCAGATTCTTAAAAATGTCTTCTAAATCCTGACATTTTTCTGAAAAAGCTATGTTTCTCTATGTCAGTCGCTCTTCGATTTTTCAAAAATAGCAGAACTACAAGCTCGTAGCCAAGAGGCGTTCCCGTCTAAAATGGATTATGGTGATGGTGACGGCAAGGGCTGCAGGAGGAAGTACTCGGATTCCTCGTTATAAAATACACTGTGTAACAAATGAAAGTAGATGTTTATAGTATACTGTACCTCAATATGTCACTTAAACCATTCTGACCTGGGAACGATTCTATAAATGTCTTCTAAATCCTGACAGTTTTCTGAAAAAGCTATGTTTCTATATGTCAGTCGTTCTTCGATTTTTCAAAAATAGCAGAACTACAAGCTCATAGCGCGCCACTCGGTAGCACGCTATGAGCTTGTAGATCTCCTTTTTTTCAATAGCTAAAGCTTTAGCATTGGGGAACCCCTTTTGGTGTTTTAAACATTTAGCTATTGAAAAATAGCAGATCTACAAGCTCGTAGTGCGCCACCGAGTGGCGCGCTACGAGCTTGTAGATCTGCTATTTTTTAAAAGGCGTTAAAATGTGGCGCAAATCATTGAATATATATATATTTCAGAGCTAACATTTTTAACGAAAATATTTGCTTCTGGGGGGTGGTCCCTGGAACTACTATATGTTGAGATGGGGGTCCGTGGCCCAATAGCGATAATTCTGGGGGGTCCTTGAAATGAAAAGGGTTGAGCACCCACAGACATATAGAAACGTGTGTTTTTCAGAAAACTATTAGGATTTAGAAGACTTTTCTTTTTATCGACCTCAGTCCAAAATGAGTTAAGTACAGTACTTGAGTAAATTATACTTAGTTACCCTCCACCACTGCCGTGCGTGCGTGTGCGTGTGTGTGTGTGTGTGTGTGTGTGTGTGTGTGTGTGTGTGTGTGTGTGTGTGTGTGTGTGTGTGTGTGTGTGTGTGTGTGTGTGTGTGTGTGTGTGTGTGTGTGTGTGTGTGTGTGTGTGTGTGTGTGTGTGTGTGTGTGTGCGTTTGAATGCTTTTATGTAATGAGGAGACTCTCCAAAGGGACGCCGCTGCCAGGCGGGGGTCACAGGCCATTGGACCCGTCTCGGGGGGGGGGGGGGGGGGGGGGGGGGGGGGAGAGAGATGAATTAGTTTGTAACCTTGACAACAGCCAGTCATCACCTGCCAGTGTTACACTCGTCTGCCAATTCATCAGCTCCTATATTATTACACAGGGTAGTCCACGGAGAGAACACGTGAGCAGCAAGGTTTTGTAATGTTTATTGGCATAGATGTGCTGTTGGCCCGCCAGGACGACAATTAAGCATATTCCTGAAGGGCTCGATTTGTAAAATAAATAAAAAAGAAAATAGCCCATTAACCCATTCTGACCTGAGATCAGATTCTAAAAATGTCTTCTACATCCTGACAGTTCTCCATTCTGACCTGAGATCAGATTCTAAAATTGTCTTGTCTATGTCAGTCGCTCTTCGATTAAAAAAAAATAGCAGACCTACAAGCTCGTAGCGCGCCACTCGGTTGGCGCGCTATGAGCTTGTAGATCTGCTATTTTTCAATAGCTAAAGCATAATGTAATGCTAACACCAAAACGGGTTCCAGTTCAGAATGGGTTGACTACATGAGCCCTATATATACTTTGACATATATGACAAATAGTGACATCTGCGCTCTCACAGTGTGTTGCATGTACAGTACCGTGATATGAGCTACCTTTTGCTATTTTAGAAAACTATTCTAATCCAATTATTCAACAAGTGCTCTACATTCTACAACATTAAGCATTAGGACAAACAAACACATTAGAAAGTATAAGTTAAAATACAACGTAACAAGTTAAAATTAAACTAATTACACTGCACGAGATACAGTATGACAAAACGGGCAGGGACAAAACAAAAAAAGTCTTCAGCTTTGATATTAAAATAACTAGTGGAATACAATAGGAGACCTGCAGTTTTCTCTTGAGTTTGTTGCAGATAATGTAGTGCAAAAAAACTGAATGCTGCTTCTCCACACTTTCTATTCTGACTTTGGGTTCAATTTACACGTTGCCAAATGTACAGTTACAACAAGTGTAACAGAACGTCAAGCCAGAACAGAATACCTTTCCTGCTCTTCTACTGTTGTTAAAAATGAGATTGTCACAGCTGTTCAAAATCAATGTAATGGAAGGGTTTGGAATGTTGCTGCTTGCTTCTTGTTGTAGAGATCTGTTTTCCAAAAAATGATATACCTTTCCTTTCTCTACCTCAGTGAAAAACACACATAGGACAAAAATGTTGAAGTGCATGGAATTATGGAATATTATGCCCCAATGCTGTGTGTATACACAGTATTATGAACGCACTTGCTAGACTTTTTTTTTTTTGTCATATAGGTTTTTATTGAGAACAGATTATGAATTGTTACACAAACATTATGATATGAAATACATTTTTCTTTCATAGAAAACAAAAAAGGGGATTTAAAAAATGCAAAACGAGAGAGAAAACCCTCAACCCTCAACCCTCCCACCCATGCTGCTCAGTGACACTGCATACTATAGACTAAAATACTAAGATGATGAAATGCTCGTGGAAAACATCTGAAAGGAAAATGGCGAACAGTCAACCATATCAGTGGTGTCCTGTCTATTAATTGTTTCTACTCTGGTAACGGACAAAAAGGGACAGCCATAAACCTTATCAAATTTGTCTCTTTGTATCTCAGGAAATACACCTGCTAGACTTTAATCCATTTTGGGGCGGGAACCCCTTTTGGTGTTAGCATCATGTTATGCTTTAGCTATTGAAAAATAGCAGATCTACAAGCTTGTAGGTCTGCTATTTTTGAAAATCGAAGAACGACTGACATAGAAACATAGCTTTTTCAGGATTTAGAAGACCTTTTTAGAATCGTGTCAGAATGGGTTAATGTGACGGCATCATTTGTCAAAAACTGTAAATAGCTTGATCTATGAGTTATGGCGTGGTGACAGGTTCTAATTTGTCATTTCCAAACACTGATTACAGAGTGTGATCAATGGACTCTCTCAGTCTCTCTGAGTGCACCCCAATAAAAGGCCTTTTGTTAAGCCTCATCAGTGATTGCAGCTATTGATTAATCATTTGTCCCTTCCCCCTTAAATACGTGGACACACTGCTGCCACTCCCAATAATGAGACACCGGCAGCTTGATCATCCCATCCACCTGCTTTCCCCAAATCCCCCCTAAGTACCCCCTAGGCGCTGACGGCGCTGAGGCGTTCTGACACGCCAATCTTTCCTCGGGTCTATTAGCACAGGCCTAGTTCACACCAAAGACTCGCAATGAGACCAAACCCTTCTAAGCCCTGGTGTTTATATTTTGTTGTACGATGGTGTATCCATCCATCCATCCATCTTCAACCACTTAGGGCCGATTCATACTCCTATTTTAGAGCCGAATAAAAGTCGGTTCGGCGCTGTAGAGCCTACAATGTGACGTCATGTGAGGTTCGGGGGGGGGGGTACCGTCGTAAAGTCGGCTCTTCGGTGCTACTGAAAATTTCTGACGAGCCGAAATCATTTCGGCACTACAGTGCCGAAACAGCGATAAAATAGGAGTATGAATCGGCCCTTATCCGTAGTCGGGTCGCGGGGGCAACAGCTCCACCAGAGTGCTCCAGACTTCCCTCTCCAGAGCAACATTAGTGACTTCCTCCTGGGGGGGATTCCGAGACGCCCCAAGGCCAGTGAGTCGATGTGTTTCCTCCAACTGCGCTTTGGTCTCCTCCCAGTGGGACGTGGTCCTTGGTCTGCCCCGGGGTCTCCTCCCAGTGGGACGTGGTCCTTGGTCTGCCCCGGGGTCTCCTCCCAGTGGGACGTGGTCCTTGGTCTGCCCCGGGGTCTCCTCCCAGTGGGACGTGGTCCTTGGTCTGCCCCGGGGTCTCCTCCCAGTGGGACGTGGTCCTTGGTCTGCCCCGGGGTCTCCTCCCAGTGGGACGTGATCCTTGGTCTGCCCCGGGGTCTCCTCCCAGTGGGACGTGGTCCTTGGTCTGCCCCGGGGTCTCCTCCCAGTGGGACGTGATCCTTGGTCTGCCCCGGGGTCTCCTCCCAGTGGGACGTGATCCTTGGTCTGCCCCAGGGGGTCTCCTCCCAGTGGGACGTGCGTCGAGGACCTCCCTAGGGAGGCGCCCGAGAGGCATCCTAACCAGATGCCTGAACCACCTAAGCTGGCTCCTTTCCAGGCGAAGGAGCAGCGGTTCTACTCTGAGTCTCTCTCTTGTGTGACTGAACTTCTCACCCTGTCTCTTAAGGGATGGTGTATGCATGCTGAAAATGGCCACGCTGACAGAACCACTTAGGATTGTCAACGTCTACACTGCCGTTGTTCTCAATCTTTCATGTCAAGGAGCCCCAAATGAATATGTATTTAAAGAGGAAGGGACAAATGATTAATCAATAGCTGCAATCACTGATGAGGCTTAACAAAAGGCCTTTTATTCGGGTGCACTCAGAGAGACTCAGAGAGTCCATTGATCACACTCTGTAATCAGTGTTTGGAAATGACAAATTAGAACCTGTCACCACGCTAATTAAGGACTCCCTGGAACCCCCTCAAAGACCCCTGGGGGTACCTGGACCACACTGTAATACCCCTCCCCCCCCCCCGGAAGCAAAGCTTTGAGTTAAAAACATTCACTCTGAAATAATTTTCGGAAATCCCGCACCGGAGCAGCGCACTCGCCTATTAGTTTGCATTGCACAGCGCTGTGAGCTTGTAGATCTGCTATTTTTCAATAGCTAAAGCATTACATAATGCTTAAAACACCCAGAATGGATTAATGATATGCACTCTACCCTGTTGAGCCACTGCAGTACTCCAATCTTCCAGTATAGAAAAACAGCAGCAAAGTGTCAAATGGGTAAAAAAGCGTATACAAAAGCCTTTAGAGTTGGCTTAGGGAATCAGTCAACGTTTTAAATTGAAAAGAGTTTTTCAGAACACCCTCAAAACTCTCAAGACTCGTATTAAGCTGACATTGTATTACTAGTATCAGTAAACTCCTCTGCTGTGGCACACAGCGAGGCCAGAGTATATCAGAAAAGTGGCAGCAAATATTAATCCATTTCGACCTGAGGAAGATTCTACAAATGCCTTCTAAAATCCTGACAGTTTTCTGAAAAACCCTATGTTTCTATGTTACTAGCAGTTCTCAAACATTTTCATGTCAAGGACCCCCAAGATTATATGTAATTGGCCACTGACCCCCATCTGAAAATATGTTGTTCCAGGGACCCAACTCCCCCTCAGAAGTAAAGGAACATTTTTACTTTCTTTTTTTTATTATTTATTTTGAGGGTTTTCTTTACATAGACACAAGGACAACACAGCAGACTTGCATACAAGACAGTTACTTACATAAAAACAACAATGAAGAAACGGAGAAAAAATTGAAATAAAAGAGAAAAGAAAAAAGAAATAATAATTTCCAAGTGGTACATGAGTTATGTGTTGTGTAATGCATTTTTTTAACTTTCAATAGCAGACCTACAAGCTCATAGCGCGGCACCGAGTGCCACGCTACTATTTTCCAATAGCTAAAGTATAACATAATGCTATAAAACACCAAAAGGGGGTTCCCGCACAAAATGTGTTAAGTCAGGACTACGTCTGCACATTCACCAACTGTCTCTGCAATAGTGTGTCCCGTTCCTTGACGCGGTGAGAGAGGCACTTTGAGACTTTCAACAAAGCACTGTCAGGATTTGACAGAAGGGGCGAGAAGGTGTTTGTGATTCTGTTGTAACCGTAAATGTTCTAGATACAGAAAACAGGGCCATTACTGTCAACACGAAGCTGTGGAGGAGCCACTAGAACTGTCTCTGTCCGTTCACACGTCATAATGATGCAATTAGCCCTACTTAACATTACTTATGAATAAGTTATCTCAATACATTTGCATGGAAAAAGGAGTTTAGACTTAGGGCCCTATCTTGCGCCACCCGGCCCTTATCCCTAAACTTATTTGCAATGTTTTTTACTATTTAAAAAAAAACATTTTAAAATAGTTAAACTAGCCAATCTAGTTAGTTAGTTACTTTATTGACACAAATGTATAAAACATTGGGTCCAAACAATAATAAAAAACACATGAATCAAAAACTTTAAAAAGGTACAATACATTAAAATACACAATACAGAATCCCTTTACAACAGGAGCTTTCTATTGCTCCACAAGTGACAGGCAGGCATGTAGCATAATTATGCAAAGTCTCTCTGTTAGTGCCCACAAAGAGTGAGCTCAAATCAATACCTTCATGTCCATATCTCTCTCTGATATCTTGTGTGAGGTCGGAGGACACACCAGTATGTGCTGTTCGTTTTGTATACCAGTCTCACGTTGGCAAAACCTCTGTTCAGGTGGTATGTGGCTCCATCTTCCCATTTCCACACGCAGTCTATGAGCGGACAACCGAAACCGTGTAAAGGTTATCCTCAAATAGTCCTCAATGTAAGGTGTATACTGCTGGTGCTGCTATAGAGTGGGTGAACAGATAGGTCTGGGTTGATGGCTTGGGTATGTCTTATATCTTGTTCCCTCTTTGGATTGTAATCTACATCGACACGTTGTGAGCTTGTAGATATGGCCCTTAGACTTTGTATTCCAACACCAATAGAGCACCGATAGAGTCTGACGTCAATATCGGTAGAGGGCGCAAAACCATGGGTTCATGTACTTTTTATTTGCATTGTAATCCCCATAGGGGGGATTTTAGATCACCTCATATAAGAACTGTATTTGAAAAATAAACATGTCATCCCGGCCGTTTCACTCATATGGATATGAAGAATCAACTGACTGAGAGAAAACACTATTGTTACCGCTACTGAATTAGTAACATTTCCGCTAGAAGCAGACTGTATCATATATGAGTGACTGACTGTCATAAACGATACAGAGACAGCTCCCTGACAATAACGCAGAGACAGCGTGTTTATTCTTGGACCACAACGCTTATAGTATAATATGAGAGGATTTTAAGACGACCCCATGTTATTCTCCATAGAGAAATGGAGCGAGTGACGTCAGGACTTCGGCGCTCTATGCCGTACAGTAAGTACAGTATAGCAAGGTCCATATACAGTACTGGCTTTAACCACATAAGCCCTATTATATACAGTACGTTGTCGTACGAGGAACAGTGGAAATAGATGATCTTTTTTTGGAAAAATGTTTGAAATTTGTTATACATTCTTTGTAACTCCTTTAAAATTCGACATTGAAACTCTGGACTGGAACATGAATGAATATAAACAACACACGGTGATGAATACTGATGGATTAATAGTGTGACATTTATAGATTTTGGGGCATAATTAATATTAGAAGCTTTTTTTTAATCAAGATTTGATCAATGCCACCAAGGTCCACATACTGTACACTGCATGGGCAAGGGCAGGTGGTGCTCTCTAGCACCCCCTAGTGTCCATCTGTGCACGCCACTGTCGAAGAGCTTGTTGTTTTATCATGTAAAATACTAAAATTACAAGTAAGTCTCCCGCACCAGACAGGATTTCATCAGATGTCAGCAAAACATAGCTTGATAAATTGATACCCAAAAGTTGCATTCCGGTTTTCAATCCCAACTCATTTCATTGGGTGAAACAATTTGAAACGGCCGTCTTCATGTTCCAGCAGACTCCAGGAAATGAAAATAACCCATTCAGGCCTGACGTCAACATTTAAAATCTAAATCCTGACAGTTTTCTGAAATACCTACTGTATGTTTCTACTTTCTATATCAGTGGGGCTCAATATTTCATGTCAAGGACCCCAAAAATGGTATATTTGGCCACCGACCCCCCCATCTGAAAATATGTTGTTCCAGGCAGGAACCCCTCAGAAGCAAAGAGTTGAGTTAAAACGTTCGCTGTGAAAGAATATACATTCAAAAGATATTTTCAAGATTTTTCAAAAATAGCAGATCTACAAGCTCGTAGCGCGGCACTCGGTGCCGCGCTACGAGCTTGTAGATCTGCTATTTTTTCCAATAGCTAAAGTATAACACCGAAAGGGGTTCGCGCCCCGAGTGCGATAAACAAACTGTTCCCCAGGTGACAGTGAGGATGTGCACCTATAGTTGGATGTGACTGGCCTTCTCACAATGAATAGGCTGCTCCAGCAGACCGGAGAACAGGCAGTGTCGTGTCTTATCCCGTTCAGGCCTCAAAATTAAAAGAAATGCATTTTTTTTAATGTCTTTTTTCTGAAAAATCAGTGGTTCTCAATATTTCATGTCAAGGACCCCAACAATTATATTATGTATACTGTCAATATAGCCGACCCCCATCTGAAAATATGTTGCTCCAGGGACCATCCTCCAGAAGCAAAGATTTGAGTTAAAAACTGAAACACAGAAAGAATATAATATTCAAAGATTTAAGGCACATGATTTTCGGTGGCGCGCTACGAGCTTGTAGATCTGCTATTTTTCAATAGCTAAAGCATAACATAATGTTTAAAACACCAAAAGGGGGTTCCCGCCCGAAATGGGTTATTGGTTGACAGGCTATAGAACTAGCTTGTTTTTCTACTTCCACCACTTCTGCTTGGATGCTCGGAGATTGTGACTTAACCAAGCGAGAGTCCATGGAACAGGCTTTCTCCCTCGTGTACTCATGCTGCTGTGAATGTTTATTTAGAAGAGGATTTAGATGGAAGAATCCGGGGCCAAAGCAATGAGAGATAAACCAGAGTGGCGCGTCCGTCCCCCGATTATCTCAAACTGCGATGATGATGATGATTAGATAGATATGAATAGAATAGATGAATGCGTTCATGCGTGTGGTATACTACAGTGGAAGTGAATAGATTCGTGTATTTCAAATCAGACGTGACGAGAGGCAGACTATAGGGCAGATTGCCCTGTTTTCACATCCCGGGTTACTCGCTCGCTATAGCCTCGGAAAGCCAGACGTTTTTATTTCCAGATAGAAAAGAAAAGTCTGGGACCGAGTCCACGTCAATTCGGCATAGAGCAAACGTCGATCACTCTCTTCTGCTGATTTCTGGTCCCAGAGATAGAGATGTCATTAAATGGGGGGTCAGTAGACTAATATTATGCATGTCAAACTGGGGGTCCTTGAAATTAAACGGGTTGAGATGAATCACTGCTAGAAAGTCTTCTCTTATGGGGGTCCCTGCAGGCATATCTTTTCAAATGGGGGTCCGCGGGCTAATTAGTGTCAATTTGGGGGTCCTTGACATGGAAAAGGTTTGGGAACCACTGTTATACAGTAGATAGTGTATCCCCTTAAACCCTCTATATTTAGTATACAGTATTTAGTTAAATAAAGGGTGCATTTATATAGCGCCTTTATCCAAGGCGCTTTACATAGATTGTGCATTACATTGACCCATTCACACACACGTTCACACACCGATGGCGGTGGAAACCATGCAAGGCACCGACCTGCACATCAGGAGCAATTATAAGGGTTCAGAGTCTTGCTCAAGGACACTTCCACACTAACTCTGGGGGAGCCCACAGGGTTCGAACAACCTTGCGGTTACCATCCAACCACTCTACCCCTCTAGGTCGCCCCCCAGTTGACTTGGTCTATTCGTTGAAAATATCTGTGAATGTAGTGAGCTTGTAGAGATGGGTTATTTTTGCCACGTGTACAGTGTAGGAACGATAGGGAATAGGAACGATAGGGTTCAGGTGTTTAAAATGTTGTTTTGTCCTCTGTAACGAACCAATTAAAAATAGCCCCCGCTCTTGGACTGTGTCACTTAGTTAGGGTTAGTGTTTCTGAAGGTAATCTATGTATTGATCTCTCTGTGCTATTTAGATGAACGTTGTAAGTCTATACAGAACTGTATGTTGTGTATGTGAGTGTTTGAAGGTCAATAACGACCTTCCACTAAATGAACCAGTCGCTAAACTTACAGTAACAGATCTACTGTCGTTTAATTTGTTCACTGATTCCCTTTCTTAGAAATGGAACATTGATTGCATGCATATCATTGTAAGGACATTTGGTATAAGGACAATATGTATTTAATGTATAGTGATAGGTTTTATAGTTGACCTCCGCTCGCAATTATCACTTTTTTTAAAAATCGTGTCAGGGCGGCTGCTTAAAAGGCAGAGAGCTTTTTTACATTAAAACTAAAAATTGCCTCGACAAATCACGGCCTCTCTCTACCTTCTCTCTACCTATCTACCCGCAGCCAAACATATTTTATTTAGTGTAAACCCAGTTATTTTATTCTTTTAAATGTGAGTGCTCCAAGGACAAAAAATGACAATTCTAATTGAATACATTTTAATATTGCTGAGCATGAAGTGAACAAATTAAACTACTCAAATAACTGTTCAGATTCTGTGCCTCACCTTCTGTATTTATATTCTCCTAGCGTGTACTTTTAATCCATTCAAGGCGGGAGGGAAGGGACCCCCTTTTGGTGTTTAAACTAAGCATTGTGTTGTTCTTTAGCTATTGAAAAACAGCAGATCTACAAGCTCATAGCGCGGCACTCGAGCTTGTAGATCTGCTATATTTTTTTTAAAGCGTGACAATGTGGTACAAATCTTTGAATATATATATTCTTTCAGAACGAACGTTTTTAACTCAAATCTTTGCTTCTGGGGGGGTGGGGGGGGGGGAGGTCCCTGGAACAGCATGTTTTCAGATGGGGGTCGGCGGTCAAATACATATAATTTTTGGGGGTCCTTGACATAAAAAAGGTTGAGCACCACTGACATAGAAACATGTCATGATTTAGAAGGCATTCGTAGAATCGTCCTCAGGTCTAAATGGGTTAAGGAAGGAAGCCGTTATTTGATTACAAAGTTTGAGCTCACGCAGCGAGACAGAGTGAGAGAGAACAGGGAGGACTCTGTCTGTCTGTCTGTCTGTCTCTCTGTCCTGTACCAAGACATGTCTGTCCCCCTGGAGGACATTCTCTCATACTGAGAATGTCCTGATACTTAACCCATTTAGGCCTGACGTCGAAATTAAAAAAATGTTTTCTAAAAAACCCTATGTTTCTATCTCAGTCGTTCAAACATTCGTTCAAACATTTTCATGTCAAGGACCCCCAGAATTACATCCGACCCCCATCTGAAAATATGTTGTTCCAGCAAGCAAAGATTTGAGTTAAAAACGTTCACTGAGTCTGAAAGAATATATATTCAAAGATTTGAGCTAAAAACGTTCGCTCTGAAAGAATATATATTCAAAGATTTGCGCCACATGTTCGCTATTTTTCTAAAATGGCAGACCTATACAAGCTCGTGAGCTTGTAGATCTGCTATTTTTCAATAGCTAAAGTATAACGTAATGCTTAAAACACCAAAAGGGGGTTTTCGTCCAAAATGGGTTAAAATTCATCCTGCTGTTATTTACCTGATTGTGTCCTTGAAGGTCTAACAGCTCTGGGCTGCATTTCAATACTCCAAAGTAATCATGTTAAATACTGTATATATGAGACGTGTCATTGCAATTCCTCAGGGTTATTATAATAAAATGTTATTATTTACAACAAAAAGGTTACAGCACTGTGATGAGTGCTGCAGAATATGAATATGCACGCTTATAAACATCCGAGTCATTTAAGCATTTAGATTTTTTTTGTTTATGCATACTGTGTGTATTTTGATATGAATAAGTTAATCTATGATATAGGACAGGTTATTATAACCTGCACCGTTTTTGAGTGGTGCAACCACTCCAAGGAACGGCTATGTCCGTGTCCTGTGGTGTTCACCTATGTACAGTATGTATGTGACACCGATGTACTGTATGTGACGTTAAAGGTATATTCAGTGATTTCACTCAAAAACCCTTAGGTTTCGTTTTTGCCTTGGGACCCAAGCTTTCATCCAATCAGGATAGAGAACCAAAAACGAAAACTACGGTTTTTTGACCCCCAGGGGTTAACTGGGGACAGGGAGGAACTCCTTATATGGTCAGCACACAGAAATAAGTGATATTTGAATTAAGTGAAATCACTGAATATACCTTTAATGAGCACGAGTATGACTATTAGTACCAGTAGGGGGTGCCAGAAACAGAGAGAGAGATAGTGCTGTACTGTTGCCTGCTAATGAGAGAGAGAGACACAGAGAGAGAGAGGAGGGGGGGAGGGGGGAGAGAGGGGAGTTGCACCACTCAGTTCACACGGGTGTGATTTTTTTAATTATAGAAGCAGATTGAGATCAGATTAAATGAAACGTAGCGCGTCACAGCGAAGCGTTGCTATAGCCGTGGTTCCTACGGTTGTCAGAGTGTGCCAAACGGATCGGTTCCGGTTCCGGATAGATTCCACTCTCAGGCTTTTTTTTTCTTTTTATTTAACCATGAGGGAAGGTTCACTGAGCATGATCGCTCTCTCTTTTCTGCTTCACAGTCAAACACAGTTATACACGGTCTCACCTGGGAAGCTGCAAACACACGGTTACACAGACTGTCTGTTTGGCTCCACTGGAGCAGACCTGAGGTCAGTGATTTGCTCAAGGGCACCATGGTGCACCAGAGGCACAACATTGGGTGAAAAAAATCTCCTAAATCCTGACGGTCTTCTGAAATACCTCATGTTTCTAGGCCTATATCACTCAATATTTCATGTCAAGGACCTCAAAAATGATCTGCAATTGGCCTCCGACCCCCATCTGAAAATATGTTGTTCCAGGGACCTCCCCAGAAGCAAAGATTTGAGTTAAAAAAAAAATATTCCAAATTTGAGGCACATTTTCACGATTTTTCAAAAATAGACACCCACAAGGGACCCTTAACCCCACTATAACAACAGGTGACCCCACAAGGTTAACCCCACTACAACAGGTTATATATTCAACAGGGTTGAGGGTCGAACAGGTTCCTTACGTTTTATGCCGTCTGTGATTTAAGGACCTTTTTGCAGTTGTATATGTATAGCCGAGCACTTTCCGTGTCGAGCAGGGTGAGAAATGCTACTGCAAGTAGAATGGTACAATATGAGCTAAGGGGTTGTTATGAATATGAATCATTGCCAGGAGGTTTTATCCTTTTGAAAATAGCTTGGTTTCAATGGTTTATATGTACATTTCCACACTCACTCCAGAGGGCCACAGTGCATATTACTGTCGTAGCAAACATATTTTTGTTATTATTTGAATTGAAAACCTGATTTTTTTTTTTTTTTGTATTTTTGAATTGGAATCCTGAAAAGTAACCTGTTTTTTATTGAATTTCAAATGCATTTAGTTATGGTTATATTAACTTTATGAACTGTTAATATAACTACATTGGACACAAAAAGACAATAATATTTAATACTAGTCATTAAGTAATTAAAGCGGGTTTGGAATTAGTTTGATTGCTGAAATCAATCAAACTAGATCAGTATTCTGATATTAACCTCTGTTGAAAGAGCTTAGGTCTTTTGCAATGTCCAGGCTTTGTCACCATAACTAAGGATTTTGCCCCCTTCTATGTTATTTGTATTCATTATTCAGAGAGGTGTACAGGGGTAGGGATTGGGTACATGGACTAGTTTTTTGTTTATTCTTGTACACAACACAGGTATCATTACATAGTACATTGAAGTTTGAGGTGACAGGTTTTGTTCTCTGCGTCTGTGGGTACATGAGGTGGATAAAAGGTGTTTTCCCTTGAAGTTAATTACGGTCGGCAGTGTACATAATAACCAAAGTCTCACAAAGGGAGCTTTTGTGAAGGCCTAGGAGAGGAGCTAGCAGAGGAGCTAGGAGAGGAGAGGAGCTAACATCCTCAGGGATCTCATAGCCAATTATCTGCTGTCTGTCTGTGCTGCTTCCTTTCAGATCATTTCCATTGCCTGTGACAGGATGATTGCCTGTCCCGTGGTAGGGCAGGGGGGGGGGCTGTCACTGTGTGTTACAGAATGTGTGTCTGGTTGGCATGTTAAATGCCACTTGATGTCTTCAGAGAAGTGTCCTGTCACAGCATATGACAGAATCCCACTCCTTCGCTAACACAGCCACAACCATAACACATTTTTCATATCGCGCTCTCTCTCTCTCTCTCTCTCTCTCTCTCTCTCTCTCTCTCCATCTATCCCATCCAAATAAAGAAGGAAAGGTACTATGTTTACCCAGGGTAACTGGACTAAGGAAAGGAAAGGTACCATGTTTACCCAGGGTAACTGGACTAAGGAAAGGAAAGGTACTATGTTTACCCAGGGTAACTGGACTAAGGAAAGGAAAGGTACCATGTTTACCCAGGGTAACTGGACTAAGGAAAGGAAAGGTACTATGTTTACCCAGGGTAACTGGACTAAGGAAAGGAAAGGTACCATGTTTACCCAGGGTAACTGGACTAAGGAAAGGAAAGGTACCATATTTACCCAGGGTAACTGGACTAAGGAAAGGAAAGGTACTATGTTTACCCAGGGTAACTGGACTAAGGAAAGGAAAGGTACCATGTTTACCCAGGGTAACTGGACTAAGGAAAGGAAAGGTACTATGTTTACCCAGGGTAACTGGACTAAGGAAAGGAAAGGTACTATGTTTACCCAGGGTAACTGGACTAAGGAAAGGAAAGGTACCATGTTTACCCAGGGTAACTGGACTAAGGAAAGGAAAGGTACTATGTTTACCCAGGGTAACTGGACTAAGGAAAGGAAAGGTACTATGTTTACCCAGGGTAACTGGACTAAGGAAAGGAAAGGTACTATGTTTACCCAGGGTAACTGGACTAAGCTCAAGCACTTGTTTACAGCCAGGCCCTGCTCATAGAACATTTCATGCAGGGGTTCAATGCCTTGCTCAAGGGCACTTCAGCGGTGGTGATTTTAACGTGCCGGTCCGGGGATACGAACTAGCGACCTTCCGGTATCAAGACCGCTCCGCAAATCGTTCGGCCACCGCTACCATCTATCCCATCTATCTCTCTGTTGAATATATTCCACCAGAACCACAGAAAATAGAGAAACAATTTAGTATTAACACACAATCAACGCCGGGATTTCTTTCAAAATAGAAGCACGGGGTGCCGGGATAGATATGTCCGCTTTTACTTTGTAAGCCTATAGCCGAGCGTTTCTTTATGAGCGGTAAACAGGGAAGTGAACGACAACGCACATGCACAAAGGAGCAAGGAGTACGGTGCAGAAGGAGAGGCCAACTAAAACAAAAAGAAGAAAAAGTTGTTTTGCTGTGAACAATAAGTGACGTCTTGTCTTTGACCTATAGAGTCATTTATCATAGACTAACATGACTTCAGTGAGCGAGCATACATACTTTAGAACTCCGTTCACTTGTGGATACAACTTAATGACGTTGCCAGATGTTCATTTAACAAGCACCATTGACTTTTGCATCAGAGAGCAGCAGCTAAATTGGTAATTACCATCTGTTGGAGGACCAGGGCAGTGAATTCATTTGTAAAAAAGGGAGTAAAAAATGTGTTGTTTTTAACCATTGCAACATATACGTAGTGTAGTCTGTAGGAAAGAACATTCACACAACTAGAAGGCAGGCGTATATGCACAGGTGCGTATACAGGCCCAGTGGACATCAATGAAAGGAATAGAATGCCACCCACACGCTGTGTATTTGATCAGCATTTCATACAGAAGGTCTGGAGGACTGAAACGTTGCATTGAAAAGAAAAATAGTCTTTGTACTGAGCAAATACACAGTGTGTGGGTGCATTCTATTCCTTCCAAACATATAGTATCGTACCATGATCAGTATCAAAGCATGGCCTTATTATACCTGAAGGGCTAAATTGGATTAGCGGTCGTTTTTCACTTCGGCATTGAGTTGTTTGCTCTCTTCAACAGTTCAACCCAAAGTGGACCCAAAGTGTCTGTAAACTCTCTGTTTAGTAGAGATAGTAAAGTGCCTCATGAAGAAGGATTGCTCAGCAGTGCCAACTCCTAGCCAACAGTTTTAAGTCATTTTGTACGGGAACCCCTTTTGGTGTTTTATTAAGCATTAGGTTATGCTTTAAGCTATTGAAAAATAGCAGCTCTACAAGCTCATAGTGCGGCGGTCTGCTATTTTTTTTAAATCGTGAGAATGTGGCACACAAGCTTTGTCCATATTTTTTACAGTCTATGGTGGTGTGTCCAGTGGAAACCTCGTATGAATCTGATCTCAGGTCAGAATGGCTTAAATTTCGACGTCGGGTCTAACTGGGTTAATAAAAACGACAGAGCGTGACAGAGCGTCTGCAGTGTGTTTGTGTGACATTGGCCTGGTTGAAAACAACACTCTGTGACAGACAGACAGACAGACAGACAGACAGACAGACAGTGGTCATTCTGGTCAGACTGAATGTCACACCATTGTCTCGTCCGTCCACCCCCCCCCCCCCCCCCCCCCCCCCGCCCTCACACACCAGTAATTATTGGTGTAAAACTAGGGCACATCACAGTTAGTAATCCATTGTTAGTCTTCTGTATCATTGTTGTGTACAGGGAGGGACTCTTGCGTCATGGGTGTGCACAAACATGTCCTCACTGACTTTTTACAGAATTTGGTTTCATCCATCATAACCTGTTTAGGCCTGGCGTCAACATTTAAAAAATGTCTTCTGAATCCCGACAGTTTTCTGAAATACCCCATGTTTCTATATCAGTGGCGCTCAATATTTCATGTCAAGGAACCCCACAAATGATGTGCAATATAGGCCGCTGACCCCCCCATCTGAAAATATGTTATTCCAGGGACCCCCTCGGAAGCAAAGATTTGAGTTAAAAACGTTCACTCTGAAAGAATATATATTCAAAGATTTGTGCTGCAGTTTCACGATTTTTTCCCCAAAATAGCAGACCTACAAGCTCGTAGCACGGGCACTCGGTGCCGCGCTATGAGCTTGTAGATCTGCTATTTTTTTTACAATAGCTAAAGTATAACATAATGCTTTTAAAACGCCAGAAAGGGGGTTCCCGCCCAGAATGGGATAATGTGCACATGGATTAGACGGGACAGGTGTTGTGATTGCTGCAGCCAAGGTTGTCCTTTCTTCTGTGACTTTCATCTGAAAACATGTTGTTCCAGCAGGGCCAAAAGATGTTCGCTCTGAAAGAATATATATTCAAAGATCTGCGCCACATTTTCACGATTAAGACAAAAATAGCTAAAGGATAACATAATGCTTTAAAACACCAAAAGATGGGACAAATACCTGGCTCATACAACTTGAACCTCTTGACCAGCCCGGGGGACCCCTAGGGACCCCTAGGGGACACGCTTCATCATGTCATTAATCCATTCTGGGCGGGAACCCCTTTTGGTGTTTTAAGCATTATGTTATACTTTAGCTATTGAAAAAATAGAAGATCTGCAAGCTCATGCCCGTGCCCGCTACGAGCTTGTAGTAGGTCTGCTATTTTTCAAAAATTGCGAAAAGGTGGCGCAAATCTTTGAATATATATCGTTTCAGAGCGAACAATTTTTAACTCAAATCTTTGCTTCTGGAGGGAAGGATCCCTACTAGAACAACATTTTGTCGGCGGCCAATTACATAATATATGTTTGGGGGTCCTTGACATGAAAATATTTGAGAACGACTGACATTATTAGAAACATATGTTTTTTCACAAAACTGTCAGGATTTATAGAAGACATTTGTAGAATCGTCCTCCGGTCTAGACGGGTTAATTATGGATTATCGTGTGCATATCTCCAGCCCGTGCACACTAATAATGAGGTCCAGCTACTGTACCTACTGTACTAGTCCTTTTGCCCAGTGGCTGCCCAGTAATGCCAGCCATGCCTTTGATCTTTCTTGTAGTGTTTGCACTGGACGTGTGTGTGTGTGTGTGTGTGTGTGTGTGTGTGTGTGTGTGTGTGTGTGTGTGTGTGTGTGTGTGTGTGTGTGTGTGTGTGTGTGTGTGTGTGTGTGTGTGTGTGTGTGTGTGTGTGTGTGTGTGTGTGTGTGTGTGTGTTAGAGACTTTAACCCATTTAGGCCTGACATCGGGGGAAAAAAAATCTAAATGAAGACAATTTTCTGAAAGATTTGAGGCACATTTTAACGATTTTTCAAAAATAGCAGACCTACAAGTTCATAGCGCGCCACCTATGAGCTTGTAGATCTGATATTTTTCAATAGCTAAATTATAACATAATATTGTTAAAAACACCAAAAGGGGTTCCCGCCCAGAATTGGTTAACTTTGATCATCCCAGCAGTGGTACTATACTGTATCTCAGCCTTTCTCAAGATAAAATAAATACATCTATAATCATCACATATTGCATCATGAGAGCGTGTGTACAGTACGTTGGGTCCCTGCTGCGGGGGCCTAAAGTCTACAGGGGCCAGCTTGTGGCCCCTTTCATGTCCACGCCAGGGCCCAGGGAAATCATTCCCAGTGCAATAGACATTTCAGAAAGTACCAGCCTGGTACCCTATAGTCAAAATATGGCCCTTGAGGAAAATGAATGTGCCAAAAAGTGCCAAGCTGGCCCTCATATTAATTCTCTCTGCGGCTCCGCCCGTAATTAATAATGCACGCCAATATATTATATAAACCTTTTCAGTCGGCGTGACTCTGTTGTCTTTGGAAATTATACATGAATGGCGAGAACGTAAATTAGTTTTGTTCATACAAGCGGAAGAAAAATGGCATTGGAAAAGTTTCTTCCAAATCTGTTATTCTGTACTACTGTAGGTGAAATGTCAAATTAAAAACATACACTTTCCAGAATGTATTCATTGTGTGCTCCCCTACTCTTGATCAAACAAAAGGTTTAGACTTTGTTCCAGTTTACACCCCCACACACACACACACGCATGCACGCACACACGCATGCACGCACACACACACACACACACACACACAGGCACACACATAAGGGTATATTTGAAATAGGGCTTGAGCGGTTAAGTATATTTGTCAGTTTGGGATAAGACACACACATTTCAGTTTTAGGTTCTCGAGCTGAAACGGTTTGTGAAACTGCACCAGAGGTTATCCCAGGCTAACCTCAGTAACCTAATAGAAAAAAATCGGAAAATAATTTTGTCACTACTTTGTAGTAGTGATCAACCCATTTTGGACTGAGGCCGATTATACAAATCTATACAAAAACCCTGTGTTTCTCAGTTGTTTGTTCTCAAACTATTTCATGTCAAGGACCCCAAAAAATATTACCGTAGTTGATTTGACCCCTCAGTCCAACCCATTGATGCCGAGTGCCAAGCAGGGAGGCATTGGGTCCCATTTCATTTTTACAGTCTTTCCAGACTTCCCAGTCCTTCGTTGCCATTCCCAGTTCCTGCTTACTGATGCATGTGTCCCCTATATATAGCGATGACATCAGGGAACGACAGCTTTCTACCTCTGGTCTGCTTTGAGGCAGGACTACCAGAGGAGAAGGGAAGATATAACCTCATTGTCATCTCTGTATAGCAGTGGCCGACATGCAAACTGTGTTCTTCTGGATCGGACTAGTGAAGACACACGGGGGAGGTTGCCATAACCACAACAAGGCCACTGTCTGGTAGATAAACAAACACTGTATACAGTAGTTTCAAAACATTTCAATTTGTTTCCATAAAAATAAAACAAGATTGTTATGTGCAGAAGTATGCATTCTCGTGGCTCTATAATTCCTGCGTTGGGGCCCATCTGTAGAGGAACACCCTGTGGTCAGTAGACTCAAACGAAGCACGAAAATCCCTCATCTTTTAGGAGCCTCTGCTGAGCGACAGATAGATCAAGACAGAAAATAAGCCTCCGCATGTTTAGCGGAGAGGCTGTTTGGATCAATGGCATTTCAAAGCAGCTTTGGGGTTGTCCCCGCTGGGAAGAGGAGGGGAATTAGATGCCATTCTTTCACTGCTGAAATAAAGCGGGCCTGTTTCAGAGAGTTAAAGCTTTGTTGTCAAACAGTAAAATGGGCAGCAGCTTTGAACGGAGTTCCCCACTGACTCCACAGTGGGGATTACAGTGTGATAAAGTTTCAACAACACACTGGGTGCCCTTGATGCCGTGTTGTGTTGGTGGTGGGTGCAGATAGCAGGGTCTTCAACCAATCAATATGACACTGAATGTCTTGGGACTGGACTAGACACATTATTATGGTACAGTATAAAACTATAGTCTACAGTAGGAGATATTATGTGTTGAAGGGCGGATTCCTTTTGGAAAATATATAAACGTATAGTTATGATGGTCCCAAATGGACCCGTTCATTTGGTTCCATTTGTACACTCTCAGAGTTAAATTAACATTGATTTTTACAATATAAATTGGGGGTCTCGGGAGATAGAAATGCCATTAGATGGGGCGTCCGTCCGTGTGTCAAACTGAGGGTCCTTGAAATTAAACGTGTTGAGAATCTCTGCTACAGCCGTAAAAAAAATCTTCTCATATATGGGGGTCCCTGGCATGTGTTTTCTAAAGGGGGTCCGCGGGCTAATGAGTGTCCATTTGGGGGGTCCTTGACGTGGAAAAGTTTGGGAACCAGTGGATTAGTGGGTGTATCTTTGTGTTGGTGTCTGTCTGTCTGTGTCTGTGTGGGTTCTGACGGCTGGCTGGTTGAATGAGTGATTGATTGTGCTCATTGTTCCACAGAGCTGATTGGTTCCAGCCTTCTAGCGGGTAATTAAGGTAGTTAGGGAGGTGGTCTCGACTCGACGTCCCTCCACTCCACTCCCAGATATCTAGAAGACTGCCAGCTAACGTGTCACTCAATGTTTGATGGATGTGTTACTGTCCATTGATTTTAACAGCCTGTTGGGTTGGTAGGGGTGGGTTAATCCTTGTCCACTGTGTTTTATGCTGCGTTTTGATTAGGTGTGTTAGGTTAGTGATTTTTTTTTTTTTGTTTCTTCTGATTTTAATTAGTAAGGTTTAGGTTGTTAATGTTTAGTTTTCTTTTGATGACTGTTAGCCCACCATTCAAGTATAGCAAAAAATAGCTGATCTACAAGATCAAAACACGTCGCACTGCAACGCGTTTTGAGCTTGTAGATCGGCTATTTTTTCTATACGACAGTAATATGCAATGTGTGTGGATTGAGTGTGGCCGTCTTCTAAGCTGTCATAGAAGGCCAACATTCTACAAAATATAAATCTAAATAAAATGAATTCGCAAAAGACATTTTGAGGGAAAGGTGGGGGGGAGTATAGACACTTGGGGGACCTCAGTTAACAAAGTACTTTATATGGTTTAATAGATAAAAAAGTTTTCACATTCTTTGTTGCTTCTGGATCTGAAGAGTGGAGTCTCTCTTGATGTTTGTTTCCCCAGGCCGTGGGGTGGTAACCGTGGTGACGGCGTAGCGGTAACTACTGTAGATCTACTGCAGGACCTACTGTAGGTCATTATGTTAATGGTTCCCGACGGGAGGCGCAGCCAGAAAGGAGATTCTAGATGGGCCGGCACGCCCGACCTGCGTTATTTATTTCGGTTATATTTCGGGTTATATTGCCCCTGGAGTGACAGCCGGGCAGTTGTCATCACAGTCATGAGCATTATCATCTGATCAAATATCAATAGCTGCTAGCTAGCAATCATTCATATTTCAAATAGTACAAATAGAAATAAATCCACATGAATTAGATGAGGCTCTTGTAAATGATTCACAGCACACTGCAGTGCACGTGCGTCAGTCAGGGTAAATTGCAGACAGTTCATTATTTTCCATTTTTTACTAGCAAATCTTTTACACAAATAAAATGAAATAAATTCAAGGCAAGGCTTCGATCAGCTTTTTGATTGGGGTCTGACCATCTAACTCTGGGGAGACTGGGGAGCTCAGCATTCTGGGATAGTGGGATTTGTAGTTTTTTATTTTTATTTCCAAAAATGGATGGATGGTCCAGCTCTCTATATGGGTGGGCCGCAGCCCACCCAGGCCCACCCGTAGCTGCGCGCCTGCTTCCCGTCTTCAGTGCATTGATTGCCTGGTTTTGCATCAGATTGTCATTGAGGGAGAACATGTTCTGACGAAGGCCACCTCGGTTTGAGCCACTAAACCCTTCTATATGTTAAATAATGCAGTGGTTAATTATGTTTTGATATGAAGGCTTTGCATTATTAATATTAATTGCTTACTATTTGGTCTCTTATGGAAATAGTGTTTATTTTATGAAAACTATAACCACAAGGCACATTATAAAAAAGGGGGGGGGGGGGGGGGGGAATAAAACTACGGTTATTGATTGGTAGTTTGCATGTTATAAAATAAGGCATTATGGTCATTTATTTTTCACTTTCATAGAAACTCTCCATCATCTCAGCACAGCAGTGTCATATAGGGGTGCTGTCGCAGCTCAGTGCTTATAATATATAAGAAATAAGAAAATATAAACCTTGAAATGTGTTTAAAAACTAAATTAAGTGTGAAAGATGGTAGGCAAAAAAATAATAATAACACATCTTCCATTAGAAACATCAGCTATAGGCTGTGCTACACTAGTGATACGGGCAGCTCCTACACTATGGAAAATAGCCGATCTACAAGCTCACCACGCGTCGCACTTCGGCTATTTTCAGCAAGTGTAAAATCAGTCATTAACTAAAATCTTATGACAGTTAAGGTCTCCACACGAATTCAGATTTTTAAGCTGCGTTTCTCCGTCGGTTTTCCGATGCAACCACCTTTAGTCGACTAAAACTAGATTAACACTAAAATATTCCAGGTGACTAAAATGTGACTAAAACGAAATGAAAACTATTATATGACTAAAACTAAAATCAAAATTTGCTGCCAAAAATAACCCTGGAACAGCATTCCTCTGGCCGTCAGGTCTGCCCCCTCCGTTGAGAGCTTTAAGTCCAGGCTAAAAGCATTCCTATATCTTCACAAGCCTTTCAGTCCCCCTGATGCACTTTAATACATAGGATATGATTGCCTTGTTGCTTTTAAACTGCACTGTTTCTACTGTACCATATGGATTGTTTTTTATTGCTTTATCTCACAGCGGTGTATTGCACTGCACTGCACTGTACTGTATTGTTTTCCTCTGACCCGCCGTGAAGCACTTTGCTACGATGAGAGCCGTTTTTAAATGGGATTGGCTCGACCGCGGATTTGAACAGGAAGCGCATAAAGGTGTCAAGAGTGTCCCTTTCAAATCTGCTGCCGAGCATAATGGTTCTACCACACAGAGGTAGAAGACGGTCATCGCTGGGGACACATGCGCATCCGTAAGCAGGAACTGGGTGGTCTGGCGTGGCATTGATCTGAAATCCATGATCTGGACCGCGGTCGAAAAATGATGATGATCACAAAGCTAGATAGAGTCCTGACTATGCTCATCCCCTCCATTCCCCTGAAGTCCTGACTACGCTCATCCCCTCCATTCCCCTGAAGTCCTGACTACGCTCATCCCCTCCATTCCCCTGGGTCACGGAAGTAATTTATCTATGGGGGCATCTTAATATCGTCTACTATAAGCATTGTGGTCCAAAAATAAACAAGCTGTCTCTGCGTTATTGTCAGGGAGGTGTCTCTATATCGTTTGCAACCATCAGTCACTCGTATATGAATATTATACAGTCTGTTTCTAGCGAAAATGTAACTAATTCAGCAGCGGTACCAATAGCATTTTCTCTCAGTCAGTTGATTCTTCATATCCATATGAGTGAAGCGGCCGGGATGATTTGTTTATTTTTCAAACACAGTTCTTATACGAGGCGATCTAAAATCCCCCCTGTGGGGATTACAATGCAACTAAAAAGTACATGAACCTGGGGATTTGTGTCCTCTTGACTCTTGAAAATGGATAAGATATCTTGACATCTGGAACAATAGTTATCTATATGTGTGAAACCACTAGACACTCAATGATGTCACTACCACATCTACACATGATGAACTTTAATATCTATGTGGTTTGGTTTTTATAATTCACCACTTTGTGTAAAATTAACACCCTGTCAAAATATTATTACGACATTACTCTGTGGTCCACAACTCCACACACGTGTTAAATATCACCTGACGTTGCAGAATTCAACTCTCATATGGCTATGGAAATTAAACGGATGACAGAAACAGATGTTGGTGCTGGCAAAGTGTAATGTTCCATATTCGGTTAAGGAAGAAATCCTATAATCTCCGGAAAAAAAAATGTTAAGAAGAAACACTAGTTTCTTCTTCATCTGGGAACGAAGTTCAGTGAGTTCAAATTCAAAAGACTCGATCCCTCTACCCAGAACTTGTTATTTTTTAAAGAAAGTATTAACGCAAACCTATTATTTCTGTTTCAGTGAAGTCAAGGTCCTCTGGCTCTCACTTCCCAGCCCCAAGCGGACACTGCTTAACCCATTTTGGGCGAGAACCCCTTTTGGTGTTTTAAGAATTATGTTATACTTTAGCTATTGAAAAATAGCAGATCTACAAGCTCATAGCGCGGCACCGAGTGCCGCGCTACGAGCTTGTAGGTCTGCTATTTTTGAAAAATCGTGAAAATGTGGCGCAAACCTTTTGAATATATATTCTTTCAGAGCGATCGTTTGTTAAACTCATATCTTTGCTTCTGGAAGGATGGGGGGTCGGCGGCCAATTACATATATAATATTTGGGGGTGCTTGACATGAAAATGTTTGAGATGTATCAGAAAACTGTCAGGATTTAGAAGACATTTTTGTAGAATCGTCATCGGGTCTAAATGGCTTAACAAACGATAACTAGATATATTCCCTTGGGTTGATAACTACAATGGCAGATATACCCTCAATCTATCAAATTGAGATGGGAAGAAGAATCATGGCATCACAGATGTGTCAGCCAGAGGGGGTGGTTGGGTTAACTAACCCATTCAGGGCGGGAACCCCTTTTGGTGTTTTAACTAAGCATTATGTTTTGCTTTAGCTGTTGAAAAATAGCAGATCTACAAGCTCATAGTGCCGTGCTACGAGCTTGTATATTCTGCCAGAGTTTCAGTTTTTAACTCATATTTCTTCTTTTCTTCTGGAGGGTCCCTGTCCTGGAACAACATATTTTGAGATGGGGGGTCGGCGGGCATATTACATATAATTTTTTGGGGTCCTTGACATGAAATATTGAGAACCACTGATATAGAAACATGAGGTTTCTCAGGAGAAAATAATACATTTTAAAAATACATTTTTTTACATGTTGACGTCAGGCCTAAATGTGGTAACTCATAGTGATGCATGGTTTCCCCTCTTCTCTTCTTTCGTGTAACGTTAGAGGTCCAACTCTGTGTCGTGGAGCCACGCCCGCATCTCTGGTCCCAGGTCAAAGAGGCCGGCCTCTGAGGGCGGTCTGTGTAAGGGGCAGGTAAAGATGACATGATCGGCTGTCTGCTCAGGGGCACCGCACTCACATGCCGCACTGTCTGCCAGTCCCCACTTCTGCAATGATGCATTGAAGCGCCCAACCCCAGTTCTTAATCGGTTCAGTGTGGTCCATTGTTTGCGAGGAAGATCCTCTCCTCCTATGTCGCCAACTCCTGGATCCCAGATGAACCGATGCATGCGGGAGGGCCCGGCTGACTCCCACTCCTGCTTCCACGCTGTTGCTAGCCATGCATCTCTGGAGATGGCCTCAGGGGTGGCGTTGAGCATCTCCTGTGCTGCCCTGTTGTAGGGGTGACGAGACCTGAGTCTGCTTGGGGGCACTGGAGTTGTGGTGGTGCCATGCAGGATGTGCCAATCCTGCTTTTGGGCTTTCCTGGCCAGGACGAGGGTGGCAGCTTCCCGTCGGAGGCCGGCCGGAGCTATTCCCGCAAGGACTGGCAAGTGGGACACAGGGGTGGGCTTCAGGCATCCCGTAATGATCCGAAGGGCGTTGTTGATTGCCACGTCGACCATTCTAGCATGTGGGCTTCTGTTCCAGACTGGGGCGCAGTATTCCGCTGCTGAGAAGACCAGGGCTTGGGTGGATATACGCAGCGTCTTGGCGGAGGCTCCCCAGGTTGTCCCAGCGAGGCGGCGGATCAGTGCAACCCTGGATGTCACCTTGGCCTTGAGTTCCTTGAGGTGTTGACTGAAGGACAGTGTCCGATCCAGACGCACGCCGAGGTACTTCGGGGCTTGCTGGACCTCCAGGCGTTTGCCGTCAATGCTCACCTCAAGCTCCCTCCTTGCTTCTCTGTTGCTAAGGTGGTATGCCGCAGCGACTGTCTTTCCAACGCTAAGCTGTAGACGCCACCTTTGGAGGTATGCTACCATGGTGCCCATGTCTTCATTCAGGCCCTCTTCCATCGCCTTCCATGTTGGTCGACTGAACATGATGGCAAGGTCGTCTGCGTAGCCATACTTTCTGGACGATGTATCCGGTAGGTCATGAATGTAAATATTGAACAGCATTGGCGAGAGGACAGACCCCTGCGGTACCCCGTTCCTCAGTCTTCTGAGCCTACTGCACTGCCCACTGCTGGTCTGGAGAATGAAGCTGCGGTTGGAGAGCGTCTCCATGATGAACTTCACCATATGCTGGTCCGGTATTGTCCTCAACAGCTTCAGGTGGAGCCCCCGGTGCCACACGGTGTCGTATGCGGCAGTCAGGTCCAGGTACACCACCCCAGCTTTCTCATTGTCCTGGAAACTGTTCTCGATGTCTTGAGAAAGTAGTGTAACCTGGTCTGCTGTTGACCTTCCACGACGGAAACCAGCTTGTTCCCGTGGGAGCTGTGAGTCCACTACTGGCTCTATGCGGCCATGGATCATCCTCTCCAAGATCTTAAATGGGACACTGAGCAATGAGATGGGCCTGTATGACTTGGGGTCATCCGCGTCTTTATTTGGCTTTGGCAAAGCTATCACGGAGGCGCGGCGCCAAATCTTTGGGAGCTTTAACCTCCGGTAGCATGCTGTAAAAAAAGCACAAAGCCAGCCAGATGTTGTTGTGCTCTGGTGGATGACGAACTCCGGGTGGATGTTGTCACGGCCTGGAGATTTGCCCGGCTTGAGCTTGCTCATGGCCTCACTGAGTTCCTCTGCTGTAAATTCTCCCGAGAGGTTGGAATCGACACTGGCTGCTCTTGAGATGCAAGACACCTCTCGCGATGTCAGTCGGGCAAAGTCTTTGTCTGCATCCGGGAAGCGGCCGTTCTTCAGGAGCTGGGAAGCGATGGAATCTGCGGTGACTGGGCATCTGTGAGCTGTTGTATTTCTGCCTGTAAGCAGGTTGATGGTCTGCCACGCCTTGCGACTAGAATGGGTGAAGTCGATTGACTCGACGACTTCTGTCCATCTGGCCTTGCGGGTGGCGTCAAGCCTCTGGAGCAGTGCTGATGCAGTCACATCCACCTCTTCTCTGGAGCTGGCTCTCTGGTGTTCACTCAAGAGGCGGCTGCACTCCTCGTCCCAACCTGGGATGTAGTTCCTGTTATAACCACGAGGGATGGTCTTCTTTTCCCCTCTACTAGTCATGTCTCCCCCCCCCCCCCCCCTCTATCGCCTGCTCAGATCTGGATGGGCCTGTTGACGGGTGACATTTACAGTCGCGTGATGGCGCTGTCAGATTCTGGAGGGCCCGCGGCGATGAGGTGTCGTTGGGTCACGCATATACTGTACATACTGTATATCCTCTAATCTGGGCCTGTCACATGCCACGGTAATTGGATCACTGTAAACTGACAGATTAGACGGTTGAAATGTAACCCATTTAGACCTGAGGACGATTCTACAAATGTCTTCTAAATCCTGACAGTTTTCTGAAAAACCCCATGTTTCTACGTCAGTCGTTCTCAAACATTTTCATGTCAAGGACCTCCAAAAATATGTAATTGGCCGCCGACCCCCATCTGAAAATATGTAGTTCCAGGGACGCTCCACCCAGAAGCAAAGATTTGAGTTAAAAACGTTCGCTCTGAAAGAATATATATTCAAAGATTTGCGCCACATTTTCACGATTTTTCAAAAATATCAGATCTACAGTACCAGCTCGTAGCGGAACTAAATGAAAACTATTGAAAGTCGTAACTAAAACTAACTAAAAATCAAAATGTGCTGCCAAAAACGACACTGTTCTGGATGGTACCTTTAAACCAAAAACGACACTGTTCTGGATGGTACCTTTAAACCAAAAACGACACTGTTCTGGATGGTACCTTTAAACCAAAAACGACACTGTTCTGGATGGTACCTTTAAACCAAAAACGACACTGTTCTGGATGGTACCTTTAAACCAAAAACAACACTGTTCTGGATGGTACCTTTAAACCAAAAACAACACTGTTCTGGATGGTACCTTTAAACCAAAAACGACACTGTTCTGGATGGTACCTTTAAACCAAAAACGACACTGTTCTGGATGGTACCTTTAAACCAAAAACGACACTGTTCTGGATGGTACCTTTAAACCAAAAACAACACTGTTCTGGATGGTACCTTTAAACCAAAAACAACACTGTTCTGGATGGTACCTTTAAACCAAAAACGACACTGTTCTGGATGGTACCTTTAAACCAAAAACAACACTGTTCTGGATGGTACCTTTAAACCAAAAACAACACTGTTCTGGATGGTACCTTTAAACCAAAAACAACACTGTTCTGGATGGTACCTTTAAACCAAAAACAACACTGTTCTGGATGGTACCTTTAAACCAAAAACGACACTGTTCTGGATGGTACCTTTAAACCAAAAACAACACTGTTCTGGATGGTACCTTTAAACCAAAAACAACACTGTTCTGGATGGTACCTTTAAACCAAAAACAACACTGTTCTGGATGGTACCTTTAAACCAAAAACGACACTGTTCTGGATGGTACCTTTAAACCAAAAACAACACTGTTCTGGATGGTACCTTTAAACCAAAAACAACACTGTTCTGGATGGTACCTTTAAACCAAAAACAACACTGTTCTGGATGGTACCTTTAAACCAAAAACGACACTGTTCTGGATGGTACCTTTAAACCAAAAACGACACTGTTCTGGATGGTACCTTTAAACCAAAAACGACACTGTTCTGGATGGTACCTTTAAACCAAAAACAACACTGTTCTGGATGGTACCTTTAAACCAAAAACAACACTGTTCTGGATGGTACCTTTAAACCAAAAACAACACTGTTCTGGATGGTACATTTAAACCAAAAACGACACTGTTCTGGATGGTACCTTTAAACCAAAAACGACACTGTTCTGGATGGTACCTTTAAACCAAAAACGACACTGTTCTGGATGGTACCTTTAAACCAAAAACGACACTGTTCTGGATGGTACCTTTAAAAACTGTAGATAAAGCTGCAATCCGCAATATGTATGTCCTTCCCAGGATTGAAGCGTCTCCGGAAAATGCTGAAATGCTGACGTTTCTACAGCTGATCTGAGACCGAATGCAATATACCTTTAGCAATCAGTAGTGTTTCTACCCTTCAATAAGAGTATAGGGAAACCACCTGCGTGTGCGTGCATGCGTGCGTGCGTGCGACCGTGCGTGCGTAGGGTAGGGTAAAAGCTAATCCTGCGTAGCTAGCTATAGACAATTGCAGATCTCTGCCTGTCCGTCTGGGGAAATCAACATTTTATTTTATGTATGTGGCTGCCAACCGCTTTCACTCGTGTTAATGTATATACGAAGGGTTTGGCCTTAAAGCCTTTGCATTTATTGGTTCTGCAATGCCGTTATCTTTTATTATTTCTGAATTGTTTCCACCCAGTTTTATAAGTACCACAAGTACATCTCTGGTCGTCTGGCTACGCAAGGTCAAGTTCAATTATCCCATTTTGGGCGGGAACCCCTTTTGGTGTTTTAAGTATTATGTTGTACTTTATAGCTAATGGAAAAATAGCAGATCTACAAGCTCGTAGCGCGGCATAGGTCTGCTATTTTTGAAAAATCGTGAAAATGTGGTGCAAATCTTTGAATATATATTCTTTCAGAGTGAACGTTTTTAACTCAAATCTTTGCTTCTGGGGGGGGGGGGTGTCCCTGGAACAACATGTTTTCAGATGGGGGTCGGCGGCCAATTACAGATAATTCTGGGGGTCCTTGATATGAAATAGTTTGAGAACCACTGATATAGAACCATGTTTTTTTTTCTGAAAACTGTCATGATTTAGAAGACATTTCTATAGGTCTAAATGGGTTAAATACAGCAGCTCTAACTAGCATGCGGTGGTGGACTGGTGGTGGTACCCTCGTTAAAACTAAACTCATTAAAGTTCTCAATTTGTTCTGTCTTTTTTAGTTTTAGTTTCCTGACCTCAAAACTCCAAAAGAACTTTGAACATTCAGTGGATTTTCTGTGGTCTGAGGGTTTACTGAAAGGGCCACTTCACCCCTTTTTCATAGCAGATCTACAAGCTCATACTTATACTAGATCTGCTATTTTTGAAAAATCGTAAAAATGTGGTGCAAATGTTTGAATATATATTCTTTCAGAGCGAACGTTTTAAACTCAAATCTTTGCTTCCGGGGGAGGTCCCTGGAACAACATATTTTCAAATGGAGGTCGGTGGCCAAATACATCTGAGAATATGTTGTTCCCCAGAAGAAAATATTTGAGTTAAAAAGGTTCACTGTGAAAGAATAAATATTCAAAGATTTGCACCACATTTTCAGGATATTTCAAAAATAGCAGCACAGAGTGCCGCACTATGAGCTTGTAGATCTGCTATTTTTCATTAGCTAAAGTACAACATAATGCTTAAAACAACAAAATGGGTTCCTGCCCAAAATGTGTTAAAGCAGTTACTTATCAGCTATCTTCTTGCACACTTATGAATTGGCTCCAGAAGCTTATACTGTCTGCAGTCATTTCAAATATATCAGATGGTAGGAAAAGCTGTCTTTTTTTTGTGCCAGAGAGAAAAGGAAATGATATTCCTTTAGATGAGGTACTTCTCAGAGTGTTGAGACTTTGGAGCCGTTGCAACAGTTGATTGTGTTAGAGCTCGGAGCTTATAAAAAAAACCGTTTGCCAGCTGCAGCCTGTGAGAGAACAGAGGGAAAGAAATGTAGATGCATCTTGTGCTGCTTACGGATGAATATGTGCTGACTCGTTATAACGTTATTCAGGGACAAGCCTATCACGTTGAGACCAAAACTTTAGTTTTCCTCCATTTCTACACTTCTACGCTCCCTTCAAGATCACACTATAGTTCTGTCCTCTCAGCTTATAATCTAATACCGGTATAGTCTAGCTTCATTGTTGTGTTGGGAGAAGTTGCTCATATTGTACAAAGCCTGGCGATGTGAGTGAACCGACTCCTAGGGTACGTGTGGACTGTTGTGTTTTTATTAAATAAGAAAAAGAGGTTGCGCGTCAGCAATTGGAACAAATCCCCAAAAGGTATAGCACATACAGTACCACATTTCAAATCAATTGGAGGACAAAGTATTCACAGTTTCCACCTTTTTTATTGGCACACATCTATAAACGAACACTTACGCATTTCAGCTCCAGACTGAAGGCAACACCTCTGTTGGTCTGAACAAGGCTGTTGTTCAGTTCCCTCTGTAGCAGCCACCCCGGTACTCTGTTTCATTAGTTTGGTATGTTCTTTGTCCATTTAGTTTAGTTAATAAACCTTTTTAAGTGGTGCAACCACTCCTAGAACCAGCAATGTCTGTCTGTCTGTCCGTTTAGGGTACAAACCTGTTGCACCACTCAGTTCAGTCTGATTTTTTAGATTGGTTGTACTTGTTGCTATCTGATCCTATAATATGTCCAGTCTATGTAAACACAAACATTGAAGACAAAAGTGTACATTGAAGACAATTAAGTGAGGACACAAATTGTGATTCATGGCCGGCATGATTGGGTGGGAGATGGTGTGCCATTGGTTGAGAATGAGATGATGTATGATGATGACAGTATGTGATTGTTTTCTTTAAAGCGCAAATAACATGCATTTTAAAACTGCTTTTAATATTTAATAATCATATTGTCTATGTCCCTCAAAGTTATTTCTAATGGTTTGAGCCTCAATCACCAATCTGATATAACCAGGCCTTGGCATTTCTTTCTGGACTTTGAAAGCAGTTTTAGCTGCAGTACCACAATGTCCTGAGGTGGAGAGGGTGCTGATATGCAGATTATTTAATATTTGAGTCATTATAATACTGATGCTAGATAAAACCAGGCTTGTTTCCATTCCATGCCAGCTTGGAAAATCAACAATGGTGGACATTGTAAACAAAGTGGAAATGCTAATTTGGAACTGAAGTCTGAAGAAGAGGGGGAATTATACAAAGTAGGGTGACATTGATGACATCACGCTGAGGCCAAAATCAGTCGAGCTGTTCCTGAGAGCAATTTCCATTAAAACACCCATATGACATGAAGGCCTGATTGTTCAAAATTGGTTATTTGTGGGGATAGAAAACACACATGGGAGCCCCAAAAACACAAAAGAAATTGAAAAAGTTGAATTTTATGTTATAGGTCCTTTAACCCATTTTGGGGCGGGAACGCCTTTTGGTGTTTTAAAGCATTATGTTATACTTTAGCTGTTGAAAAATAGCAGATCTACAAGCTCATAGCGCGGCACTGAGTGCAGTGCTACGAGTGCAGCGATACGAACTTGTAGTGCAAATCTTATTTCAGAGCGAACGTTTTTAAGTCAAATCTTTGCTTCTGGGGGGTCCCTGGAACAACATATTTTCAGATGGGGGTCGGCGGCCAATTACAATTAAATCTTTGGGGTCCTTGACATGAAATATTGAGCACCACTGATACAGAACTATACTGTACTCTATTGCAAGATCTCCCCCCACTCAATGCTGATTATCAAGCGCTGAATGAAGTCACTTAGCTCTTGTCACAAGTGTCAAGAACCATTGGTCATTAATATGAAACAGCTGTGTGGAGGAAGATGTTTTACAGAAAGTAGGCATATATATATTCCATAGAATATATAGAATATATATATTCCATAGAATATATATAGAATATATAGAATATATATATTCCATAGAATATATATAGAGAAACAAAAAAGAAAGCGTAATAAACCGTGAAAAAAAGACTGGGGGAGCTTGTAGATTTATCTATTTGCACTATTGAATAGGGCATAAGTGCTAAATTCATAATCTTTTTTTTTTTTTTAAACATCTTGGGAACCACTGCAACAACAGGGTGTCTGTCTTCGTAGAGTAGCCCGTCAGGAATGTTGTTAAGTTTGATAAGATGCTGAATCAATCACCAGTGTTTGAACTGTGACTAAAGACGCCTGTGAAGAAATCCCACTAGTGGAAAAAGTCACATCATTGTGAGCTTATAGTAGATCGGCTATTTTACAAAATGGCCGAACTATAATAATGTTAGTTTTGATTGAATAATAATGAAATCTACAAAGTAACTAAGGTTTTCAAATAAATGTAGTAAAAGAGTAAAAGTACTGTGTAAGAGTAAAACTATTTGCCTCTGAGATGTAGTGAAGTGTAGAAGTAAAAGTATTGAAGATTGGAAGTACTCAAGTAAAGTACAGACAACTCTGCAAACAACAAACAAACAAACGCAGCAAGCAAACAAAACGCCTGCTGCTCTTTGTCCCCTGGGTCCCAAGTTGGACCTTCTATACGTTACAGAAACGTTGTTAGTTAGTTAGTCTGTGTTGCTGGAGAAGACACACGGTCTCTCCTGTCTGCGAGGTCTACTCTACGCCCGTCGGAGAAGATGAGGAGCGTTGTGGTGTCCGCGGTGTTCCTGGCGGCGGTCGTCGTCGGCCTGGCCGAGTCAAAACAACTGCAGAACAAAGACTACAGCAAGCTGGGCGGCAGTCTGAAGAAGTTCGTGGATCTGACGATCATTAGAGCAAACCAGCAGCTTAATTTTGGCCATCTGAATTTCGAAGGAACCGGTGAAATAGCACGGGTAACGTTGTTACTATACTGAATACCTATACCTACTGTATTGTTATTGTATTTGGTTATTGTCTTGGATCAGTGTGTAGCCTGTTATACTGTATGTACTGTATGCCTGGTGTCTGTAGCGTTGTAGGCATGTGTTCTTTAATCTGAAACAGATCAGAGCTGCTATTAATGTAACTGCTGTTACAATGGGGTAGTGTGAGTGATTGATTTGTATTTTATGTTAACCAATTTTTTAATTTAGACCTGAGGCCGATTGTTTTCTGAAAAACCTACTGTATGTTTCTATGTCAGTGTTGCTCAACCTTTTTCACGTCAAGGACCCCCAGAATTGATCTGTATTTGGCTCCGGACCCCCCATCTGAAAATATGTAGTTCCAGGGTCCCCCCCCCCCCCCAGAAGCAAAGATCTGAGCTAAAAACTGCGACGCGCTGTGAGCTTGTACGTAGGTCTGCTATTTTTGAAAAACCGTGACAATGCATGTGGCCCAAATGTTTGAATATATATTCTTTCAGGGTGCTCAAGTCTTTCATAAAACTGTCAGGATTTAGAAGGCAATTTGTAGAATTGTTCCTATAGGTCAAAATGGGTTAATGTGTTGCTTATGTTTGCTCATTTCTTGTACCTTGTTGTAGGTAACTCGCAACAACGGAGTGGTGATAGATGTGCGTCTAAGGAGAACCTCCTGCAATAAGGCTGGCGGTACCGCTGGATACAAACACCGTCCAGAGTGTTCCTTCAAACGGGTATGATGTGAAATACATTCATTTTTATATATTTTTTATCCCACGATTTTGTAACCCATTTTTCACCCCTGTGTCAATCATCTAATGTGATCCTGGGCTCTACACACCCTCCACCTTAACCTAGTCCCCATATATGGGGGACAAGGGGAGAGCAACGGACTTGAACTCATGCTTCCTTCATGCCTGAGTGTCCAAGTTGCTCCTTTACACCTGACAGGGGGGAGTTTCCCTGGTTGGACGTAGCGCGTGAAAGGAACACGTTATTCCAACCAGTCTCTTTCCCCTCCATCAGGCGCCCCGGCTGGCCAGGGGGAGGCAGTTTAGAGACCAGGATTACTGCATGTTTTTGTGAGGGTACCTACCCTAGGGGACACGGGGAGTACATGCAAACTCCACACAGAAAGGCCCTTTCGCCAACCCCGCCTTCGGGTATGGGCACTGATGACGCGGATGTGAAATACATTCAACATGGAATTGTTACGCGCCGCGGCGCGGCTGAACGCTTGATTCTGATCGGGTCAATCCCTGAATTAATCTTTGAATAATGACCTAATTTATTGTTCTCAATAGACCTTACGCAGACCTCGGCCATCTTAACCATTAACCATTATCAACGTTTGCCTGTTATCTATCTAATATATATATACCGTACTGTTTGCGGTATCAATAATCTTAATTCTGTCTGTGTTTCATCCTGTCTCGTCAGCTCCAGGTCCGATGTATGGTGTGCAGCGTGTATGGAGCAAGCCGAGCCTTACGCAACGAGAATAACTACCTCATGGACTGTGTGCGCAGACAATTTGAGCACACGGTATGTACAGTAAATAACTACCTCATGGACTGTGTACGCAGACAATTTGAGCACAAGGTATGTACAGTAAATAACTATACCTCATGGACTGTGTACGGAGAAAAGACGAGCACACGGTATGTACAGTATGAGTACATGGACTCGTATTGATCCGATCCGACCCGCCCCAAACTTGGTCAGCGGTCTGCCATGAGAACAGTCACAACAATAATCTTAATAATAATTCATGATTTTTAAGTTACTTTTATTTAGTGTGTGTATGCGTGTGTTTTTATTTTTTTGTGTGTGATACAGCTGCGCCCTCTGGTGGTGGGCGACTGGGCGGGTGGTGTTACAGCGTGACACACACACACACACACACACACACACATACACACACATACACAGTACACACACAGACAGACAGACATGTTCTGCTAGGTCTCATAGTTGGTGCTCATTGCGTTCGCAATAAATGCACAGAATCTCTTTACGTACACATACGTACATGTCTAGTGATCTAGTGATGATAAAAACTAATAACAAATATTATTATTATTATTATTACGTGCTGTACTTATAAACTATAACTATTTGTAAATGTATCTATTTCAATGTGATTTTCTTCCAGCATCATTCTCTTTGGTATGATCGTTGTAATCCTAGAATGATCGGAGACTTACTACTCCCTGTATCTGTTGACGAGGACGGAGTGACTCAGACAACGGATCTGTCCAACTTCATTCAAAGTAACGTAATTATTAATTTTAATTAATTTCAATGTGATTTTCTTCCAGCATCATTCTCTTTGGTATGATCGTTGTAAACCTAGCCTGTTCGGATCATCACTACTCTCTGCATCTGTTGACGATGATGGAGTGACTCCGACAAGGGATCTGTCAAAATTCATTCAAAGTAACCATTATTCATTTTAATTCATTTCAATGTCATTTTCTTTCTGAGTTTTTCTCTGTGGAATGAGCGTTGTAATCCTAGCCAGACTGGCACAACCAACATGTTCTCTGCAACTGACGATGAAGGAGCGAATCCAACAAGGGATCTGTCCAACTTCATTCAAAGGAATGATTATTCATTGAAATTTGGGAACCAAATTATTTTATATTTAACATGAATTTAACTACTTTCAAATTAAAGGCTCATACATACTCCAGTTTTTTGTTGATAGGTTATCACCGCTTTAGGTGATAGCTTATCACCTAAAACGGTGAGTTGAGGCCATCATACTCACGGTGATGTCCTTAAGGATTGACCCCGCCTCCCTGTGGTTTACCCCAACTTCTAGACCAATCAGTGAACGGGGTGATAAAGACTTGTCTGATAGTAAAAACAGAGAGATGGGTCTGTGTCCGCGGTGATAGCTGATCATCACCGCGACTGACGTAATGGTGTAGTTTTACAACCCTTTAAAAACTACACCGCGGTGATAATCTATCACCAAACACTGGAGTATGTATGAGCCTTAAGAAGGGTATGGCCAAAAAAAAATGTAGATGACTAAGTAAACTGAACATTGAGTCGACTATAACTAGACTAAAACTAATTGAACTAAAACATTTCAGATGACGAAAATCGGACTAAAACTGAATTGTATTCAAAACACTTACGACTAAAACAGTTCTGTCAAAACAAATCAGACTAAAACTGAATTGTATTCAAAACGCTTACGACTAAAACACTTCTGTCAAAACAAATCGGACTAAAACTGAATTGTATTCAAAATGCTACGACTAAAACAGTTCTGTCAAAACAAATCAGACTACAACTGAATTGTATTCAAAACGCTACGACTAAAACAGTTCTGTCAAAACAAATCAGACTAAAACTGAATTATATTCAAAATGCTACGACTAAAACAGTTCTGTCAAAACAAATCAGACTAAAACTGAATTGTATTCAAAACGCTTACGACTAAAACACTTCTGTCAAAACAAATCAGACTAAAACTGAATTGTATTCAAAACGCTTACGACTAAAACACTTCTGTCAAAACAAATCGGACTAAAACTGAATTGTATTCAAAATGCTACGACTAAAACAGTTCTGTCAAAACAAATCAGACTAAAACTGAATTATATTCAAAATGCTACGACTAAAACAGTTCTGTCAAAACAAATCAGACTAAAACTGAATTGTATTCAAAACGCTTACGACTAAAACACTTCTGTCAAAACAAATCAGACTAAAACTGAATTATATTCAAAATGCTACGACTAAAACAGTTCTGTCAAAACAAATCAGACTAACACTGAATTGTATTCAAAACGCTTACGACTAAAACACTTCTGTCAAAACAAATCAGACTAAAACTGAATTGTATTCAAAACGCTTACGACTAAAACACTTCTGTCAAAACAAATCAGACTAAAACTGAATTGTATTCAAAATGCTACGACTAAAACAGTTCTGTCAAAACAAATCAGACTAACACTGAATTGTATTCAAAACGCTTACGACTAAAACACTTCTGTCAAAACAAATCAGACTAAAACTGAATTGTATTCAAAACGCTTACGACTAAAACACTTCTGTCAAAACAAATCGGACTAAAACTGAATTGTATTCAAAATGCTACGACTAAAACAGTTCTGTCAAAACAAATCAGACTAAAACTGAATTGTATTCAAAACGCTACGACTAAAACAGTTCTGTCAAAACAAATCAGACTAAAACTGAATTATATTCAAAATGCTACGACTAAAACAGTTCTGTCAAAACAAATCAGACTAAAACTGAATTATATTCAAAATGCTACGACTAAAACAGTTCTGTCAAAACAAATCAGACTAAAACTGAATTATATTCAAAATGCTACGATTAAAACAGTTCTGTCAAAACAAATCAGACTAAAACTGAATTATATTCAAAACGCTTACGACTAAAACACTTCTGTCAAAACAAATCAGACTAAAACTGAATTATATTCAAAATGCTACGACTAAAACAGTTCTGTCAAAACAAATCAGACTAAAACTAAATTATATTCAAAACGCTTACGACTAAAACAGTTCTGTCAAAACAAATCAGACTAAAACTGAATTATATTCAAAATGCTACGACTAAAACAGTTCTGTCAAAACAAATCAGACTAAAACTGAATTATATTCAAAATGCTACGACTAAAACAGTTCTGTCAAAACAAATCAGACTAAAACTGAATTGTATTCAAAACGCTACGACTAAAACAGTTCTGTCAAAACAAATCAGACTAAAACTGAATTATATTCAAAATGCTACGACTAAAACAGTTCTGTCAAAACAAATCAGACTAAAACTGAATTATATTCAAAATGCTACGACTAAAACAGTTCTGTCAAAACAAATCAGACTAAAACTGAATTATATTCAAAATGCTACGACTAAAACAGTTCTGTCAAAACAAATCAGACTAAAACTGAATTATATTCAAAACGCTTACGACTAAAACACTTCTGTCAAAACAAATCAGACTAAAACTGAATTATATTCAAAATGCTACGACTAAAACAGTTCTGTCAAAACAAATCAGACTAAAACTAAATTATATTCAAAACGCTTACGACTAAAACAGTTCTGTCAAAACAAATCAGACTAAAACTGAATTATATTCAAAATGCTACGACTAAAACAGTTCTGTCAAAACAAATCAGACTAAAACTGAATTATATTCAAAATGCTACGACTAAAACAGTTCTGTCAAAACAAATCAGACTAAAACTGAATTATATTCAAAATGCTACGACTAAAACAGTTCTGTCAAAACAAATCAGACTAAAACTGAATTATATTCAAAACGCTTACGACTAAAACACTTCTGTCAAAACAAATCAGACTAAAACTGAATTATATTCAAAATGCTACGACTAAAACAGTTCTGTCAAAACTCCCCCACATCTTGTGTATACTGTATGTTGTGTGTATTGTTTTGTACTCAACCTACTGGTTTTATACCTGTGTTTATATGTTGTTTGTATGTCTGGTCTCGTGGGGAAAGATGGTGGGTGGAGACGACTGGGAAAGGAGTTGTGGGAGAAAATGTAAAAAAACAAGAGTCATATTCTCTGTCTGTGAAAATGGCATAATGTCATACTCTTTGAAAAGAATTTACAAAGAAAAAGAAAAAAAAACTCCTCCACTTCCGTTTCAGTCCAATCACCTGTGTTTTTAATTACAGATCCGAGTGTTCCAGTCATCAAGGCCTTGGTCGACATAGCGGAGGCTTCTGTGCAGACGGAACTGCCCGGGCTGAAGGTCTACCAGGGTTCAGACTTCCGGATCCGCTGCTACGTCCCAGCTCAGCTTCCCAACAGCTTCTTCCGTCTCACGCTCAACGACACCGAGACGCGAGGCAGAGAGGACGGCGCCTCCGGCCGCGCGGAGTTCCTGTTTCCTGCCGCGGACGGCCGAGCCCACCAAGGCGTTTACAGGTGCGCTTATGAGGTCACCGGGGACTACGGCGAGACCTTGACCTTTCGGAGCGAGCCCCTCCCTCTCAGCGTCTATTATTTCGATAGCGACGACTACTCTGTCGACCTCTCTGTCGACGAATAGAGAGACGATGTGAGATTATGCTTTAGTGTCTCCGGAGAGAAATCGAGGCGTTACTTACAGGAGCATGATGTGATGAAAGAATAATCAATGCTCTGATGAAGGCCGGAATATATCACAGCCGGAAGTTCCCCAAACGCATAAGTATTCCTTTTGTTGGTGTGTGCCAATAAAACGTTCCCCAAACGCATAAGTATTCCTTTTGTTGGTGTGTGCCAATAAAACGTTCCCCAAACGCATAAGTATTCCTTTTGTTGGTGTGTGCCAATTTATACAATAAAGCTTTTACAATAAAAATTGGTATTATACAAAAGGTCAAGTCATTAAACCATTTAGACCTGAGGCCGAAAGTGTTCTAAATCCTGACCTGAAGTTTTATTTAAAAAATAAATAAATCTAATATTGATTCAAAAACAAAATCTGAAGTGAGTGGTCCAACAGCGCCCCCTGTTTGGTATGTTGCTATATACTGTACATAGTATACTGTAGCAACTACCCAGAATGGGGTTCCTGCCGTAAATGGGTTACATTATAATGTAATGTTAAAATCCTATGATATTTAGTCGACTAAAACTAGACTAACACTAAAGCATTCCGGGTGACTGAAACTAAATGAAAACTATTGAAGAGACTATGACTAAAATCGAAATTTTGCTGCCAAAAACAACACTGCGAACCCAAACTCCCCTATAGGTGGCAAACCCACTGCCGGTGGGACTGTCGGAGCCTGTATTGTAACCACCGGTATAGTCTAGTAATAATACTCTTTCCCCCCCCCCCCCCTTTTTTTTATACACATTGCTGTCCAGAGGGCAAAGGGCAGGTGGTGCTCTAGCACCCCCTATAGTGTCTATCTGTGCACGCCACTGTCCGCAGTTTTGCCCTCCCTTGAGCACATACTGTACGCTCCAGAGGAGGAAAGGGCATCTACGTTTTTATGTCTATGCCATGACCGACCTGTGGGAGGCGCTTGGGCAGCGATACAGATACACCCGGCTTACCTCCGACGAACACGGATAATTGTGTTTATTGGAATGCTTTGTAGTAGTGTGGTCAGGAAGGAATTAAATTCTGTTTTCTTTACTTTTATGTGTACTTTGGTTCATAATCCACACTGCATAATATATAAATTGTTGCTACTTTATTTGTACTTCAGAGAAATCGCCGTGGGTTGTGTGGTATCGAAAATGGTATCGAAATATCAACACTTTTCCAAATATCGTAATTGAAGTTGAAAAAACCAGTATCGTGACAACACTAGTCCAAACTGGATAAAACCAGTATCGTGACAACACTAGTCCAAACTGGATCTGTTTTTACTTTAGTCATGCTACGACCTCTGTGATTGAAAATGGACCTTTCAAAATATTATAATATTATAACTTTTATATATATATTAAATATACCTCCCTTTTAGATGGCCTGGACAAGCTGTGATTGCAACAAACATACTATATGTAATTGTGTCCTTTATTCAGACCTGCTGCAGGACATTACTAATTTACAGTACTGTAAAATATTAAATTCACAAAGCGTTCTTCAAGCGGTATGTGGGCAGCCTGGCTAATAAGCCAGACCGAATCAGCCGTTGGGCAAAAATAAATTGCCTGTGTGATTTGAGTCTGGCTTATTAGCCAGGCTAGTGTAGTTAGTGGGTGCATAGAGGCTTCTATTGTGTTCGTCTATGGGCTGTACGTGGCAAGCTTGCCTATTCTGAAGCAAGCGAGGTCGTAATTACAGAGAGCAATTTTACTTACTTTTACTTATAGGCCTTTAAATTCCCTGAGGAACATACTGTAGGCCATTGATGAAACTCTAACCTCCCCTTCGGTCTTGTGACCTCCACACCGTGACAGCCATTTTGCCCTCATCTCCTGTTCTGTGGCTCCTCGCCTTCCTCTCTTCCTCCTGGGCTTCCGGGTTCCATGTTAGAGCTAACCTGGCGTCACCAGGCTGGGGACGGTCTGGAGGGTTCCATGTTAGATCTAACCTGTACTTTGGTCCGACATATCATTGGTTGGAAGGAGCATTGGTCCGACTCGGGAGAGGGTTGGGGTTAGGTTTAGGTGTGCTGCCCCGTGCTCGCGGTTATGGTGAGGGTGAGGGTTTGGGGTTAGGTTTAGGTGTGCTGCCCCGTGCTGGCGGTTATGGTTAGGGTGAGGGTTTGGGGTTAGGTTTAGGTGCGCTGCCCCGTGCTGGCGGTTATGGTTAGGGTGAGGGTTTGGGGTTAGGTTTAGGTGTGCTGCCCCGTGTTGGCGGTTATGGTTAGGGTGAGGGTTTGGGGTTAGGTTTAGGTGTGCTGCCCCGTGCTGGCGGTTATGGTTAGGGTGAGGGTTTGGGGTTAGGTTTAGGTGCGCTGCCCCGTGCTGGCGGTTATGGTTAGGGTGAGGGTTTGGGGTTAGGTTTAGGTGATAAATTCATAATCTTTTTTTTTTTTGTAAACATCTTGGGAACCACTGCAACAACAGGGTGTCTGTCTTCATAGAGTAGCCTGTCAGGAATGTTGTTAAGTTTGATAAGATGCTGAATCAATCACCAGTGTTTGAACTGTGACTAAAGACGCCTGTGAAGAAATCACAGTAGTGGAAAAAGTCACATCATTGTGAGCTTATAGTAGATCGGCTATTTTACAAAATGGCCGAACTATAATAATGTTAGTTTTGATTGAATAATATTCAAATCTACAAAGTAACTAAGGTTTTCAAATAAATGTAGTAAAAGAGTAAAAGTACACTATTTGCCTCTGAGATGTAGTGAAGTGTAGAAGTAAAAAGTATTGGATATTGGAAGTACTCAAGTAAAGTACAGACAACTCTGCAAACAACAAACAAAAGCAGCAAGCAAACAAAACGCCTGCTGCTCTTTGTCCCCTGGGTCCCAAGTTGGACCTTCTATACGTTACAGAAACATTGTTAGTTAGTTAGTCTGTGTTGCTGGAGAAGACACACGGTCTCTCCTGTCTGCGAGGTCTACGCCCGTCGGAGAAGATGAGGAGCGTTGTGGTGTCCGCGGTGTTCCTGGCGGCGGTCGTCGTCTGCCTGGCCGAGTCGAAACAACTGCAGAACAAAGACTACAGCAAGCTGGGCGGCAGTCTGAAGAAGTTCGTGGATCTGACGATCATTAGAGCAAACCAGCAGCTTAATTTTGGCCATCTGAATTTCGAAGGAATCGGTGATTTAGCACGGGTAACGTTGTTACTATACTGAATACCTACCTATACTGTATTGTTATTGTATTTGGTTATTGTCTTGGATCAGTGTGTAGCCTGTTATACTGTATGTACTGTATGCATGGTGTCTGTAGGGTTGTAGGCGTGTGTTCTTTTCTGAAACAGATCAGAGCTGCTATTAATGTAACTGCTGTTACAATGGGGTAGTGTGAGTGATTGATTTGTATTTTATGTTAACCAATTTTTTAATTTAGACCTGAGGCCGATTGTTTTCTGAAAAACCTACTGTATGTTTCTATGTCAGTGTTGCTCAACCTTTTTCACGTCAAGGACCCCAGAATTGATCTGTATACAGTATATTTGGCTCCGGACCCCCCATCTGAAAATATGTAGTTCCAGGGTCCCCCCCCCCCCCCCCCAGAAGCAAAGATCTGAGCTAAAAACTGCGACGCGCTGTGAGCTTGTAGATCTGCTATTTTTGAAAAACCGTGACAATGCATTTGGCCCAAATGTTTGAATATATATTCTTTCAGGGTGTTAGCTCAAGTCTTTCATAAAACTGTCAGGATTTAGAAGGCAATTTGTAGAATTGTTCCTATAGGTCAAAATGGGTTAATGTGTTGCTTATGTTTGCTCATTTCTTGTACCTTGTTGTAGGTAACTCGCAACAACGGAGTGGTGATAGATGTGCGTCTAAGGAGAACCTCCTGCAATAAGGCTGGCGGTACCGCTGGATACAAACACCGTCCAGAGTGTTCCTTCAAACGGGTATGATGTGAAATACATTCAACATGGAATTGTTACGCGGCGCGGTTGAACGCTTGATTCTGATCGGGTCAATCCCTGAATTCATCTTTGAATAATGGCCTCATTTATTGATCTCAATAGACCTTACGCAGACCTCGGCCATCTTAACCATTAACCATTAAAGGGACACTTCACCCTTTTTGCCAAAACATAGATGTTAATGACGTTTAGAACACTTTCCTGGGGGTCTTTATGTGTGTAATATGTGGTTTTAGATATTTTAGATTGTAGCAGTGAGCCCGGTGTCTATGATGTCATGGACACTGGGCTCACTTACTTCCTGGACTACATGTTGTCTCAGTAAGACAGCCCTCCCCATCCACAAGGAGGAGCAGTGCCCCCAAAGCATTATGGGAATTGTAGTCCAGGAAGTAAGTGAGCCCAGTGTCCATGACATCAGAGACACTGGGCTCACTGCTGAAATCTAAAATATCTAAAACCACATATTACACACAAAAAGACCCACAGGAAAGTGTTCTAAATCTTCTAAATGTCATTAACATATAGTTTTATGCAAAAAGGGTGAAATGTCCCTCTAACCATTATCAACGTTTGCCTGTTATCTCTCCTAACCGATACCGACATCAATAATATATATACCGTACTGTTTACGGTATCAATAATGTTCATTCCGTCTGTGTTTCATCCCGTCTTGTCAGCTCCAGGTCCGATGTATGGTGTGCAGCGTGTATGGAGCAGACCGAGCCTTACGCAACGAGAATAACTACCTCATGGACTGTGTGCGCAGACAATTTGAGCACACGGTATGTACAGTAAATAACTATACCTCATGGACTGTGTACGGAGAAAAGACGAGCACACGGTATGTACAGTATGAGTACATGGAAAGTGTACTCGTATTGATCCGACCCACCCCAAACTTGGTCAGGGGTCTGCCATGAGAACAGTCACAACAATAATCTTAATAATAATAAGTTTTTTTTTTAGTGTGTGTATGTGTGCATGTTTTTATTTTTTTGTGTGTGATACAGCTGCGCCCTCTGGTGGTGGGCGACTGGGCGGGTGGTGTTACAGCGTGACACACACACACACATACATACACACACACACACACACACACAGACACACAGACAGACATGTTCTGCTAGGTCTCATAGTTGGTGCTCAGTGCGTTCGCAATAAATGCACAGAATCTCTTTACGTACACATACGTACGTGTCTAGTGATCTAGTGATGATAAAAACTAATAACAAATATTATTATTATTATTATTATTATTATTACGTGCTGTACTTATAAACTATAACTATTTGTAAATGTATCTATTTCAATGTGATTTTCTTCCAGCATCATTCTCTTTGGTATGATCGTTGTAATCCTAGAATGATCGGAGACTGTACTCTAGGGGACACTGTATCTGTTGACGAGGACGGAGTCACTCCCACAACGGATCTGTCCAACTTCATTCAAAGTAACGTAATTATTCATTTTAATTAATTTCAATGTCATTTTCTTCCAGCATCATTCTCTTTGGTATGATCGTTGTAAACCTAGCCTGTTCGGATCATCACTACTCTCTGCATCTGTTGACGATGACGGAGTCACTCCGACAAGGGATCTGTCCAAATTCATTCAAAGTAACCATTATTCATTTTAATTCATTTCAATGTCATTTTCTTTCTGAGTTTTTCTCTGTGGAATGAGCGTTGTAATCCTAGCCAGACTGGCACAACCAACATATTCTCTGCAACTGACGATGAAGGAGCGAAATCCAACAAGGGATCTGTCCAACTTCATTCAAACTAATGATTATTCATTGAAATTTGGGAACCTAATTATTTTATATTTAACATGAATTTAACTACTTTCAAACTAAAGGCTCATACATCCTCCAGTTTTTTGGTGATAGGTTATCACCGTTTCAGGTGATAGCTTATCACCTAAAACGGTGAGTTGAGGCCATCATACTCACGGTGATGTCCTTAAGGATTGACCCCGCCTCCCTGTGGTTTACCCCAACTTCTAGACCAATCAGTGAACGGGGTGATAAAGACTTGTCTGATAGTAAAAACAGAGAGATGGGTCTGTGTCCGCGGTGATAGCTGATCATCACCGCGACTGACGTAATGGTGTAGTTTTCCAACCCTTTAAAAACTACACCGCGGTGATAACCTATCACCAAACACTGGAGTATGTATGAGCCTTAAGAAGGGTATGGCCAAAAAAAATGTAGATGACTAAGTAAACTGTACATTGAGTCGACTATAACTAGACTAAAACTAATTGAACTAAAACATTTCAGATGACAAAAACTGAATTGTATTCAAAACAACCGTATCATAATGTGTAGTAATACAATAAACATTCCAGAGGGCATTGCCTGACCATGGATCACACCAAGGGACCTGCAACATGACTGAGGAACACGTCCCACTTCAGATCATATTTATCTAACTGATTATTCATTTTAAAGGATCAATCACCTGTGTTTTTAATTACAGATCCGAGTGTTCCAGTCATCAAGGCCTTGGTCGACATAGCGGAGGCTTCTGTGCAGACAGAACTGCCCGGGCTGAAGGTCTACCAGGGTTCAGACTTCCGGATCCGATGCTACGTCCCAGCTCGGCTTCCCAACAGCTTCTTCCGTCTCACGCTCAACGACACCGAGACGCGTGGCAGAGAGGACGGCGCCTCCGGCCGCGCGGAGTTCCTGTTTCCTGCCGCGGACGGCCCCGCCCACCAAGGCGTTTACAGGTGCGCTTATGAGGTCACCGGGGACTACGGCGAGACCTTGACCTTTCGGAGCGAGCCCCTCCCTCTCAGCGTCTATTATTTCGATAGCGACGACTACTCTGTCGACCTCTCTGTCGACGAATAGAGAGACGAGGTGAGATTATGCTTTAGTGTCTCCGGAGAGAAATCGAGGCGTTACTTACAGGAAGGAGCATGATGTGATGAAAGAATAATCAATGCTCTGATGAAGGCCGGAATATATCACAGCCGGAAGTTCCCCAAACGCATAAGTATTCCTTTTGTTGGTGTGTGCCAATAAAACGTTCCCCAAACACACAAGTATTCCTTTTGTTGGTGTGTGCCAATAAAACGTTCCCCAAACGCATAAGTGTTCTTTAAGGGATTTTTTTCTTCCAATTCCAACTTTTTGATGTAGCCTACTGTATGTACAGTATACTGGATCTAATGGGGATCCTACATTTATACAATAAACCTTTTACAATAAAAATTGGTATTATACAAAAGGTCAAGTCATTAAACCATTTAGACCTGAGGCCGAATGTGTTCTAAATCCTGACCTGAAGTTTTATTTAAAAAAATAAATAAATCTAATATTGATTCAAAAAAATCTGAAGTGAGTGGTCCAACAGCGCCCCCTGTTTGGTATGTTGCTACGTATATACTGTACATAGTATACTGTAGCAACTACCCAGAATGGGGTTCCTGCCGTAAATGGGTTACATTATAATGTAATGTTAAAATCCTATGATATTTAGTCGACTAAAACACTAAAGCATTCCGGGTGACTGAAACTAAATGAAAACTATTGAAGACTATGACTAAAATCGAAATTTTGCTGCCAAAAACAACACTGCGAACCCGAACTCCCCTATAGGTGGCAAACCCACTGCAGGTGGGACTAATTAACCCCCCCCTGTGGACAAGGCTTATTGGACGGTGGCAGCCATATGCAGTAGAACTTAGCGTAGAACTTGCATTGGCTCCAGAGAGAGGCCAGGAATCAGCTGGTATGATCCGGGTTCGGTCACCTGCAGGCGGGCAACAACTGTCTGCCTGCTGCCGTCCCAACTGGCTCTCCTTCTACCTCTGTCCTCTAGAGTCAACTGGCTCTCCTTCTACCTCTGTCCTCTAGAGTCAACTGGCTCTCCTTCTACCTCTGTCCCCTAGAGTCAACTGGCTCTCCTTCTACCTCTGTCCTCTAGAGTCAACTGGCTCTCCTTCTACCTCTGTCCTCTAGAGTCAACTGGCTCTCCTTCTACCTCTGTCCCCTAGAGTCAACTGGCTCTCCTTCTACCTCTGTCCTCTAGAGTCAACTGGCTCTCCTTCTACCTCTGTCCTCTAGAGTCAACTGGCTCTCCTTCTACCTCTGTCCTCTAGAGTCAACTGGCTCTCCTTCTACCTCTGTCCCCTAGACTCTAGGGGACAGAGGTAGAAGGAGAGCCAGAGACTCTAGGGCCTAGAGTCGCTGGCCAAGATACTGGAGATTTTCATAATGCATGTAGAGGTATACGCGCATGCTAATATTCCTAGTTCCCTAGGAGGAGGGTGGGGTGAGGCTCATTGGCCGCTGCAGTTCGTTGTAGCGATGTGTGTTGAAGGAGGGGCGGTAGAATTTACATACTGGGGAGAGGAAGTATACGCTGGAAGTGTGGAAGGCACGTTACGTAACGTCACGCTGCCACTCAAGTGATTACTGGCCAATCAGCCAGAGCCGAACATGCGCTCTGTGACGCACGCTCATGCTTCCGCGGTCAGTGGCGTGCTACAGACATTTAGAGGGGCAGGCGGTGCTCACGTGAAAAAAGGGCACCTTGTGCAGCGCGTGGAACCGGGCCGGTTGCCTTAATAGTGAGATTTATAGATTTTGGGGCATAAATAATATATTGGCAGCTTTTTTTTTCCCACATTGCTGTCCAGAGGGCAAAGGGCAGGTGGTGCTCTAGCACCCCCTATAGTGTCTATCTGTGCACGCCACTGTCCGCAGTTTTGCCCTCCCTTGAGCACATACTGTACGCTCCAGAGGAGGAAAGGGCATCTACGTTTTTATGTCTATGCCATGACCGACCTGTGGGAGGCGCTTGGGCAGCGATACAGATACACCCGGCTTACCTCCGACGAACACGGATAATTGTGTTTATTGGAATGCTTTGTAGTAGTGTGGTCAGGAAGGAATTAAATTCTGTTTTCTTTACTTTTATGTGTACTTTGGTTCATAATCCACACTGCATAATATATAAATTGTTGCTACTTTATTTGTACTTCAGAGAAATCGCCGTGGGTTGTGTGGTATCGAAAATGGTATCGAAATATCAACACTTTTCCAAATATCGTAATTGAAGTTGAAAAAACCAGTATCGTGACAACACTAGTCCAAACTGGATAAAACCAGTATCGTGACAACACTAGTCCAAACTGGATCTGTTTTTACTTTAGTCATGCTACGACCTCTGTGATTGAAAATGGACCTTTCAAAATATTATAATATTATAACTTTTATATATATATTAAATATACCTCCCTTTTAGATGGCCTGGACAAGCTGTGATTGCAACAAACATACTATATGTAATTGTGTCCTTTATTCAGACCTGCTGCAGGACATTACTAATTTACAGTACTGTAAAATATTAAATTCACAAAGCGTTCTTCAAGCGGTATGTGGGCAGCCTGGCTAATAAGCCAGACCGAATCAGCCGTTGGGCAAAAATAAATTGCCTGTGTGATTTGAGTCTGGCTTATTAGCCAGGCTAGTGTAGTTAGTGGGTGCATAGAGGCTTCTATTGTGTTCGTCTATGGGCTGTACGTGGCAAGCTTGCCTATTCTGAAGCAAGCGAGGTCGTAATTACAGAGAGCAATTTTACTTACTTTTACTTATAGGCCTTTAAATTCCCTGAGGAACATACTGTAGGCCATTGATGAAACTCTAACCTCCCCTTCGGTCTTGTGACCTCCACACCGTGACAGCCATTTTGCCCTCATCTCCTGTTCTGTGGCTCCTCGCCTTCCTCTCTTCCTCCTGGGCTTCCGGGTTCCATGTTAGAGCTAACCTGGCGTCACCAGGCTGGGGACGGTCTGGAGGGTTCCATGTTAGATCTAACCTGTACTTTGGTCCGACATATCATTGGTTGGAAGGAGCATTGGTCCGACTCGGGAGAGGGTTGGGGTTAGGTTTAGGTGTGCTGCCCCGTGCTCGCGGTTATGGTGAGGGTGAGGGTTTGGGGTTAGGTTTAGGTGTGCTGCCCCGTGCTGGCGGTTATGGTTAGGGTGAGGGTTTGGGGTTAGGTTTAGGTGCGCTGCCCCGTGCTGGCGGTTATGGTTAGGGTGAGGGTTTGGGGTTAGGTTTAGGTGTGCTGCCCCGTGTTGGCGGTTATGGTTAGGGTGAGGGTTTGGGGTTAGGTTTAGGTGTGCTGCCCCGTGCTGGCGGTTATGGTTAGGGTGAGGGTTTGGGGTTAGGTTTAGGTGCGCTGCCCCGTGCTGGCGGTTATGGTTAGGGTGAGGGTTTGGGGTTAGGTTTAGGTGTGCTGCCCCGTGCTGGCGGTTATGGTTTAAGGGTGAGGGTTTGGGGTTAGGTTTAGGTGTGCTGCCCCGTGCTGGCGGTTATGGTTAGGTTGAGGGTTTGGGGTAGGTAGTCGATTGGACCAGTGGTATGTCGGACCAAAGTATAGTAACCCATAAGCCCAATATTGAATGCTGCCCAGGCTATGTTATAGAGCATGTTTTGCGATTGAACTGAGAGCTATATTTATTTTTTTAAAGTATTTACCTTTACCCTTATTTTTATAGGTCAAAGCATGCTGAGATCAAGACGGATTAATTTCATAGAAACTTGGTTGCAATGTCCAGAAAGGCCTTTTGTGTTACTGCACACCAACAACATTCCATTAGGATGTAGTATAAGTATAGCCAAGTGTTACTGCTCAACAACACCATTCCATTAGGATGTAGTATAAGTATAGCCAAGTGTTACTGCTCAACAACACCATTCCATTAGGATGTAGTATAAGTATAGCCAAGTGTTACTGCTCAACAACACCATTCCATTAGGATGTAGTATAAGTATAGCCAAGTGTTACTGCTCAACAACACCATTCCATTAGGATGTAGTATAAGTATAGCCAAGTGTTACTGCTCAACAACACCATTCCATTAGGATGTAGTATAAGTATAGCCAAGTGTTACTGCTCAACAACACCATTCCATTAGGATGTAGTATAAGTATAGCCAAGTGTTACTGCTCAACAACACCATTCCATTAGGATGTAGTATAAGTATAGCCAAGTGTTACTGCTCAACAACACCATTCCATTAGGATGTAGTATAAGTATAGCCAAGTGTTACTGCTCAACAACACCATTCCATTAGGATGTAACTGTATAAGTATAGCCAAGTGTTACTGCTCAACAACACCATTCCATTAGGATGTAGTATAAGTATAGCCAAGTGTTACTGCTCAACAACACCATTCCATTAGGATGTAGTATAAGTATAGCCAAGTGTTACTGCTCAACAACACCATTCCATTAGGATGTAGTATAAGTATAGCCAAGTGTTACTGCTCAACAACACCATTCCATTAGGATGTAGTATAAGTATAGCCAAGTGTTACTGCTCAACAACACCATTCCATTAGGATGTATAAGTATAGGCAACCGTTACTGCACAACAACACCATTCCATTAGGATGTATGTGCACAGTTGAGGTGATTGATTATATGATGCGGAACACCACAGGCAATTACCTTTCTCCTACACAGAGCCATGGTTAATTGAGCTCTCTCTCTCTCTCTCGCTCTCTCTCTCTCTCTTCTCCACCTCACGTAGGTTAATTGACCCACATCAATGGATGACTCAGAGTTATTTTCGGACGCATGTGAGTGGATCATATTTTACACGGTGCACATGGCACCTTTAAAAGAGCATCCGTGTCATCGGTAGATGAACTTCGTAATTGATAGAGGGCTATTGAATGAAGGGATGCTCAACCCTGGAGCCATTTGCAGTCATTATATTCACCCACAGATTCTTTACAGTATACCGTGCTGGTTGATGCCTTGCATGGTTTCCGCTGCCATTGGTGTATGAATGAATGTGAAAGGGTGAATGTAATGCACAATCTATGTAATGCGCCTTCCATCGACGATGAAAAGATAAATTAGGCCAAACGTCCGCAACACCGACATTATTAAATGCCATTGACAATGAAGGGAAGATGTACGCCATCTTGTCCCCACACGTCTCATATTTGAAGGGAAGATGTACGCCATCTTGTCCCCACACGTCTCATATTTGCCATCGACAATGAAACGAGAAATTAGGTCCGCCAAATATTCACTTCACACGGGTGTGTGAAGTGAATAGAGGAACATTTTAGAACATTAGAGCAATTGCCCTTCAAAAAAAACCTGTGCACAGCCTCGAGGCAATAAACTGTAATATGCCGACGATTACTATATTATTTTGTGGACATGCCCTCAGATGTATTCTTCTTTTGCTGACAGATTCAGCATTCTCTAGGTTAGTGTCCTCCTCCAAAGAGCCATTGTTAGGGTTAATTGTTGCCGAAATGACTCATGGCTAATCGAAGCCACCGCCATTTAGAATAGCACCAGAGGTGCGATCCCATTGTGGCGTACGTGGCACAGAGAGGAGATTGACTTGGCTCTGCACCGTTGTTCATTACTGAGAACGGACACACTTGGCTTGGTCTCCACACCGAGCATGCACCAGCCAAACAGGTTAACCCATTCTGACCTGAGATCAGATTCATACAAGGTTTCCACTGGACACACACTGGTCTGATTAACCCATTCTGACCTGAGATCAGATTCTAAAAAAATGTCAGTCGTTCTTCGACTTTTCAAAAATAGCAGACCTACAAGCTCGTAGCGCGCCACTCGGTGGCGCGATATGAGCTTGTAGATCTGCTATTTTTCAATAGCTAAAGCATAACATGATGCTAACACCAAAATGGGTGCCCGGTCAGAATGGGTTAACCCATTTAGGCCGGAAAAAGATTTCTTCTAAATCCTGACAGTTTTCTTAAATGCCTGTTCCTATGAGTGCCTATAACACTAAATATTTCATGTCAAGGACCGACCCCAAAAATGATCTGTAATTGGCCTCCGACCCCCCCCATCTGAAAATATGTTGTTCCAGGGACCACCCCAGAAGCAAAGATTTGAGTTAAAAACGTTTGTTCTGAAAAAATATGTTCCAAATTTGAGGCACATTTTCACCATAAAAAAAAGCAGACCTACAAGCTCATAGCGCGCCACTCGGTGGCGCGCTATGAGCTTGTAGGTCTGCTATTTTTCAATAGCTAAATTATAACAATGTTTAAAACACCAAAAGGGGTTCCCGCCCAAAATGGGTTAAGATGATTTATGCACACTCCTGGCGCACTTTCATGGCGGTTCCGAGAGCCAAAACCTAAAGTGTGGCTCTGTCTTCCCTGCCAGGGTCTCTTTCTTCCCTGCCAGGGTCTCTTTCTTCCCTGCCAGGGTCTCTTTCTTCCCTGCCAGGGTCTCTTTCTTCCCTGCCAGGGTCTTTTGGTGGCCGTTCGTTGTACTGGAAGGAGTGTATTGTAGGTCAAACTCTGTGCCCAATAAGGCACACCAACGGACAAGCCAATATTCTCAAGACGGTACCTTGAGATTGTAGACCTGCTGTTGCTGGACATTAAGGGTGCATTGGACCAGGTCTGGCACACAGTGGCCTTTGTGCAAAGCTCTGTGCAAAGGGCGTAACTGATGTGATACAGTACTCTATTGTCAGTTCGACACTGAAACTAAATGTGTGTATATGTGTTGCCTTGTATGCAACACATATACACACATTTGACATAACACAATAACAGAAATATAAATACAGTTACATACATAGAGACATAGAGGCACACAGAGCAATGTCCACAGCTCAGTCTAGTCCTGGTCAAAAACCTGCAGATTAAGCCTCAAAGTCGACAAAAGACCTCTTCAGTCTGACATTATTGTATGCTGGAACACCATATCTCCTTCCTGAAGGCAGCAACCTATACTCTCCATACAAAACATGGCTAGTTTTAGAGGTGATATTCCTTGCTAACCTCATAGGATGCAACTGGAAGATTGCACGTCTGGCTACAGAACTATACGATCAAGGAAGATCCATCATTGCTGCTATTATTACGTTGTTTTTACACAGTACAAAATGGCAACAAACACAAGCCTTTAAAATACCAAAGTCATTCTGATACACCAGATAAAGAAGCATTTTTGATTGATCCAGCAATACTAAGTTGCAATGAGTCATGGTTGTCTGAGGTTGGCTTCCTATTACAGACTCATACTGTACTGTATACAATAGCTGACTACACTATAGAGCACCGAAGTCCTGACGTAACTCGCTCATCCCGACGATTCCCCTGGTTCGCGGAAGTAATTTCTCTATGGAGAATAACATGGGGTGATCTTAATATCGTCTACTATAAGCGTTGTGGTCCAAAAATAAACAAGCTGTCTCTGCGTTATTGTCAGGGAGGTGTCTCTGTGTCGTTTGCAACAGTCAGTCACTCATATATGATACAGTCTGCTTCTAGCGAAAATGTAACTAATTCAGCAGCAGTAACATTAGCGTTTTCTCTCAGTCAGTTGATTCTTCATATCCATATGAGTGAAGCGGCCGGGATGACATGATGTTTATTTTTCAAACACAGTTCTTATATGAAGCAATCTAAAAATCCTCCTATGGCGATTTCAATGCAACTAAAGAAATACATGAACCTGGGGACTGACGCCCTCTACTGGAAGTGACGTCAGACTTCGGTGCTCTATTGTATTTTATTAGACCTGGTAGGTGTGGCGTGGCAGCCTAGGTGCCCAGACCAGACGGTTGAGCGAACCGTCCGGCCATGAATGAGGAATCTAATGATTTCTGGCAGTGTGGCAGAGTGTGTCCTTGAGCAAGACGCTCTCAACGAGAAGGTTGGTGCCTCAGTGTGTGTACTGTATGAATGAATGGGTATAAAGGTAACGCATACAGCATTTGGAGAGGTCCTGTATGAATGAATGGGTATAAAGGTAACGCATACAGCATTTGGAGAGGTGCTGTATGAATGCAGACCACTAAACGGCCAATTGGATATTGGCAAAAGAGGAAGGAAGTGTTGCCAGCAGTCACCCTGTATAATGATTTAGAGGGGAAACGGAAGGAAAGGTTTACCTAACATTTGGGCATTTGGCCCCCCCCACACACACACACACACACACACAGCCTATATGTGACACAGCTGCCAATAACTTTAATGGCAAAATTACGTTTTTGAGGGTTGTTTAGTTGCATTTTAGAGTTATCTGTCCACTTCAAACAGGTATAGTATACAACATTTGTTGTAGAAATGTGAAAATGTGAGCTTCTAGATCAGATATTTTTGCACAGCACATGACTACATTTGAAGTAGGGCGTTTGTTAACCCATTCTGAATGGGAACCCCTTTTGGTGTTTTAAGCATCATGTTATACTTTAGCTATTGAAAAATGGCAGATCTACAAGCTCCTTGAAGCTTGTAGCGTGGCACTACAAGCTTGTAGATCTGATTTCTCTTTTTTTATCGTGAAAATGTGGTGCAAATCTTTGAATATATATTCTTTTAGAGCAAACGTTTTTAACTCAAATCTTTGCTTCTGGGGGGAGGTGTTCGGCGGCCAATTACAGATAATTCTTGGGGTCCTTGACCGAGCACCACTGACATAGAAACATTTTAGAAAAAAAAACACGTTTTTCAGAAAACTGTCAGGATTTTAGAAGAGATTTGTAGAATCGTCCTCGGGTCTAAATGGGTTTCTGGCCAACAGAGTTCTGTACCCTGACCTGATCCATAAAATATAAATGGTAATTTGTCGTATAGGAACTAGGAAGTATAAGAAAGGAAATACGTAATATGTCATGCATAGCATCACCTAAAGCTGTTCCTGTGTGACTCATTTGTTTTCATCGTGGTTATTGACGGATGATGCGTTCAGAAAGTGGAGCTGGTGGTTCCAACCATGTCTGGGCAAAAATGCAAAACGGCAGAGTGGTGGGACCCAATTAATTCAGCCCATTTTATGTTTCAATTCAACCTGATCCTTTAGCCTGCTGAGACGGTAATTAAAGCCATTTAATGTGCCTTAACCCATTCTGACCTGAGATCAGATTCATACGAGGTTTCCACTGGACACACACTGGTCTGATTAATCCATTCTGACCTGAGATCAGATTCTAGAAAAATGTCAGTCGTTCTTCGATTTTTCAAAAATAGCAGACCTACAAGCTCGTATCGCGCCACTCGGTGGCGCGATATGAGCTTGTAGATCTGCTATTTTTCAATAGGTAAAGCATAACATGATGCTAACACCAAAATGGGTGCCCGGTCAGAATGGGATAATTATGTCTCTCTGAATTAATCTGTTGTGTACGTTTTCTCTAGTGTTCTGGAGAGGAGAAGGGCAGAAAGGCTGTTAAGTGTCTCACACAGAGGTGAAGGATACCATTATAATCTAACAACTACATACTGTTTAATTATACTGGCCATGCTTAATTAATACGCTTGGTTTTGTTGTAAATGGTAAATGGTGCATTTATATAGCGCCTTTATCCAAGGCGCTTTACATAGATTTAAGCAATATTACACGAGAGGGTGTGGGGTAACGTGATTATTGCCACGACAGTGATGCGGTCAGGAACGAGACCAAATCACCTTAACCCACACCCTCGAGTGTAATATTGCAATTCTACAACAGTTTCCCTTAAAACTAAGAAATATGACAAAATATATTTTTTAAACGACAGATGTAGTCACTACGACCACAAATGTCCCAAGAAACTAGCTAGCCTATAGCCACCGAGTTTGCTAGCGCTCTGGGAGAACAGAGCAGCTGATATTCTTTGTTTTGATTAGGTGGTGAACGGTGCTGGTTTAACCCACGGCTAGAAGGCTGTTTCAACCAATCAGATTGCTTCCTCGAAACGACCTGTGGTAAGTGCATTACATTCACACATTCATACAGCGATGCAAGGCACCAACCAGCAGTTCAGTGGTCTTGCTCAAGGACACTTCCACACTAACTCTGGGGGGAGCCCACAGGGTTCGAACTGGCAACCTTGCGTTTGCCATCCGGTCATTCTACCCCTGAAGCCACCGCCGCCCATACAATGGTTTCATGCGCCGAAAATAGCAGGTCTACATGCAAGGTGTCGCAGGTTCATGTGTCATTGTTCAATGCTGTAGCAGGACAACTAGAGCTTGACTAAATGCTGTCAGCTGTCTCTCTCTCTCTCTCTGCTTATTTCCTTCCTGCTTGGTCCCGTCTTATCGCTGCTTGCAGCTATATTTTGACTCATACTCGGCCTCATTGCTGCTTAATTTGCCACTCTGTCAATTCATGAATTAATTCGTGTTAAAGGCCGTGCACATGATGAGACCATTAACGGCAATGATGTCCTGAATTGAACTTCAAATAACTGGGAAAAAGTTAAAAGTGAAAGAAAAAAACACATCAGTTTCAATGTTAATAGTGCATTCTCTATATATCACATTCACACAAAGAACATAAAGGAAACTAAATGTCTCACAATATCTGGCGATCTTGAAAGGAAACTGTAATTGGAACTCTTACAGATTTTGAGCATGCATTAACATTTTGTCCCACAATGGGCCAAAGCTTCCAATTCTCCCGTTTAGCAAAAGACATTTATATCTTTCCCTGTTTTGGGATTTAATTAACTCTACGTCATACTTGGTGTTTGCCCTTTCCACTGCCTCAATTAAGTCAATGCAAATGAGGCAGAGAGTACGAGCAAATAATTCAAGTACATTTGTAAAAACAAAACATGATTCAACGCTTCAGAGTGCTTCTAACTCCTTCTAGGCGGGAACCCCTGTTAGTGTTTTAAGCATTATGTTATACCGGTACTTAAGCTACTGAAAAATAGCAGATCTTCAAGCTCATAGCGCGGCACAGAGTGCCGCCCTATGAGCTTGTAGGTCTGCTATTTTTGAAAAATAGTGAAGATGTGGCGCAAATCTTTGAATACCGGTATATTCTTTCAGAACGAACATTTTTAACTCAAATATTTGCTTCTTGGAAGGTCCCTGGAACAACATATTTTCAGATGGGGGTCGGCGGCCGATTATACATATATATACATTGACATGTAAATGTTTGAGAACTGATACAGAAACATGAGGTTTTTCTGAAAACTGTTAGGATTTAGAAGCCTTTTTTAATCGGCCTCAGGTCAAAATGGGCTAATATAAGTATTCCAAACTCAAGGTTGTGCTTGGAGTGTCGTAAAGAAAAACTGAGGTCTGGAAAATAGTTTTTCAAAGACAAAGGCAAACTTATATGTCTGCAAGTCTGTCTGAGTACCGTATACATTATGTGGAGAGGGGGGGGGGGGGATACTGTAAGTCCAGTAAGTAACAGAGCTAATGGAAAAAAGTAATTCCACTCTTTCAGCATTTTTAAATAGTTTCCAGTGTGAAGTGTGGGGGTCGTTCCACAAACGACGGTGTGATCTCCAGTAATCAGATTGATTGTTTTCCAGCCTTGTATCCACCTCACAGGAGCTGTGGTGCGTGAACCCGGAGCCACCTGTCCTCCATTAGTGAGATGAGTAGGAAGGTTTGGAGAGGAAAGTTAAAAGATAGAGCGATTATTAGGCACAAGTTTTCGGAGGCTTCGTACACACACACACATAAAGAACAACTGTTCTGTGCTCTGCCCGTGTTTTGACCAAACACCTGTGTTTGATTGGGGGGCCTGAGGCTTCGTACACACATATCAGCCCAACATGCTCTGTGCTGTCCGTGTGTCATGACCGCCTCAATGCTTTTCCAATGGAAGTCACGTGGTTTACCAAACAGTTGTGTGTGATTGCCTCCCCCCCATCACACACAGACCAGACAAACCAGACAGTGGCCTTGTGGTTAAGAGTGTCCGCCCTGAAACTGGGAGGTTGGGGGTTCGATCCCCGGCCGGGTCACATAAGAAAAGACTGTAAAAATGGGACCCAATGCCTCCCTGCTTGGCACTCAGCATCAAAGGGTTGGATTGGGGGGTCAAATCTACTAATCAAATGTTTCCCGAGCGCGGCACGGCTGCAGCTCACCGCTCCAACAGATGGGTCAAATGCGGAGAACAAATTTCACTGTGGTAACGTGTGTGACAAATCGTATGACTTTGACTTTGACACAACTGTTTGGTCAAACCACGTGACTTCCATTGGAAAGGCATTGGGGGCGGCCATGAAACACAGGCAGAGCACAGAACAGTTGTTCTTTATGTGTGTACGAAGCCTTAGAATACAAGCCGCTGCAACGCAACGCTGCAGCATGTTGTTATCTTACCAGTTGCAGGGGCATAATGTGGTGTCCCGAGACCATGGGTTTATTATACTTTAGCTATTGAAAAATAGTAGATCTGCTATTTGTTTTTAATCGCAAGAATGTGGCACAAATCTTTGAATATATTCTTTCAGCGCGAACGTTTTCAACTCAACTCTTTGCTCCTGGGAGGTCACTGGAACAACATATTTTCAGATTGGGGGGGGGGGGGGGGGGGGTCGGCGGCCAAATACATATAATTTTTGGGGGTCCTTGACATGAAAACATAGGGTTTTTCAGAAAACTGTCAGGATTTAGAAGACATTTGTCTTCAAAATGGGGTAAGTGCTAAAAAAACACGCTATACGGGGCGGCGGTGGCTCAGGGGTAGAGTGCCTGGATGGGAACCGCAAGGTTGCCAGTTCAAACCCGGGCTCCCCCAGAGTTACTGTCGAAGTGTCCTTGAGCAAGACACTGAACCCCTAATTGCTCCCGATGTGCTAGTTGGTGCCTTGCATGGTTTCCGCTGCCATCGGTGTATGAATGGGTGAATGTAATGCACAATCTATGTAAAGCGCCTTGGATAAAGGCGCTATATAAATGCACCATTTACCATTTACCATTTATACAGTATGTTTCATTTCGTGTTATTATTAGTGTTTGAGTGGTTACTGTACAGTAGGGTGAGATACTGTTGCCATCAAGTGGTGTTGGAAGAACACTGTCCAAGATAGATGTGTGATATTTCATATTTCAGATAGATATTTCATATAGATATTTCATATTTCAGATAGATGTGTGATATAATATTTCATAACGGGCTTTGGAGAGACGGGCTGGTCACGTCTGTGAAGCAGACAATCCCTCTTTTATCCAGAACTTTACGAGGGCTATATATTATAATGTGAAAAGGGTTTACAAAGGCACGCACGTCCAAATGATCAAATCCCAGGTGCTTTAGACGACACCACAGAACAGGTGGAAGAAGAGTCTGCTCCCAAATGATCAAATCCCAGGTGCTTTAGACGACACCACAGAACAGGTGGAAACAGAGTCTGCTCCCATGCATGGATATTAACCCATTTTGGACCGAGGTCGAAAAAAAGACTTAGTTTTCTGATAAACCCTATGTTTCTATGTCAGTTGTGCTCAACCTTTTTCATGTCAAGGATCCCCAGAATTATCTCTATTGGGGCCACGGACCCCCCATCTCAAAATATGTAGTTCCAGGGACCCCCCCCCCCCCAGAAGCCAATATTTTAGTTTAAAATGTTCGCTCTGAAATATATAATTTCAAAGATTTGCACCACATCTTCGTTTTTCCTGCTATTTTTGTGGATATACACCAATACTGGGTGGAAACAAATATTTTATGTGTAATAAGGTTTAAGTACCAAATGCTACTCCTGATTGTGAATCCATACATATCTCATATGTTCAGATTGGATCATTTAATCAAAAGTTACAACAGTTTACATATTTTGGTAGGGCTGATGGGGGTTGGCACCTGACTACGCCCCCTAGAGGCCAATTATTTTATTTTGGTGATTGCCACTCGAACCAAAATGGTATAGACCCTCAACTTCAAATTAGTCCTGAAAGTAAAACTTTTACAAGAGTTGTAAATGACAACTAAATTTAACATGGAGACGGAACCTCACTATTAATAATGCAACACAATTCTACTGTAGTAAGTATAGACACATGAGCTCACCGGTGGCCTACGTATATACACTTAAAGTGTTGCCATGGTTTTTTGAGGCTTTGACGGACATCTGGGCTAAGCTAGGGGTTGAAGGTCGGCCGTGGCCCGGTCCTCCCGTCTGAGTTGTGCTCTCGCACTAATCACATCCTCAGCCTTGACAGCTCATCCGTCTTCCTCACGCTGCTGCTCCTCTTCTCCTCCTCCTCCTGCGTTCTCCTCCTCATCCTCGTCTTCTAACCCCCCCCCCCAGGGGTTATGACCTCATCGGAGGTTATGACCTCATCGGCCAAATGGAAACTGTCTCATGCATCCCCTCTTAATTAGCAGGTGGAGCATCGAGGAACGATGTTGGCTTTAGGGATCACGTCCTACGGCATGGAGCAGACGGGTCAGGACGTCCTACGGCGCGGAGCAGACAGGTCAGGACACCAGATGGTGTTAAGGAAATTACAAACGCCATAACTTGCCCAGCCCATTGTACATTTATTTTATTTTGTTTAATTGCCAAGTTTAACCCATTTCGACCTGAGGAAATGTCATCTAAATCCTGACAGTTTTCTGCAATACCCTATGTTTCTATATCAGTGGTTCTCAATATTTCATGTCAAGGACCCCCAAAAATATATATAATTGGCCGCTGACCCCCCATCTGAAAATGTGTGTTCCATCCAGGGACCCTCCCCCAGAAGCAAAGATATGAGTAAAAAACATTTGCTCTGAAAGAATATATTCAAAGATTTGCTCCACGTTTTCACGATTCTTCAAAAATAGCAGATCTACAAGCTCGTATCGCGGCACTCGGTGCCGCGCTATGAGCTTGTAGATCTGCTATTTTTCAATAGCTAAAGTATAACATAATGCTTCTAAAAAACAAAAGCGATTCCGGCCCAAAATGGCTTAATGCAAGTGGTAAATGAAGCATTCGAAACATTTTGTGCCCCATGACTTAATACCTCAATCTAGTGACAGGATTGCAATGAGGATAAGGATGAAGGTAGTGGGATGTACGTAGTGTAGTGAGAGGCAGCGGTGGCCGAACGGTTTGCGGAGCGGTCTTGATATAGGAAGGTCGCTAGTTCGTATCCCCGGACCGGCACGTTAAAATTACCACCGCTGAAGTGCCCTTGGACAAGGCATTGAACCCCTACCATGAAATGTTCTATGAGCAGGGCCTGGCTGTAAACAAGTTATTGAGCTTAGTCCAGTTACCCTGGGTAAACATAGTACCTTTCCTTTCCTTAGTCCAGTTACCCTGGGTAAACATAGTACCTTTCCTTTCCTTAGTCCAGTTACCCTGGGTAAACATAGTACCTTTCCTTTCCTTAGTCCAGTTACCCTGGGTAAACATAGTACCTTTCCTTTCCTTAGTCCAGTTACCCTGGGTAAACATAGTACCTTTCCTTTCCTTAGTCCAGTTACCCTGGGTAAACATGGTACCTTTCCTTTCCTTAGTCCAGTTACCCTGGGTAAACATAGTAACTTTCCTTTCCTTAGTCCAGTTACCCTGCAGGGTAAACATAGTACCTTTCCTTTCCTTAGTCCAGTTACCCTGGGTAAACATAGTACCTTTCCTTTCCTTAGTCCAGTTACCCTGGGTAAACATAGTACCTTTCCTTTCCTTAGTCCAGTTACCCTGGGTAAACATAGTACCTTTCCTTTCCTTAGTCCAGTTACCCTGGGTAAACATAGTACCTTTCCTTTCCTTAGTCCAGTTACCCTGGGTAAACATAGTACCTTTCCTTTCCTTAGTCCAGTTACCCTGGGTAAACATAGTACCTTTCCTTTCCTTAGTCCAGTTACCCTGGGTAAACATAGTACCTTTCCTTTCCTTAGTCCAGTTACCCTGCAGGGTAAACATAGTACCTTTCCTTTCCTTAGTCCAGTTACCCTGGGTAAACATAGTACCTTTCCTTTCCTTAGTCCAGTTACCCTGGGTAAACATAGTACCTTTCCTTTCCTTAGTCCAGTTACCCTGGGTAAACATAGTACCTTTCCTTTCCTTAGTCCAGTTACCCTGCAGGGTAAACATAGTACCTTTCCTTTCCTTTTTAGTTGTACATCAAGCCCTCTCAGTCTCAACACTCCAGAAACAGAAGACAGGCCGCCCTGTTGGCCACATGGCTCGGGAAGCGTGGGTTCCCAGGGCTAATTAAGGATGAATGTAGGGCATTGAACTAATGAGCCTGGGCCACCGCGGCCCACATGATTCTGGTATCGGCAGCGACACTTGAGGGGCGGTTCTAAAGTGGCGTGGTGATGTGATGATGATGAAAGTAACACTTAGATTATTGCCTGCTAAAATCAAACAGAATGCTGAAACATAATTATGCCACCGTCCGTGCACCCTCTTCAGACAGACACCACACTGATTAATTCACCCCGTGGCTTTTCTCTGAATAATAATCCAAAGCATAAAATCTTCATGGAATCATATAGGTAAGGATTTTAACCCATTTAGGCCTGACCTCGACATTTTTAAAGTTTCTTCTAAATCCTCCAGTTTTCTGAAATAAATATTTTCACGATTTTTCTAAAATAGCAGACCCACAAGCTCGTAGCGCGCCACTCGGTGGCGCGCTATGAGCTTGTAGATCTGCTATTTTTCAATAGCTAAATTATAACATAATGATTAAAACACCAAAAGGGGTTTCCGTTAACTAAGTATTATGTGAAACAATCACAATCACTTAAACAAAAAAATGTTCGTCGACTACCTTTTGTCTAAATGAACACTATACGGTAAATGAAAACTAAGCTATGATAACTAAAACTAAGACTAATATATATATTGACAATTTCGTCAACAAATAGAAACTAGACTAAAATACTGTAGATTTAGTCGACTAAACCTAGACTAACACTAACACATTCCAGGTGACTCTTACTCTATACATTTTGTCTTATTTCCAAAGCACAGATTTCCTTCAATTCAGTTCAACTGTCCAATGAAGAGAGGGAAAAGGTCCAATAGGTCTCTTCTGGGAAATTAGTCCTTTTTAAATATATTATCGGTACCCATCCTCCGATAAATCAATCAGTGACATACTGCCTCTACACGGGAAGATCCTGAGAAACATAAGGGACCTGTATAGGTTACTGTAGGTGTATGTAATACAGTATATGCCTGTGAAAGCTTTGCCAGTATTTTAAAATAAATGAAACGCTGTGCGGAGCAGAGCTGGGTGAAGACTCCTCTTTTACATTGTACAGTAACTATGTAATCGCAGCTTTCGATGTAACTAATTAGTATAAGTAAACAACATCAGGAAGAAGCAGGACTCAACCGTCAGGATTCAAACTCCATTATTTTATTGTATATCTCATCACACCGGAGAGAGACTAGCGTCTCCCTCCAGAGCTTCCCTCAGCCCTCCCCACACACATCCCCAACACATATCTTATACTGTCAGCAGTGTACAGAGTTTCAGGAGTAACAAGAGACGGTCATTCCTTACATGGACTCTATTCTATAGTTAACTCACACAGTTTGAAATAGGTTCACATGAGTCGGCAGTCTCTACTGAGTTTGTCAGTGAAGAACAGGTGGTAATTAGAGTGTTAAGTATCATCTACTAGCAGGCTACATTAAATGAATCAATACCATAGTGTTTATATGCATTTTTGCAACTATACCTTTGTCCAGCACCTTCGAGGGACTGGATGATGTGCACCACCTATCCTGTCTTAAAGGTGTAAATATGGACCCATATATAGGCCCGTATAGATCTTTACACCTGTGCGGAGGGAGGGGGGGAGGGAGGGAGGGAGGGTGGTGTGATATACAGCGATAGGAGCCATATAGGAGCAGCCAGCCCCTCCACTCCTCCCTTTCACTTTAGATCACTTTCCCCTGACAGTTCTGTGATTAGGCGGGACGTCAACTCCCACTGCTAGCATTAATCCATTCTGGGCGGGAACCCGCTGTTGTTGGTGTTTTAAGCATTACGTTATGCTTTAGCTATTGAAAAATAGCAGATCTACAAGCTCATAGCGCGGCACAGAGTGCCGCGCTATGAGTGTACAGTAGGTCTGCTATTTTGAAAAATCATGAAAATGTGGTGCAAACTTTGAATGTATATTCTTTCACAGCGAACGTTTTTAACTCAAACCTTTGCTTCTGAGGGGTTCCTGGAACAACATATTTTCAGCCGGGGGTCGGCGGCCAAATACATATATGTTTGGGGGTCCTTGACGTGAAAATGTTTGAGCACCGCTGACACAGAAACATGGGGTTTTTCAGAAAACTGTCTTTTGTAGAATCTGGTGTCGGGTCTCAATAGGTTAAGTCACACTGCTGAGAAAGGTTTTTCCAGCTCTATACTTTACCTCGTTTCCCTCACTTTGTTACCTGACATGCTTCATCCGAGGTATAGGCGGCTATTGGGAGTTTTATTTTCATCCGTAAATAATGATCTGTAGCCTAAAAATACATCTTTGCGAAGGACTGTATTGGTATGGTTGAAACAACATACAAGGCATTACATTCACACGCACATGCACACACCGATGGCAGTGGAAACCATGCAAGGCACCAACCAGCACATCAGGAGCAATCAGGGGTTCAGTGTCTTGCTCAAGGACACTAACTCTGGGGGAGCCCACAGGGTTCGAACTGGCAACCTTGCGGTTGCCATCCAGCCACTCTACCCCTGAGCCACCGCTACCCACTCGCGCTACGCTACGCTGCTATGCTATAGTAACACCTTTTGTAATGCATAATGTATGCTCTGTCATACGGCGGTAGGCCTACGTGTCACTCGCTGAAAATAGCAGACCTGAAAGCTCACAACGGGTCGCAGATGTGACATGTTGTGAGCTTGTAGATTGGCTATTTTACACCCCCTTCTTACAACAAATCATAAATCTGGCTTAATCCATTCTGAACGGGAACCCCTATTGTTGGTGTTTTAAGCATTATGTTATACTTTAGCCATTGAAAAATAGCAGATCTACAAGCTCGAAGAACCACTGACACAGAAACATAGCTTTTTCAGAAAACTGTCGGGACTCAGAAGACATTTTTTAGAATCTGATCTCGGCTCAGAATGGCTTAAGAAGCGATGGAAATGAGTGTCCTGCCTCTGGCTCTGAGAATGCACGGCGTTCAGCATATAATCCTGGGCCGTCCTGTCCGTTCCAGTTGTGAGGAGCATTTATCATAAAGCTGTGAGCTCCGGGGATGATACCGTTTCCATTACAGTGAATCAGCAGTGTATGAAAGAGTCCCATCTGCTGCCCTGCCTGTTCCTCCTCTGCACGGCTATACACACGTCTGCCCCTTTAAGCCGTTTAGGCCCGACGGCGACATTTAAACAAAATGTCTTTTTAAAATGTATTTTTTATTTTCCTTAATATTTCATGTCAAGGACCCCCAAAAGTTATATGTAATATGCCGCCGACCCCCCCCCCATCTGAAAATATGTTGTTCCAGGGACCCCTCCCCCAGAAGCAAAATATTTTAGTTAAAAACTGAAACTCTGAAAGAATATATACGGTATTCAAAGATTTGATGCACATTTTCACGATTTTTCAAAAATAGCAGACCTACAAGTTCACAGCGCGGCACTCTGTGCCGCGCTGTGAGCTTGTAGATCTACTATTTTTCAGTTACGTTACGCTTAAAACACCGAAAGGGGTTCCCGCCCAGAATGGTTTAACGTGGATTCATTCTGTTTCATATTGATCCTGTATGAAACAGGGGGACCGTTGGTTTGTCAATGATGTTTGGAGAGAGAGAGAGAGAGAGAGAGAGAGAGGAATAACTTTTACAGCTGAGCCAACCTAAAATGAGTCCAGAGTCTTAATTGTCAAGTTAATTAGTTTAACTTTATTTGTGCATTCTTGTCGATCTCACTTACATCTGTAATTGGCCATTGGATGGTCATTGAATCACATCTCATGCCCTTATGAAATAAGAGATCATTTGTCTTTTTAGGGGTATAATATTTAAGTATAGCCTTAGAGGGAATCCATGATAAACGGTCTGGATTGTCATGGTTATATCTCCTTTGACACATTCATGATTATTCAATATTAATTATCGTATATTTTTTTTATAATGTCACCTTTTAAAAATTTGCTTTTTTCGTCTGGCCTGAGGTCCAAATTCCATCAAATCCTTTTCAAACATTGGGTTCCCGTAATAAAACATGTACCAGACAAATGACAGTTCAAAAAAAGAGAGCAGGAAACAGTACTTTATATATAACTATAGCCTACAGCAAATCTCTACGCCGATATAGAAGCTCAGTCAAAACGCTTTGCAGCCACGTGTTGTGAGCTTGTAGATCTGCTATTTCTGGCGAATGTTTTCCCGGAATATAGGGATGCCATCAAAGTCTGGCTGAATGAACAACAACTATAATAACTGCAAATGAACAGTTCCAATTACATATTATACATGTGCTTTATTGTCCACAAGGGAAATTGATTTAGCTCATTCCGGTATACAGAAAAGACAATAAATGCATTCGGTCAATAAGGTATAAAGCGCCACAATAAACAAGCAATAAAACACAAACAGATGGAAAACAATAAACAGTACACAAATCCTCGCTGACCGTCATATAGTTCCATTATCTCTCCATTTAGGTTTTAGGTTATTTATGCATCAATATTGCCAGGAAATCTGAGTCTTGGATGACATTGTCTAGCCCCTCATAATATAGAGCAGGGGTGGGCAACTTTGAGGATGGAGATCGAGGGCCACTATATTTTCGCAGCAAAAAATTGCTGATCTACAAGCTCAAAACGTGTCGCATTGCGGCGCGTTTTGAGCTTGTATGTAGATCAGCTATTTTTTGTAAATACATTTAGTTATAGTTAGTCAGCCTATATCTCATCAACATCATTCACTCTCTTTTTTGCTAGGCCTACATAATAGACTTAAAGTGTAATTAAAGCAGGTCATGTTTGGAATTGCAACAGCTGAAATAATATCACTATTCTGATATTAACCTGTGGGCCGCATTATGTGATGGCCGCCAGTTGTTGCCCACCCCTGATATAGAGGCTATATACACTACGGTCCTCATTCACACAAACATTTATGTTATTCCAGACGTCTGTACCGCAGAGCAGAGTCTCCAACTCCCAGCCTTCTGTCTGTGAAGAGTGACTTTTCTAAAGACATTCCTCTTAACTTCAGTGATGAACCTGGACCTCCAGATACACAGTATGTCAATCCTCCATTATCCTACAATTCAAGGTTCAATGTTGTACTTTATTGTTCCATCTTGTGTACACTTTTTGTACACATCTTGTGTACACTACCAACTGTACAGTTGGTAGTGCTTTCATCATCGTAACCAGAAGTTATGCGGGAACGCCTTGAGTGGGGGGGGGGGGGGACTTTCTGTCCTTGACTGGGGTCAGCATCATTATTCTGACGGCGCGCTGTTCCGGCTCGCCCCATTACTGACCCTATCCCTAACCGCACGCAAAGCCACATCTGTCGGACTAATGCAGCGTTAGAATTACGAGCGGATCCCCCTTGACACTTTGACAGCCCATCATCCAGACAGAAAAGTCCTCTCTGATCGTATTTAAACGACGTCAGACTCACCAACATTGCAGCTGTACCGGAAAGCTTGGATTATCCTCTTTCTATCGGCAAAGGTTTTTGTTTCATAAAAATCCACCGTAGATTTATAGCTCATGTTATGAGCTACACTTGAACTGTCAAGAAACTAAGGGCTGTATTTTGCGTGTCTTAAGTACCAGGTCTTATTCCCTAACTTGAGTAAACTAAAGACCTGGAGGCGTGATCAATGCCATTTGGCTATTCTGAGTGTCCAAAGAGCATTGATGACGCCTCCAGGTCTTTAGTTTACTCAAGTTAGGGAATAAGACCTGGTACTTAAGACACGCAAAATACAGCCCTTAGTAAGTGTCAGAGTTTGGAAGCGCTCATTTTCATTTTCTTGTGCACTTTGGCAACAGGTGGTACCTTATACAGTCTATGGGTGGTACGCACGCAGGACCGCTGGGCGGTTTACACCGAGTGCTCCCAACCCCAGTGCGCTCCAATGCTGCAGGACCGTTGGGCGGTTTACACCGAGCACTCCCAACCCCAGTGCGCTCCAATGCTGCAGGACCGTTGGGCGGTTTACACCGAGCGCTCCCAACCCCAGTGCGCTCCAATGCTGCAGGACCGTTGGGCGGTTTACACCGAGCGCTCCCAACCCCAGTGCGCTCCAATGCTGCAGGACCGTTGGGCGGTTTACACCGAGCGCTCCCAACCCCAGTGCGCTCCAATGCTGCAGGACCGTTGGGCGGTTTACACCGAGCGCTCCCAACCCCAGTGCGCTCCAATGCTGCAGGACCGTTGGGCGGTTTACACCGAGCGCTCCCAACCCCAGTGCGCTCCAATGCTGCAGGACCGTTGGGCGGTTTACACCGAGCGCTCCCAACCCCAGTGCGCTCCAATGCTGCAGGACCGTTGGGCGGTTTACAACGAGCGCTCCCAACCCCAGTGCGCTCCAATGCTGCAGGACCGTTGGGCGGTTTACAACGAGCGCTCCCAACCCCAGTGCGCTCCAATGCTGCAGGACCGTTGGGCGGTTTACAACGAGCGCTCCCAACCCCAGTGCGCTCCAATGCTGCAGGACCGTTGGGCGGTTTACACCGAGCGCTCCCAACCCCAGTGCGCTCCAATGCTGCAGGACCGTTGGGCGGTTTACAACGAGCGCTCCCAACCCCAGTGCGCTCCAATGCTGCAGGACCGTTGGGCGGTTTACAACGAGCGCTCCCAACCCCAGTGCGCTCCAATGCTGCAGGACCGTTGGGCGGTTTACAACGAGCGCTCCCAACCCCAGTGCGCTCCAATGCTGCAGGACCGTTGGGCGGTTTACAACGAGCGCTCCCAACCCCAGTGCGCTCCAATGCTGCAGGACCGTTGGGCGGTTTACACCGAGCGCTCCCAACCCCAGTGCGCTCCAATGCTGCAGGACCGTTGGGCGGTTTACACCGAGCGCTCCCAACCCCAGTGCGCTCCAATGCTGCAGGACCGTTGGGCGGTTTACACCGAGCGCTCCCAACCCCAGTGCGCTCCAATGCTGCAGGACCGTTGGGCGGTTTACACCGAGCGCTCCCAACCCCAGTGCGCTCCAATGCTGCAGGACCGTTGGGCGGTTTACAACGAGCGCTCCCAACCCCAGTGCGCTCCAATGCTGCAGGACCGTTGGGCGGTTTACAACGAGCGCTCCCAACCCCAGTGCGCTCCAATGCTGCAGGACCGTTGGGCGGTTTACACCGAGCGCTCCCAACCCCAGTGCGCTCCAATGCTGCAGGACCGTTGGGCGGTTTACACCGAGCGCTCCCAACCCCAGTGCGCTCCAATGCTGCAGGACCGTTGGGCGGTTTACACCGAGCGCTCCCAACCCCAGTGCGCTCCAATGCTGCAGGACCGTTGGGCGGTTTACACCGAGCGCTCCCAACCCCAGTGCGCTCCAATGCTGCAGGACCGTTGGGCGGTTTACACCGAGCGCTCCCAACCCCAGTGCGCTCCAATGCTGCAGGACCGTTGGGCGGTTTACACCGAGCGCTCCCAACCCCAGTGCGCTCCAATGCTGCAGGACCGTTGGGCGGTTTACACCGAGCGCTCCCAACCCCAGTGCGCTCCAATGCTGCTCATTGTTTTGTTCAGTGATGCACGTGCAGTGGTGGGAAAAGTACTCAATTGTTTTACTTAAGTAAAAGTACCAATACTGCAATTTAGAAGTACGACGGGTGGCTGGCGTCACCCTTAGAGGAGTAACTCTACTCAACTCTAGAAAAGTAGAGTTCTCCTGGAAAGGAGCCAGCTTAGGTGGTTCGGGCATCTGGTTAGGATGCCTCTCGAACCTCTCCCTAGGGAGGTCCTCGACGCACGTCCCACTGGGAGGAGACCCCGGGGCAGACCAAGGACCACGTCCCACTGGGAGGAGACCCCGGGGCAGACCAAGGACCACGTCCCACTGGGAGGAGACCCCGGGGGCAGACCAAGGATCACGTCCCACTGGGAGGAGACCCCGGGGCAGACCAAGGACCACGTCCCACTGGGAGGAGACCCCTGGGGGCAGACCAAGGACCACGTCCCACTGGGAGGAGACCCCTGGGGGCAGACCACGGATGAGATGGATGGATTACATCGACTCACTGGCCTTGGAACGGCCCGGGATCCTCCAGGAGGAAGTTATTAATGTTGCTCTGGAGAGGGAAGTCTAGAGCTCTCTGGTGGAGCTGTTGCCCCCGCGACCCGACTATGGATAAGCGGTTGAAGATGGATGGATTGATGGACAAAAAAACAAACAACAAAAATGACTACCTTAAGAGTACAGAGTACAGCAAATGTAAGTATGGGCCAATCTTAAGCAGAATTTAATTTAATTTAAGGCATAAATATGCGAGAGATCAATGATACATTTTGATACATGTTAATAGTAATGTGTATGACAGTAAGGGGATTTAGACAAATCAGCCTGTGACAACAGCCAATTATTATGGTAATGTCGTTTTTGGAGATTAAAATCTTAAATTCATACGTTCAATTCATGGCCTGCTTTTCTTGGTGGGGAAAAACACTCATCATTCAGGGTCAAAATGTTCAGAGGCATTTTTCCATTTCAGTAAAAATAGAAAAGGCCTTTTCAGATTAACATCCTCAAGATGTTAATGTATTATATCAATTTCAGTTGGAGAACTTTTACAGGGATCTTGGGAAATATGCAATCATCACTAAGTTGTGCTGCAGTGCTTTGGTAATTTGTTAACCATATGCTTCTATTTGAGCTATAATTCCAGAAGATACCCTTCACTTGAATATGTGCAACGATAGATCAGTCAAGCTGGATATTCTCCATCAGCAGTCTGTATGGCAAAGAACATGAAAATCTGTTAACATCTAACTCTGCAAACTTCACTTATTAATTAGTTGGCCAACTTTGCCTAAAGTCTACGTAATACTTTCCCCATTTCAAGTTGTTTGTCAAACATCTGCACTCCATCACCTTTACATAATAATTAGTAAACCCACATGTGTTTGGGACATTTGGAACATGAAAATCTGTTAACATCTAACTCTGCAAACTTCAGTTATTAATTAGTAGGCCAACTTTGCCTAAAATCTACGACTTTCTACATAATGGTTTCCTCATTTCAAGTTGTTTGTCAAACATCTGCACTCCATCACCTTTACATAATAATTAGTAAACCCACATGTTTTTTTTGGGGACATTTGGAGCATTGCAACACTTTGCTCTAATGAAAAGGTGTCATGTAGAGAGCAGGACAGGACTTGATGGATTGCATGAAAACAACCCCGGGAGGGGGGGGGGGGTGGGGTCTTTGGTGCCACTCTGCGGGAGAAACTGAGACCGTCACTAAAGGAAGCCATGTCACTGCCAAGAAAAAGCCCAATAGAGTTATGGACGGTCCTGTTTGCCCTGTTTGTTTTTGGTCTCGCCACTCACTACGGGGTTTGACTAAAATATAAATAAGCCAAACAAACTGTTCCAAGAAGCGTTGTGTTGTTTTCGTCCACTAAAACTAAGACGAAAAATGTTCATCGACTACCTTTTTCCACTGACGAAAACTAAATGGAAACTGAATGAAAACTAATCTATCGATGACTAAAACTATAAGACTAAATATACTGACGATTTCTTCAACAAATAAAAACTAGACTAAAATGTTAGGAAGGGACTATACTACTGATTTTTAATCATTTCAATGTGATGGAGGGGAGGGTCATTGACATGCAAGCAAACTGGCAATGATAAGACTTTGGCATTGATTGATGAAGATGACTGACTAATCTATGATGACTAAAACTAAGACTAGATATACTGACGATTTCGTCAACAAATAAAAACTAGACTAAAATGTCAGGAAGGGACTATAGTGGACAAGAGATCCAGTATAAGTCATTTTACACTTGGTTGCATGCTGCGCTGCGCGACGTGTTGTGGGCTTGTAGATCGGATATTTTCAGCAAGTGAAAAAAAACTGTCATTACAACGGCATCAAGGCCCGCCTAAACACATTTTGTTCGACTAAATCAACTGTAGTTTTAGTCGCATAAAACTAGACTAACACAACACATTCCAGGTGACTAAAGAAATTTTCAAAAGACTATGACTAAAACTAAAAGCTAAAGGTGGCGTTTGGGAAACAGTGACCTACAGTACACCATAGCTTCACTTACAGTATGTGCCACTGCTCCACTGCATTTGTATATTGTTGGATTTATATTTCTTGCTACTTTTAGTAATAGTAGTGATATAATTTATTCCCCATTCATGTGTGTTTTTGACACGGGTTTAATGTTTGTCTTTAGTTCAATATTGTTTTGCAAACGCCATTTGACAATGAAGGGGAAATGTACTTCATAATGTAACTCTTTACGTCATATTGTCTCTTTGCGCTTAATGTTTGTGTTGGCACCATTTGTTTTAAATCACCATCACCTCACCTAATCAATCAAGTTAGACTTTAATATATTAGCGCCCCTCACTTGATTTTGAATCATTTAAATGTGATGGAGGGGAGGGTCATTGACATGCAAGCAAACTGGCAATGATAAGACGTTTGGCATTGAATGATGAAGATGACTGACTGACTGAATAATGGATGTTTTTTATCATCCCCATGTGTCTTCATTGAGACGTCATTCATCTGAGAGATGATCATCCTTTTGCAATTGTTTGCAAATCATTAGCGTAACCTGTGTAACACAAGTGCAACCGTCGGGGCTAAAGCAGAAAAGAAACAAGAAATGGGCGCTCAGTAGAGCGCTCAATGTCTGCCAGGAGGCGTACACCTCTCTCCACCTTCTTCTGGGGAATGTGGTGAAAAGTTAATGGGGAAGAGATATAATAAAGGACTCTCCTTATGTAATTATATTGAAAAGCAGATACAGTATATATAATTACAATACATTGCTTATATGTGCTACACACACATAGTCATCATAATCATTCAGCTATCTGTTCACACAACCTGCATGTATAATTTGGACCACTCAGTTCACACGGGTGTGATTTTTTTTAATGTATACTTGATTTGGGTTTGGCACTCCACTGAAAGCCATTGCTGATGCGCAACCTCTTTTTCTCATGTTTTAACTATTCAAAAATGTTTTTCAAAATAGTAAAAAACCCATATGTACACACAAGACATTAACGTTCAACTTGGTATCGATGTCCCATGTCACGACTATGGTCGTGTGTGGTTATGATTAATTATGAGTGTTATGATTTATGAGTGTTATTTTGGATTATAAATATATATATGTTTATTGCTAATAGTATATATATATTTATATGGTGGTATATTGTTATAGTATATATATATGTATGTGGATTATCTTAGGCCTAGATGTCTTCTAATATATATATATATATCTATATCTGTGCAGCAGTTGTTATGAACCTGTATTAGACTAACTCTCCTCCCATGCAGAGGATACTAATGGGTTTTCAGACAGACTGATTGTCATCAGCTGTGTGGCTGGGGTAACCCTGTTGGCCATGACCATGGAGGTCTGATCAACCTCCCTGATTGGCTGACGGTCACGTGAGCGAGCTAGCGGCCGCAGCGCTCTCACTACATAGCCCATTCATGCCCAGCCCAGCGCTGGGGAAACACTTCCAAGGTCTTTCCCCCATCCGTCGTACTACTACTACATGTCGCCAACTGTTTTGTTCCTTTATTTTGTGAAGCTGAACTTTTGTTAGACAAGTTATTCCCTTCGGAAAGGAATAACTTTAGTTTTGTTTTTGGATTCCGTTTATTATGTTCATGCGAGTTAAAGAGCCATTTATTTTGTAAACTATTGTTGATTCTTATAATTTATTCATTATACTATTGAATAAATCCTTGTATTAAGGCCTTGGTTTCCGTTTCTCTCATATATTACATTACCTTTACCCCTAGACATATGGTTTTGTAACATATTTGGGAGCCCGTCCGGTTCAAAAAACAAATTAAGGATTCAGTTGTTCAGTTGGTTATGTTTTTTGTTTTGCTAGTATTGCTTTTGGTGGTAGACGGATTGGGGAGTATTAATGGTGAGTATGTTGCTCGTACCAGTTTGAGTAGCGGATTTTGTATATGGCCTGTATTTGGTATGGCCTCTGATGACCAGGGTGCTAGTACGGATGTCCTGTCGCTTGAGGAGCTACAACAGTGCTCATATTGGGAATTGTACAGTATTGCCAAACAATTTAACGTTCCTTTACCGCACGGTACCAAAAAGAAAGAGGCGATTTTCGCAGCTGTCTCACGGCAGTTGTTTTCACAGGGAGTCATTACGATGCTGTCAGATGAGAGTGAGGGGGGAGACGTATCACTCATTGTCGCAGAACCGAGTTCTAGTGGGGCCAATCAGTCTGACACTACGGGTGTGTTAGAGCAGGGCGAGGATCCCGCGGGGGACCCGTCTGCTCAGGCCCCACATGATTACCCACGGGGCACTGGGGGGAGTCCTCAGGACATAGGGGGGGTTCTGCGTCTCCGGGAGCTTGAGCTGGAAATAGCACTAACAACGCTGAAGAGCGAGGAGTGCAAACTACAGCATCAGAGACATGAGCTCGACATGGCACGCCTGCGAGGCCAGACCTACCCCGACGAGGCGTCCGCAGGGGCGCCCGCCTCCCAGCAGCGACACGGGTCACCCCCAGGTTCCAGAGGAGTGGCAGCGTTCGACATAAGCAAACAAATCGCATTGGTACCTGCGTTCAAGGAGGGTGAGTTGGATAACTACTTTTGTGCTTTTGAACGAATTGCTGGTGCTGTTAAGTGGCCCAGGGAATTCTGGAGTTTGCTACTCCAATGTAAGTTGACAGGTAGAGCACAGGATATCTGTAGCGCACTCACGGTGGATGAGAGCCTATGTTATGATGTCGTAAAGGCGGCTATCCTTAGCGGTTTCGAAATGGTGCCTGAACATTATAGGCAAAAATATAGGGCCGCTCAAAAATCCTCTACTCAAACGTTTGTGGAATTTGGCCGTGAAAAAGCCACATTGTTTAGGAAATGGTGCAACGCGAGCAACGTACACACTTTTGAGCAGCTTACTGAGCTGATAGTGATGGAAGATTTCAAATCATGTATCCCAGATCGTATTGTTGTCTATCTTGAGGAACAAAAGATTAACTCAATTGCTAAAGCCTCTGTGAGGGCCGATGAATATGATCTGACGCACCGTTCGGGTGTTTCTCCGGTGCGTAGCGGGGAGGGTCTGTTCAACATGCAGAAAAAACAGCACAAATTGTCACAACCGAAAAGTCCACCGAGGGGCGCAAGTGCAGCGCCTGACAATCGTGCTTGTTTTTACTGTCATGAAGTGGGCCATTTGGTTTCTCGCTGCCCTAAAGTACAACATAAGCAGCAGAAAGAGAATGGAAATGGAAATGTGTATTCAAAAAAACCAAAGGGTGTGGGGTTTGTGCATACTATTCCTCGGTCTGCTTCCGAGACAGCTATGGCTGTCCGGGCGGAGGTAGAGGAGTGTTTTGATCCCTTTATTTTGCATGGCTCAGTCTCGCTGTCTGATAAGGAAAATGAGCGCGTTCCTATCACCATTTTGCGTGATACAGGCGCCTCACAGTCCCTTATTTTACAGAGTGTACTGCCATTTGCGGAGAATACCTTTTGTGGTTCCGATGCATTGGTTTTGGGCGTGGAAATGATATCCTCTCGCGCTCCATTGCATATGATCCACCTACGCTCTCCACTTGTTTCTGGTCTTGTGCAGATCGGGCTACGTGAAAGTTTACCCATTGAAGGTGTGGGGATGATTCTTGGCAACGACATAGCTGGGGACAAAGTGTTTGCGTCGCTAGAAGTGGTTGAAAAACCTGTGGCTAACGTAGCTATGCCTGCGCTGGGAGCCCCACCCACTGTGTTTCCGGGTTGTGCTGTGACTCGCGCACAATTGAAAAAGTTTGATGACGAGGCTACGTTGTGTGACACTTTCTTGTGTGCCGAGCGACCAGTGGGTGATGCCCCACAGACACCGCGTAAGCGGGCTAGGAAAAGCTTGCTGGCTACTAAAAGTGATTTTGGGTTTGATATCGATAGGGAAACATTTGCGCATGCGCAGAAGCACGATCGCTCTCTCTCTGTGTGCTGGGAGGCAGTTACCAAAGTGGGTGAGGCTGCTGGGCCGAGTGCATATAGTGTAGAGGATGGCCTCCTTGTGCGTAAATGGTTTCCAGCGGCTATCGGTGACTTGAAATGGAATGTGGTGCGTCAGGTTGTGGTACCTCAGGGTTTCCGTTCCCAGATTCTCAGTCTGGCTCACGACAACATTTCTGGCCACCTGGGCATTCGTAAAACTTATGACCGCATCCTACGCTATTTTTTCTGGCCGGGTTTGAATGCGTCTGTTACTGACTTCTGCCGCACTTGTCATGTGTGTCAGATGACGGGGAAGCCAAACCAGACTATTCCGCCCGCGCCGTTGAAACCGATCCCTGCTGTGGGTGAACCATTTGAGCACATCATGATTGACTGTGTCGGTCCATTACCGACCACAAAATCTGGTCACAAATACCTTCTTACTGTAATGTGTAGTGCAACGCGCTACCCAGAAGCGTTCCCATTACGCACACTAAAAGTGAGACCAGTTATTAAAGCGCTTTCTAGCTTTTTCTCTACTTTTGGTTTTTGCCGGTATCTTCAAAGTGACCAGGGCTCAAATTTCATGTCAAAATTATTTGCTCAAGTTGCTTCCACCCTTGGCATAGAACACAGACACTCTAGCGCTTATCATCCTGAGTCCCAGGGCGCGCTTGAGCGGTTTCACCAGACGTTGAAAGCGATGATGAAGAAATACTGTCACGAAACTGGTAAAGCCTGGGACGAGGGCTTGCCTTATCTTATGCTGGCAGTAAGAGAGAGCGTACAGGAGTCGCTGGGGTTTAGCCCAGCGGAGCTGGTGTTTGGCCATACGGTGCGCGGGCCGTTGCGTGCGTTTCGAGAGGGCTTATTAGCCAACGCAAACTCGCCGGTGACTAATGTATTGGATTTTGTTGCGGGGTTTCGCGAGCGATTGCACAAGGCCAGACAGATGGCTAGCAGCTTTCTGAGTAAAGCTCAAGGTAAAATGAAGGCATGGTTTGACAGGAAGGCTGTGCATAGAGTGTTTGCTGTGGGTCAGAGGGTGTTGGTGCTGCTCCCACTGCAAAGCTCAGCCTTCCAGGCCAAATTCAGTGGTCCTTATGTGATTGACAAAAAAATAAGTGAAACGGATTATGTGATTTTGACGCCCGATCGTCGCAAAAAGACAAGGGTTTGTCATGTGAATATGCTCAAGCCGTATCTGGCTCGCACCGAGTCAGATACTCCTGTTATTCCCGCAGTTGTCGCCTCACTTTCTGCAGCAGCGCCGTCACTTTATTCCCCTGAGAGTGATGGGCTGCGTGTAAAAGGTTCGTCTGGGTCACGTCTACAGAACTCTGAAATATTGAATGATTTACCGGGGTATTTAAAACATTTGGGTCCCCAGGCGCAAGCAGACATTATTGATTTGATGGAAAATAATGTGAATCTGTTTTCAGATAACCCATCATGCACATCAGCCCTTTCTCATGACGTAATTGTACAGAAGGATTGCCCTCCTATTAAGCAACATGCCTATCGGGTTAATCCAACCAAGCGTGCTTTACTACGAAAAGAGGTTGACTACTTGTTAGAGAACGGGCTGGCTGTTCATAGCAGCAGTGCGTGGTCTAGCCCCTGCTTGCTGGTGCCTAAGGCTGACGGGAGCCAGCGGTTTTGTACAGATTTTCGTAAGGTTAACAATATAACGCAGGCTGACAGTTATCCGCTCCCGAGGATGTTGGATTGCGTGGATCGGGTGGGGTCTGCTAAATTTGTAACTAAATTGGATTTGCTAAAGGGTTATTGGCAAGTGGCTTTGACACCCCGTGCATCAGAGATCAGTGCATTCGTGACACCAGACGGTTTATACCAATATACAGTGATGCCATTTGGCTTAAGAAATGCACCAGCGACATTTCAAAGATTAATGAATAATGTACTAAGAGGCGTGGACAATACAGAGACTTATTTGGACGATGTTGTGGCATATAATGATACTTGGCTTGAGCATATACACACTTTGAGACAGATTTTTCAGCGGTTAGGAGAGGCTAACCTGACATTAAATTTGTCAAAATGTGAATTTGGTTGTGCGACCGTAACGTATCTTGGGAAGCAGGTTGGTCAGGGCCAGGTACGTGCTATTAATGCAAAAATCCAGGCTATTCTAGAATATCCTGTGCCGAGGACTAGGCGTGAGCTCCGCCGGTTTTTGGGCATGGCAGGTTACTACCGGGGGTTTTGCAAAAATTTTGCTGCCGTCACTGCGCCGCTGACTACGCTGACTAGCGTCAAAAGAGTATTTATCTGGTCGCCTGCCTGTCAGTTAGCGTTCGAATCCTGCAAGGCTCTCCTCTGCAGCACTCCAGTCCTGGCTGCGCCCGACTTCACCAAACCGTTCAAGCTGGAGGTGGATGCCAGCGCCTGTGGCGCCGGTGCTGTCCTGCTCCAGGAGGATCTTCAGGATATCGATCATCCCATCTGTTACTATTCAAAGAAATTTAATTCAGCGCAGGGTAACTATAGTACCGTTGAGAAGGAAGCTCTCGCCCTGTTACTTGCATTACAATTTTTCGAGGTATATGTTGGCTCAAGCCCGTTGCCTATTGTTGTCTATACTGACCATAATCCCCTTGTGTTCCTAAGGCAAATGCAAAATTCAAATCAAAGACTGATGAGATGGTCCTTGATGCTACAGGACTTTGAAGTGGAAATTCGCCACAAGAAGGGGACGGACAATGTCCTTGCGGATGCCCTTTCCCGGGTTTAAGGTGCTCTCTTCTTTGAGAAGAAGTTATTTGGGGATATAACTTCTTTTCGGGAAGGGGGGTGTCACGACTATGGTCGTGTGTGGTTATGATTAATTATGAGTGTTATGATTTATGAGTGTTATTTTGGATTATAAATATATATATGTTTATTGCTAATAGTATATATATATTTATATGGTGGTATATTGTTATAGTATATATATATGTATGTGGATTATCTTAGGCCTAGATGTCTTCTAATATATATATATATATCTATATCTGTGCAGCAGTTGTTATGAACCTGTATTAGACTAACTCTCCTCCCATGCAGAGGATACTAATGGGTTTTCAGACAGACTGATTGTCATCAGCTGTGTGGCTGGGGTAACCCTGTTGGCCATGACCATGGAGGTCTGATCAACCTCCCTGATTGGCTGACGGTCACGTGAGCGAGCTAGCGGCCGCAGCGCTCTCACTACATAGCCCATTCATGCCCAGCCCAGCGCTGGGGAAACACTTCCAAGGTCTTTCCCCCATCCGTCGTACTACTACTACATGTCGCCAACTGTTTTGTTCCTTTATTTTGTGAAGCTGAACTTTTGTTAGACAAGTTATTCCCTTCGGAAAGGAATAACTTTAGTTTTGTTTTTGGATTCCGTTTATTATGTTCATGCGAGTTAAAGAGCCATTTATTTTGTAAACTATTGTTGATTCTTATAATTTATTCATTATACTATTGAATAAATCCTTGTATTAAGGCCTTGGTTTCCGTTTCTCTCATATATTACATTACCTTTACCCCTAGACATATGGTTTTGTAACACCCAATTTACTCAAAATGTTTGTTGTACACAAAACATGTTTTGTGTAAAACATGTGCACAATGATTGCATTTAAATGTAAAATCTCTAAAACAACATTTTGAGTTCCCAAAATGTGTTTCTCATTGATTAACATTGGAGAACGCCTGATTTTAAACTGAAACAAATGACGCGTTATCGCATCATTTAAATGTTTTATTTATTTATTTTCAGTTGAGAATCAATATTCGGTTCAGCATCTATAAGGCTTAGCCATCTGGTCTTTAACTTTGGAACAGAATTACGCATGTTTATCACTATATATGGATTGACTTCTGAGGAATATGCTATGCATTGGGTTGGATTTTCAATTAAAACCCATGACATTGAGGCTCATTGGTTGCTAAGACACTCTATATAGCTTAACCCATTCTGAATGGGAACCCATTTTGGTGTTATGGCATCATGTTATGCTTTAGCTATTGAAAAATAGCAGATCTACAAGCTCATAGCGCGCCACCGAGTGGCGCGCTACGAGCTTGTAGGTCTGCTATTTTTGGAAAAAAAATCGAAGAACGACTGACATTTTTAGAATCTGATCTCAGGTCAGAATGGGTTAATCAGACCAGTGTGTGTGTGTCCAGTGGAAACCTCGTATGAATCTGATCTCAGGTCAGAATGGCTTAACAATGGTCACCTCTAGCCGTGTATAGCGCTTTGGCAGCGCTTCACATTAATGGCCCGGGTAATGTGCAGACAGGCCTATTGACCAGCAGTCCGATAGGACAGCGGAGGCAGGACATACAAATCAAAGCCTGTCCAGCCCAGTATTGACCGCCAACCCGTCCGTCCATAAGCAGGGAGATTAATTAGCTGCTTGACGGGGGAACGGAGCCAGAACTGAGCCCTGCAGGATGACAGGATGGGGCTTTGACTCAACCTATAGAGCCGTGTCAGAACCTGCAGGGCAAAATACTAGTAGAATTTGTAGGAGCAAAGTGTGTGTGTGTGTGTGTGTGTGTGTGTGTGTGTGCGCGTGTGCGTGGGGGCGGCTGTGGCTGTGGCTCAGGGCTGGATGGTAACCGCAAGGTTGCCAGTTCGAACCCTGTGGGCTCCCCCAGAGTTAGTGTCGAAGTATCCTTGAGCAAGACACTGAACCCCTAATTTCTCCTGATGAGCTGGTTGGTGCCTTGCATGGTTTATGAATGCCATCGGTGTGTGAATGTATGTGTGAATGGGTGAATGTAATGCACAATCTATGTAAAGGTGTATGAATGGGTGAATGTAATGCACAATCTATGTAAAGGTGTATGAATGGGTGAATGTATAATGCACAATCTATGTAAAGGTGTATGAATGGGTGAATGTAATGCACAATCTATGTAAAGGTGTATGAATGGGTGAATGTAATGCACAATCTATGTAAAGGTGTATGAATGGGTGAATGTAATGCACAATCTATGTAAAGGTGTATGAATGGGTGAATGTAATGCACAATCTATGTAAAGGTGTATGAATGGGTGAATGTAATGCACAATCTATGTAAAGCGCCTTGGATAAAGGCGCTATATATAAATGCACCATTTACCATTTATGTCAGTGGTTCCCAAAGTGGGGCCCGGGGACCCCTAGGGGTCCTTGAGGGAGTTCCAAGGGGGTCCCTATAGCTAAATGATAGTTTGGAACCAAATGGACCCTTATAATGGGTCTGTAACTCTGAGAGTGTATACAAATGGAACCAAATGGATTTGGTTCCATTTGTACACTCTCAGAGTTAAATTAACATAGATTGTAACAATATCAGTTGGGGGTCTCAGAGATAGAAATGCCATTAAATGGGGGTCCGTAGCCTGTTGAAAATCACTACTAGAGCCGTACAAATCTTCTCTTTTGGGGGTCCTCGGCATATCTTTTCAAATGGGGGGTCCATAGACTAATTAGTGTGATTTTGGGGGTCCTTGACATGAAAACGTTTGTGAACCCCTGGTGTATGTATACAGCTACTGCCCATGCATCATTGCATGTGTCTGTGCTTTGGGGCTCTTTTTTTTATTTGATTGGCAAGTGGTCAAAGTATTAAAGTGACCATAAATTATAATTCACATTTAATTATTTCAATCCATTGTCAGAACTCTTTACCCCTGCTAAGTGCCATGATTGCTCATTGTGAAGGGAATTAAGACACCAGTTTATAGCCCAACAATGAGAAAGTGACATTTTCTAATTTAACTACTGTACCACGCACAAAATATTTAAATCCATCCTTTATCCCTGCTAAGTGCCATGATTACTGGTGTTTTACACCAGTTTATAGCCTAATGAGAAAGTGACATTTTCTAATTTAACTACATGCACAATAAAGGATTATACAAAATCACTTGGGCCTCATTCACACCACGTACCAAACACCAATCAAGCAATGTTTGGTCGTTTTATTTTTATTTGTTTTGGGCCACCACAATGCTTTTCCAATGGGAGTCACATGGTTTGATCAAACATTTGTGTTTGATTGCTGATTGCTGATTGCTCCCCCACTCATCAAACAAAAATGTTTGGTCAGCTGGCTTCGTACACACATACAGTATCAGACAAACATGCTCTGTGCTGTCCGTGTTTCTCAATGCTTTTCCAATGGAAGTCACGTGGTTTGAACAAACAGTTGTGTGTGATGGGGGGAAGGGGGCAATCAAACACAAGTGTTTGGTGGTCAAACCACGTGACCTCTATTGGAAAAGCATGAAACACAGGCAGAGCACAGCACAGTTGTTCTTTATGTGTGTACGAAGCCTCAAACCATGTGACTCCCATTGAAAATGAATTGGAGCAGCAATCAAACAGAAATCAGACATCGCACACGGACCGAACACTTTGTTGTGTAGGTGTGTACGAAGCCTCGGTAAACAGTTAATGAGGTGAACTATATCAATTAGCAAATTGATGATCTTTATTCTTAATTAGGCTACTATTGAAAATCTCGTTTCTTAACATGTGAATTCCTTCCCTGACAAAGTGGGACAATGATTATAGGCCTAATGCTTTGCTAACAAAAATGCGGAATTACTGGCTATTTGGTCATAGAACACACAGCTGTAACACACGTGGTTTGTGATTTGTATTGATTCCACAGTTCATTATGGAAATCAGAAGACCACACAGACCAAGACATTCATAGAACTGTAATACTGTAATAACAAGATCTGTACCATTACATCTACTCTGAGGGAGGCTTCGGGGAGCAGAAATCCATTGCCAACTTTTTGTAATGTCTTTGACTAGAGGCTTGTATTTTTTACATGATTTGTTGGATATACTGAACGGCACTTATACCACTGAAACATGGCCAACTTACTTTTACATTAATTAACTAATAATACATGCATAATTTACGGGAAGGGAGGGGGGGGGGGGGGGGCTGGTCCTTACTCTTGGCAGGTCCACATCAATCAGTCTCCAAAAGAGCAGCTGCATACATTGGGTGTGACTGACCCCTTGTGGGCAAAACAGTCATTATTGGGCGCACATTGGGGTTGCGTACAAGCTATTAAATCATTGATTTGAATCAGTACCAAAATGTAGATGGACAATAGGCAAATTGTGCTAAAATAATTGACAAAATGTGAATTTTTACTTATTTTGAGACGGGACTACATGTCCACCGAATCGAAGGATTTGGGCTATTTAAAATGGAAGCAATTAAACTGAATCAATCAACTCTTATAATCTTATGTAGATCAATAAACCCAATTAAAAATACGCCTATGTCTAATCTGATTGAATAAAAAAATATAGGCGATTGTGCTACTGACTGGCGATTTATGAAAATATATATTTCCGAGATCGATACAGACAGTGCCTTGGGTTGGTGAAAACGGGATCAATCGTGCCCATTTGGCATGCAGTCACGTGCGTGTAGAAACCGGGGGGGACTATCATTGTTTGACAACATCGGTTTTATCCAGAGGACACAGAACAGAAGATAGGAGGACCGGGGGAAAAACAAGGGAATCCCACATCATAGTAAGCAATAACGATGATTTACTGCGATTAATCTGCGTTCGCTTTAATCAATCGAACAATGCACCCAATATCCGTGTTTATATCTAATCCACAGCGACGGTACATTTATCTGATTATCTGTCCATCAGGTGGTCCGCTTATCTTCTTTCTTTCCTGATATCTTTAATGTGAAGCTGCATGCGAGCCTGTGATGATAGACGATGCTTTTTCTCTTCAAAATTCTTAATTGCGAATTTCTGTCACAAGCAATATAGCCTAGATTACACCTATCGTGCAATGTGGAAGATAAAGGTGTTTTTCTTATGCGAATTGTGATCCTATCCTGGCCTATATATTTAATTATGACGTTTTCAAATAGTAATCTTTTCGCGACTGTATATATAGCCTATAGCCTACACGCTGGACCCATGCAAGCCAGGCAGCCTGCAGTCATCACACCACACCACACTAGACACCAATACTACAGCATGTCAACATATACTGTACAATAAGAATCATATACTGATAATACCAGAACTACACATATTATGTGTAGTTCTGGTCCATTATAGCCTGGTATAGGAGGACGTCTCTGGACCAGAGCTGATTATCTGATCTATAGTAGCCTATATAAGTCAAATTATGTGTACAGTATGGCTATAGCTACAGTAGCTATAGGCTACACATGTTTTATCTTTATTATAAGGATTCCCATTAGAGAAGGAAGTGTTGTAGATAGCCAGTGAGAATTATAATATTCGTGTATATATAGGCCTATAAGTTTTGGTTTAACTAATTATAGGCCTATACTCAGTCACCTTTTATTTATCTGTAATATTTCATTTTACCTGTTATTGTAAAAGTTTTTTTTTACTTACTTGAAGGAAGAGAGAGAGATAGAGAGTGTGTGTGTGTGTGTGTGTGTGTGTGTGTGTGTGTGTGTGTGTGAATTGGGCACAGAGCAATTCAAAGGACACTTCACCCTTTTTGCAAAGAAATATATATATTTACACTTTCCTGGGGCCGTTATGTGTGTAATATGTGATTTTAGATATTTTAGATATTTATCATTTTAGCAGTGGATACCTTTTTCCAGTGATGATATCATCAGGCGCCTCACTTCCTTCCTCGACTACAATTCCCATAATGCTTTGGTGCACTGCTCCTCCTTGTGGATAGGGAGAGAGGGCTGTCTTACTGAGACAACATGTAGTCCAAGGACTGTCTAAAGAGGACAAGAAGCGAAGACCGCAAGGGCGCCGCCATGTTGATCACATGGTGCTCCATGGAAGGAAAGGAACATGCGCAGTTGAGACCAAGGAAGCTGAACGAGGAAGTGTTGGCTGCATAAAGCCCATTATGCATGTATCTTTCCTTCCATGGAGCACCATGTGATCAACATGGCGGCGCCCTTACGGTCTTCGCTTCTTGTCCTCTTGTAGTCCAGGAAGTGTTGTGTTAATCTCAGGGACATTATCAAGCTGCCTGTGGCTATATATTGATGGCACGCACGCTCCCTGCTCTCCTTTTGAGACTGCATGATGTGACCTCCGGGGATATCTCCACCCTGAGCATTCCTAATCCTCATCAATTTCCATCATCAATTTCTAATCACTGGAGCAATTACTTGTGATTTCTTGTCCACATTTGGAGTTACATCATGGTTAGGCAAGGTAAGGTAACCACACAACCCAAACCTCTGCAAAAGTGGCCTTATACCCTTTTAAAGCATGTAACATACGTGACTGGCACAAGCTTTCAACACCTTGCTCACCACAGCCCCAGACGGAGAGACCTGGTTGCTATGGTTGGCTCTGCGCGCCCTGAAGTGCAAGAGCACTAACGTAACTAAGTACACTGAACCATGGGCCAGTTTGAGCACCTAATAGACACAGAGGCAGAGGGGAACCAGGAGCTGTTCACCTATTAGGCACAGAGAACCAGGAGCTGTTGAACATTGTTCACCTCCACAGAGGCAGAGGGGAACCAGGAGCTGTTGAACATTGTTCACCTCCACAGAGACAGAGGGGAACCAGGAGCTGTTGAACATTGTTCACCTCCACAGAGGCAGAGGGGAACCAGGAGCTGTTGAACATTGTTCACCTCCACAGAGACAGAGGGGAACCAGGAGCTGTTGAACATTGTTCACCTCCACAGAGGCAGAGGGGAACCAGGAGCTGTTGAACATTGTTCACCTCCACAGAGGCAGAGGGGAACCAGGAGCTGTTGAACATTGTTCACCTCCACAGAGGCAGAGGGGAACCAGGAGCTGTTGAACATTGTTCACCTCCACAGAGGCAGAGGGGAACCAGGAGCTGTTGAACATTGTTCACCTCCACAGAGGCAGAGGGGAACCAGGAGCTGTTGAACATTGTTCACCTCCACAGAGGCAGAGGGGAACCAGGAGCTGTTGAACATTGTTCACCTCCACAGAGGCAGAGGGGAACCAGGAGCTGTTGAACATTGTTCACCTCCACAGAGGCAGAGGGGAACCAGGAGCTGTTGAACATTGTTCACCTCCACAGAGGCAGAGGGGAACCAGGAGCTGTTGAACATTGTTCACCTCCACAGAGGCAGAGGGGAACCAGGAGCTGTTGAACATTGTTCACCTCACAGAGGCAGAGGGGAACCAGGAGCTGTTGAACATTTGTTCACCTCCACAGCCGTTCACTTCCATCGTGCGTTGTGTAAGTCTCTTGTCTTTAGATATAAGATCGTCTGCGAAATGCCTAAATGGTAAATGATGTGTTCTCTTTCTCTCTCTCTCTCTCTCTGTAGGCCAAATGTGAAAGATTGTATTTCCTAAATGTTCCCTCAAGCATCGGTGGATCAGAGGACTGCTTCTATGTTCAACGACTCGAGGAAAAATGAAGAAGTGATCAGTTAGATGAAGGTGATATAATTTATCTCAACCATATCCCAATCATTTAAGGAGACTATTAACTATTAAGGATTCTCAAGTATGTTAAGTGTAAAAAAGTGTAAAAATGTATACGGTAATGTTGGCAAATGATTAAAAGAAAAAGAAAAAAACAATGTTCTAACATTCAAAGAACATAATAAGAGCTGGTATTAGCCTACCAGTTATTGAACTCACTAAATAATAATAAGTTATCATCTTTGGTGAGATAATAACCGTACAGTACTTACTCTGTACTGTCTAATATTTGCTAAATGTTCTGTATGATACTGTTTCAAGTAGCCTACCTTTATATACAGAACTAACTCGTTTTCTCTACTTTAAGTGGAGACTGTAAGACACATCGAAAGATGTACCGTTCGGAAACTTATGCATATCACTTATATATCCTCAATGTTGTCTAAAGATGAATATATTGGCAGGCATAAATGAAAGTGTTGGTTTCACTTCATTGTGGAATTTACGTTCTTCGTTGTTATTCAATATTGTATTCAATGTCCTTATTTATTCATTATAAGACCATTCGCTGCCTCAACTGGTGGCACTGACCCAGTGCACTGTTTGGAGAGCGATGGGGTGTGGGGGCAGCCGGACAGACGCCCTGGAACCTCGAAGCTATCTGGAGAGCTGGACCAAAGAGACCGAGTCCACGTGGCTGAACACGGACACCGACGTCCCCCTGTCCTCCATCCAGAGCATCCCCCTGTCCTCCATCCAGAGCATCCCTTCAGAGAACTCCTCTGAGACCGGCTTCCCTTCTGAGAAGACACTCAGCCACGGTGAGGAGAATGAATATTGGATTGGATGGTTGATTGGTTGGATGAATGACGAATTGATTGATGTCCACATTGATTGATACTATACCACCACAAATGCCCTGATATAGAATGATTCCCTTGAGAGAATACTATATCCACGAGTTGTTTTTATTTAAATTCCCATAATAGTCTGCCCTTCTATTTTGACTTTTCTGCACAGCCGACAGCACTCAGTGATTGATTGATGACAGCCCTACTTTGTCCACGGCTAGATATTATTGTCAGGTTTTTTTGATTGAAACCTTTATTTCAGGGGAATCCAATTGAGACCAAGGTCTCTTTTTCAATGGCGCCCTGTATACAGACAAAGAACATTTACAGCAATGATTTTACATACTGTACATGACACAAACACGGTACAAAAATATATAATACAAAAACACACATACACCAGAAAACGGAATCAGAATCTTAAAAACACACAGGTGCATACGCCTTCTTCTAGTGTGAGGCATGGAGTTCTTGATAACGTTATTACTGATATTGTATTAACTCAAAGTACACATTTCATCCATTTCGGAATGTCGTTGCTCTCCACTTCACTAGAGGAGATCAGGTAAAGGTTAATTAATAGCCCCAGTGTTTTCGGTTGGACATTTTAAATAATTATGATGTTACTGGAACAGTTGTTTTTTATCAATTCAATTTAAATGTAATTATCCATGTGTATTAAGGGGATATTTCACTTTCAAAAAACCTTTGGTCAACTGTCCCCCAGACAGTTTTGAAGTTGCTGGATTCAGTATTTAGATATTTGGTATTAATTTTAGCCGCCCCCTTCCTATAAACCCATAATAACGTCAAACTATAACATTTTAACCTGTCCTTTTTTCTTGCATGGTGACTGATATTGTCCTTCTAAGATGTGAAGGGGTCGTGTTTTTCCAATTTCCATTTTTTTTTAATAATAGTTTTAGATTTTTTTTGTGTCCTTGTCTTTTATGACTTCATCATAGCATACTGTAGCTCTGTACAAAGCCTGTAGCCATGGAAACCCTTTTAGCTGATAGAGGCACAACCAGAACAGATGGTACAGTGTTTAATCTTCTTGGACACTACAGGTGCAATGTCACCTTTCAAGTAAAACTGTTTGTGTGCAAACATTGGTTGGGCCAGGCTAGATCTGTTTGGATACTGCGGTCAGTGGTCAGGGTGGGGTTGTGTGGAGTCTGTGGACATACGGTAGACATCAGTCGATTGACCCACAGCTGTTCATCTTGACAGTGGACAGGGACTTTTCTACGGCTCATTGCAAACGCAGTGATTGCGAATGCAGTGATTGCGAACGCAGTGATTGTGAACGCAGTGATTGTGAACGCAGTGAGCACTAACTATAGAAGCTGGCCTAAACTGTCTGTCTGTCTGTGTCTGTGTGTGTGTGTGTGTGTGTGTGTGTGTGTCACGCTGTAACACCGGCCTGCTTAAAATAACCCTTAAAAAAGTACGCAATTTATTCTAATTGTTGTTATTGCTATTTACGAGCTGCGTTCGCTTCCCACGTTCACGCGTCTTACTTGTATTGTGAAAGTGTCATAGTATGTGCGGTTGTTTTTCCTCATGCACTGAGTACTATACAGTTCACCCCACTCAAAACAAAGTGGGTCATTGTCATGCTTACATACAGTAGGTTTAAGGCAGACTTTTTACCATTGGAGTTACAAATATGGCGTTCGGTTTAGAATAGAATATAGAATAGACTTTATTTGCCATTTGCACAGGAAGTGCATAGGAAATCTTGGAGCGCAGCTCGTGGGGTCAGCATTAAAAAGGGAGGGACAGGTGAGAAAAGAAACATGGAATATACAATCCTAGAATAAATAAGTGCTTCATAGTCTACTTTCCTTCTCTGGGACACTACTGTACTGTAAGGGTGGTACTATGCATAGCCTCGATACCCAGGCTTTCTTTTTCATACATGCATGAATTCTCTCTTAATGTTCTTTCTCATGTTTGCCTCCCCAAATGAACATTTCACATTTTTGGCCCGATCTTTGGGTCTTACCCCTTTTTATCCCTAAACTTTTCTGCCATATTTTACTATCTTGAAAAACATTTTAAAATAGTTCAACTAGTCGATCTACATTGACACATTGTGAGCTTGTAGACTGGCCATTTTAACTATCAGTCAGTACCTAATATACAGACTCAGTTCAGCCTCTTTCAACTTCTTCTATGCAACGGTATAGTCTGTTCTTTTCTACGGCAGTGAATGCTGGACCCTGAAGCCAAACCTGCAGAAGTCTCTAGATGTCTGCTACACCAGAATGTACCGTAGCAGCCAAAAGACACCAAGAGCTGCCAGCCAGCTAATTAGTGCTGAGGGAACCAACATTTGTGACGACGTTTGTAGCCCAAGGAGTGTTTTTTGTGCAAAACTAATGCTTGGAATGGATTCGGAATCATGAAAACCCTGGCACATCACATGCTTCTTAAAACCCATTTAGGCCTAAGGCCGATTCTTAAAATGCCTCTAAATCCTGACCTAAGTTTTCTGAAAAACTTTCTGAAAAATATTTATATGGCAGCATATAAATATTTTTGAATACTGTACATACTGTACAGAACCCAAAAGGGGTTCCCGCCCAGAATGGGTTACATTTTCAGACATTGCTCAATGATGACAGCCGGCAGGCAGGTGGATTCATGAATGTATGTACAGTATATTAGTATATAGACAATATCCAAATAGCCACAAAAAAACCCGATATACCAAATGTCCCACTCCACACACCCCCCCCGGCTGCCTGACTAGCTAGACTAGAGAGACCTGGAATAGGAATCTTCTTTAATATATTACTGCCGTCGAGGCTGCTACATGTAGGTTGCTTATCTCTGTCAGTCACAACGGGACTTACTTGAGGAGGAATTGTAATATGGGAAATTGGTATCCATAATTATGCACTCTTGAAAAGGCAGTATTTCAGTCATGGTTGGATGGATATACCTTGTGCTAGTGTAACAAATTCAGCAAAGGGATGACGTCCACTGTGTTTAGTGAACGGAGCACGGCATTAACACCATCAAAGGATTCATTTGCTGTGGGTTTGTGGGTCACATGCATAAAGATGACCAACCCATTTGGGTTCGCTCTCTTAGTAAAAATGAACATTGAGGAAACTGTACTAAAGAAAAGAGGCTATTTCTTAGGCTTTTCATTCATGCCCAGAAGAGCTCCAAAGCAGATTTGACGATTATGAGAAAGTGTGTTAAATATAAGATTTATTTTTACTATACTATACTTTGGAGTATAGTACTCACAGTAGTACTTAACCCATTTTGGGCTATTTAGCTATTGAAAAAGCTCATGGCGCGCTACAAGCTTGTAGGTCTGCTATTTCTTTTAAATCGTGAAAATATTTATTTCAGAAAACTGGAGGATTTAGAAGATTTAAGAAGATTTCAATTTCAAGGTCAGGCCTAAATGGGTTAAAAACATGTATTAACGGTAAAGTTATAAAGGTCAGTGATGTTTTTTCATTTGTTCCAGTTCCAGATTTGTTTGAAGATGGCTTACCTCCTCCGGCTCAGGCTTACTTTAAAGTCTGTTCGTCTCTGTCCGAGGCCAGTCTGACGGAGACGAAGGCCGGCGGCCCGGCTCCAACGCTGCTGTCCCCTCTACAACAGGCAGTGATCCCACCCTCACTGCAGGGAACCACGGTTCAGCGCAGGAGTGTTCTACGCACAGAAGAGATTGTAAGTCATTCCTATGGTGATTTTTTTGATTCCCCTTTTCTTCAGTTATAAGCAAAACACACATCTAGTATTTGAGCAAATTAAGGGAGTAAGCTAAGAGTTGTTATTCATCAGTGCCCATACCTGAGGTGGGGTTGGCGAAAGGGCCTTTCTGTGTGGAGTTTGCATGTTCTCCCCGTGTCCCCTAGGGTAGGTATACCCTCACAAAAAACATGCAGTAATCCTGGTCTCTAAACTGCCTCCCCCTGGCCAGCCAGGGCGCCTGATGGAGGGGAAAGGAACTGGTCGGAATAACGTGTTCCTTCCACGCGCTACGTCCGGCCGGGGAAACTCCCCCCCTGTCAGGTGAAAAGAAGCAGCTTGGACTCCTCATGCATAGGAGGAAGCATGAGGTCAGTCCGCTGCCCCCAGAGGAAGGAAGTGTAGGTGAAAAAATGGGTTGCAAAATCGTGGGATAAAAATGATGAAAAAAACAAACAAAGCCGAATCTCTCGTGACCGACCTTTGTGTTCTCATTTAAGGATTCATGCTTCTTTTATTTCTACCACTTATCTAAGAGTAATCATTGATTTGTCTCCCTGACGCAGACAAAGTGGCAGGACAACCGGATGTCCACCAAACAGGTGACCATCACTGTGACACAGAGCATCCGCCAGGTGGACAAGAACGGAAAGATCAAAGAGAAGTCTCTCACCACCTACGAGGTCATGAAACCACTAGACACACAAACGCCTTTAAGTTAGCGAGTGTACCGCCGGGGGAAAGCAATGGAGGTGATGAAGGAAGATTGAGGGCTAAAGTAATGGTGATTTATTTCATACTCCTATTTTACCGCTGTTTCGGCGCTGTAGTGCCGAAATGATTTCGGCTCGTCCGAAAGTTCAGTAGCACCGAAGACCCGACTTTCGGACGGTACCCACAACCCCCCCCCCGAACCTCAAATGACGTCACATTGTAGGCTTTTATTCGGCTCTAAAATAGGAGTATGAATCGCGCCTTACACACTCAAAGTATTGCTCAAATATGTTGTGAAAGTACAAGAGGAATGTCTGAGGATGAATTTGTGCTCGACGGACGAGACGAGAGTCATTCTTATATTAGGGCAGATTCACACTGAGTCAGTTTGATTCAAACTGTTCCCCAATACGATTGCCTGCATGGTCCCCGCTGGCCATGGTTCACATTGGCCCTGATTCTTCTGCACCCGGGGGGAACACTTCATTCAACGCTTTCACATTGCGTCGATCCGTATCAGAGTACACTTCATTCTACTGTATTCAATGCTTTCCCGTTTGGGTCGATCCGTATCCCAAGACTACTTCCATGTGGTCCCGGGACCGGTTGGGTGATCCGCTCCCGGGAACGGTACGCAGCGTTCCCACTACCAGTACCGGTCCACAACATGTGCCAAGAGGACCATAGTGTGAATCTGCCCTCAGAAACATAGCACTGACTCTCCAGAAGTCCTTAGTTATACTAGTCAGTGTGTTTTATACTTGATGCAGTATTTTTGTCTGCCTGCTGTCACAGCAGTTATTTTAAATTGAAAGATGATTTCATTGTGATGTTTATATTGTATTGTATGTGAAAACAATACTTGTTTGGCATCACAGAAGAAAATGCTTATTCCATTCCTGAAACCAGGCAGCTTCTTTTCAACATCCCAGAAAGACAACCCTCGCTCATTCAAAAGTCTTAACTGGTCTTTAATCTCAAACATTTGAGCTTTTGGAGAGATTTTCAACATGATAAAATCCTATTAATTTAAAGCTGCAATCTGCCAGTTTCATGTCTTATGGGAGTACTATAAAACGGTCATTTTGGTCATCAATTTTTCTATAAAAGAAAAAAATCTGCTGCCAATGCCTCAGATGAAAAAAAAAAAGCATAATTGACTTTGTGCAAAGCCTACAGCTTCTGTTATTTATTAGAAATGGTCTGCCATTTATCATGTGTGCATTATATAAACTTTTCTTTGTCATAACTACCAGTAGTTTAAATGTATTATATCTTTATTCTTTACAGCAGTGATACTCAACATCAGGCCCGCGGGCCACATCAGGCCCGCGGGACCATTATGACTGGCCCACCAATGAAAATCTAAAAAAAAGAAGAAAAAAAAATCTGGAAAATGAAATAAAAATAAATAAATCTGAATGAAGTTATCTTTAATTACATTATTATAAGTAATACTATTAGAGTTGTACTATTACTCGAACGAAAATAAAAGCTTGGGGGGGGGGGGGGGGGGGGGAGATGCAATGCAATGCAAATGAAAGACATATACTGTATATCCCTATTCCCTGACATAATTTTATAGCTAAACGGACAGAATTCTATTTTATTTGAATGATGAAACCCAGCTGCCATTAATAGTTGGAAATGGAAATGGAAATTGCGGAAATTGTAATTGCGGAAATTGCGGAAATGGTGGAAATGGAAATTGCGGAAATGGAAATTGCGGAAATGGTAATGCGGAAATTGCGGAAATGGAAATTGAGGAAATGGAAATTGCGGAAATGGTAATTGCGGAAATTGCTCTTCACTTATAGCTATCTATTTTCAGGTAGATTGTTTTATGTTACTCAGTCAGCCATATCACTACTCATAGACATTGTTTATGCAAGAAAATGTAACACATTTATTTATTTACATATTGTGTGCATGCACATTGTACTTTGATACATTTTGCGAAAATAAAGCAATTGAAAGAGAGAAGTTATCAAGTATCATTAATGTCGTAATTTTATCTACTGGCCCCTGGCCCCTTGCCATTTTTGTAATGTGGCCCACAGGTAAATCTATTTGAGTATCCCTGCTTTACAGTACATAACACCATTTTTACAGACAATGAACATGACAGAAAAGCTCTCCACTCTCGTGTTTTTAAGCCACTTCACAGAAGCAGAATAAGTTCATTATAGATAAATGCAATGTGAGTGGAAAATACATTTGGTGCAACGATTATCTTTAAAAAAATGATCACTATTGTTAATATTTCAGTAGAGTGCATACAGTAAAGTACCTCCATTAATGCTGTATGTAATTGTCAAGATATGCCATTTTCCTCTGTGACACGACTGATTTTTATCACTTTGACTTTTGAACCGTTTGACTTTAGTCGGGCCGACTACTCATCATTCAAGCTGCATGGACGTCTGGCCGTCCACTCCAGTTATGTTACGAACAGTGAGACGAATGGCATGAAGCCAAACAACTCCATTTTGTGCAGCATCATCTTTACTCATACTGTATGTAGTATACTGTATGTGTATGTGACACCGACTGTGGGGAATATGGCACAAAAATACCTAATTTATGCTCCCGTCTTTTGACACGACGTCTCGCAATGAAAATAGTCGAGCTTCAAGCCTTCAAGCGGCGCATTGCTGGGCTTAGTTGTAGATGGGCTATTTCCGGTGCATTCAAATATAAACCAGGCTTTACAGCTGGACATATTCTCTTTGCCCCGTGTGGAGGAGTCAGCTTCTCTTTGCCCTGTGTGGAGGAGTCAGCTTCTCTTTGCCCTGTCTGGAGGAGTCATTCTCTTTGCCCCGTGTGGAGGAGTCAGCTTCTCTTTGCCCTGTGTGGAGGAGTCAGCTTCTCTTTGCCCTGTGTGGAGGAGTCAGCTTCTCTTTGCCCTGTGTGGAGGAGTCAGCTTCTCTTTGCCCTGTGTGGAGGAGTCAGCTTCTCTTTGCCCTGTGTGGAGGAGTCAGCTTCTCTTTGCCCTGTGTGGAGGAGTCATTCTCTTTGCCCTGTGTGGAGGAGTCAGCTTCTCTTTGCCCTGTGTCACTGTGTGGAGGAGTCAGCTTTACAGCTGGACATACTGTATTCTCTTTGCCCTGTGTGGAGGAGTCAGCTTCTCTTTGCCCTGTGTGGAGGAGTCAGCTTTCCGTTGGAAGTATGTGGATCTGTCTTTGTCGGTCGTATTTCATCTCTCCATTTCGGGCCGACGGCTCTTCCTTCTCCATCCACTCCTTCACACAGAAGTCTGGGAAGAAGAAGTTGATCTCCCGGTGTGCTGACTCCATGGAATCTGGGGAGGGTAATGGACAATTAAATAAGAAGAAGTTGATCTCTCTGTGTGCCGACTCCATGGAATCTGGGGAGGGTAATGGACAATTAGATAAGAAGAAGTTGATCTCTCTGTGTGCTGACTCCATGGAATCTGGGGAGGGTAATGGACAATTAAATAAGAAGAAGTTGATCTCTCTGTGTGTGCTTACTCAATGGAATCTGGGGAGGGTAATGGACAATTAAATAAGAAGAAGTTGATCTCTCTGTGTGCCGACTCCATGGAATCTGGGGAGGGTAATGGACAATTAGATAAGAAGAAGTTGATCTCTCTGTGTGTGCTTACTCAATGGAATCTGGGGAGGGTAATGGAAATATCCAATTAATGGAAATATTGGTAACAAGGTCTTACTTCATCAGGGCAAGAATGAAGACCTTGTTGGTCGAAACATGTTGGCAGTTGCATTTTTAATTTAATAAAAGGCGTTTCTCGTTTTTAACTTTGAGTGCCCGGATCCTCTCTCTTTTTATCTCTCTTGATCCCGTGTTTGATCCGTGTGACTTATTTTTATCATTATCACGATTTGCTATCTCCGTCGAGCACCTGCTTAGTTCCTCCTTTTCTAAGTAACTGGGGTCGTTGTATTTTGTCTCCCCCTGCTCTTCTATTGAGACGTTCACCTGGGGTCAAAGGTCACACCTCACCCAGACAGGATCCGAGTATCCGAAAAGACTTTTGACCTGATGGTCAGGATTAAATTTATCCCCTGAGCAAGCAGGCAGGTCAATAAGGTATAAAATGTCAGAAACGTGGGTTCAAATCCGGGGGTTGAAGAGTATAGTTAGTAGTTACATTACATAGTGTAGCTTTAAAGACTTCTAAAATACACCTATCACGTTATAGAGGGTATGCGCGTGACGTCATCATCATACCCGGACGTTTTGCAGCAACGCCAACTGAGTGGCAAACAATACTGTCTGGCCTCGACAGCCCTATACATCCACACAGAGAAGTCTGATTTCATTAAACGACATTAAATTACGTTAAAACTCACTTTGCCATTCATTTTATGCATGCGCATACCCTCTATCTATTATATACAGTAGATAGTAGTTTTAATAGCGTGAGGAGTATTTCATACAGTACCTGAGCCATGTATACTGTTTCTGGTGTCCGTTAATCCATACTGACCCCGGAGAGTGTCTGGCGAGGTATATTTAGCCTGGAACACTTTGGTCGGTCCCATTAGTTCTCTCCAGTGGTTTATGGCATCCTGCCTGGCCAGGACGTATGCACGCATCGGACCACTGGGGGGAAGAGTACAACACAGTCAAAATACTGACATTAATGGACCATTTTAACTAACTGAGGATTTTGTGCAGTTCATGACCGAATGGAATCATTTGATTTAACAAGGGATTTGTACACAAGGGATTTGTACACAATCTATTACATCGAGACTTTGTATGGATTTGTATAAGATTATGCTAAACCATACAGAAGGGCCCGGGGGCTGACATATGATATATTGGCTGACATAATTCAGTTCATGAAGGAAGGCGCTATGAGTCGCTAATGATAATAACCAGGGAAGATTTCTGTGGCTTCACCACCGGGGGGCAAACTAAATGATAATGTGATTCACCACCGGGGGGCAAACTAAATGATAATGTGATTGCAGCCAGTCACCTTTAGCAATTACAACAGTGAGAGTGATCTGCATTTAAAAGCTATAAAGGCTACACATTGGCTCTCAGGCAATAGGCCCAGGACTTCAGTGCTAATCAAGGAAGTCTCTTGATGACTGAAACCCATCATGTAACTGATGTTTCAGAACCTGGGTTAGAATTGATTTATTGGGGGACTTCCTAAGCATGAAATAGGATCCCCGTCAATTGAGGTCTACCTTCATGTGTCAGTTCAGTGCGCTATGTAATAAGGTCTGGTTTCATCTTCTTTTGCTCAGCGAGAAATACAAAGCTAAAGGGCATAAAAGCAACAGAACTTGCACAGACGCACTTTAACCCATTCTGACCTGAGATCAGATTCATACGAGGTTTCCACTGGACACACACTGGTCTGATGAACCCATTCTGACCTGAGATCAGATTCTAAAAATGTCAGTCGTTCTTCAATTTTTCAACAATAGCAGATCTACAAGCTCGTAGCGCGCCACTCGGTGGCGCGCTATGAGCTTGTAGATCTGCTATTTTTCAATAGCTAAAGCATAACATGATGCTAACACCAAGGAATGTATATCCTATACCAGTCTACTTGAAACAAAGCTTACCTTGACATGAACTCTACAAGTCTTTGAAAGAAGAATCGCCCTAAAACAGCAAAACAAGGTCAAAGCATTTTATGTTTTGCATTAATAAAGTAGAGTCTATGACAAAAGCAAGAAACAAGAAATGGCAAGAGCAGAAGAGAGCCGAGAGACCCAAATTACACCAATTTAGAAGTGCCCTTATAACTAAGGCCCTGAATTATCTTGCAGGTAGCAAGATAAGATAATGTTTTATTGACGATGCATTTATTTCCAACTTGCTGCTGCCATGAAATGTCGCAACAGAAGATGTTCAAACAACAAAAGGAGGGGTTCCTACAAGTCTTATTCTGACCAGTCCAGTACAGTTCCAAGTGGCTTTGAAGCACACCAATGACAATAAAACGGACACTTTAATAATGAATTAGCTTACAACGACATAATGGTCAGGTGTAGTACGCTGGTTTTGGTGTCTACACTCAATACATTAATCGTGCGTCCACAAAGGGTTGGTTTGGTCAGGCGGAGTCAGTACAGTGAAGTCAGGCTGCAGTTAATTATTAAATATTGCCCATTGAAACACCTGGAGAGTTGAAAGAACACCATCTCTTCCACACCTGCATGTTCAGCGTAAAACCTCTCAGAGTCCTGTCTTCTCCACACGACGTCCTTAGATCTAACGATGACAAACTCATTGTCCAGGATTCTCTGGTGAAGAGCCTGAGAGAGAGAGAGAGAAATAAATAAATAAAAAGGTTAATCATTATACTATACTATAATACTCTCTTAGTTAATAAGTAAACTGATTCTATGCCTGTATGTTTGGTTACTATTCTGGGACTGCATGGGAGTGCATTATGTTTGGACAAACAGGTTGCTACAGTACAGGAAAATGGAAGCTGTGGTGTAATACATGACATGATGATGATAACAGTGTTGTTTTTGTCGACTTTAAAACTAAGGCTGACGAAAACTAAATTAAAACTAAGCTATGACGACTAAAACTGAGACTAAATGTATTGACAATTTTCAGTGAACAGCTAAAAACTAGACTAAAATGCTAGGAAGGGGACTAGTGGGCAAGAGATCCGGTATGTATAACCCACCAAAATACATTTTAGTTGACTAGTTGACTAAATCAACTGTAGATTTAGCCGACTAAAATCGTATGACACTAAAACATTCCAAGTGACTAAAACTAAATGAAAACTATTCAAGAGACTGTGACTAAAACTTAAACGTAAAAGCAATCCCCCCCCCCCCCCAAAAAAAAGCAATTTTCAAAAATATTTGTTGTACAACAACAAAGTTTATTAGGACTTAAACCACTATTTATTCATGACAAACTTCATAAAGGCCTTCATGAAGTTCCAACAAAACGCTAATCCCTTTGAGACCTCAGCGCTGGTGAATGGATCAAGTATAAGCTTGATTTATGTTGCTCATATTGGTGCAGCCTCTTGTGCTTTCAGATGAGCAGATCTATACCCAGCATGGCTGTGGAAGATTAGTACTTGGAAAGTTGTTTCATGAAATTTAAACCCTATTTTACAGTCTGATGATGTCGCTCGGCTAAAAAGGATACCGGAGAACTCGCCAGTTTACCAACTCACCGCAGCGAAACTTCTTAATCAATGTCTTCATCGTTATGCTAACAAAGATGCTGTCTTCATCAGTGTAGTTTATGTCAAACCCACAGATGTTATAGTTAATTTCCAAAGTGATCAAATTATTTTGTGCAATTAAATGGTCAGCTAGATAATGATAAAAAGGTGAGTATGTGAATACCAATGATAAATAGGCCTAACAAATCAGGATATTGTTTACTAATGAACTACATTGTTTCGGTACTATTGGTGTGTAAACTTTAGCACTCCTATTTCATCGGATACCGGCTAAAATATAGGTGCTAAAATGTTGTGCCAGAGAGAGAGAGAGAGAGAGAGAGAGAGAGAGAGAGAGGAGTTGCACCACTCAGTTCACACGGGTGTGATTTTTTGGAGTTTGGAAGCATTATGTGCAAATTCGAAACAGGTGGTATGCAGGGCCATTCAGTGACTTTGACGAGCACTTCCAAACTCCAACACAGAAACATAGTCACCTGCACAGAATGTCTTGACAGAAAGTAGCTCATAACATGTCTACGGTGGATTTTTATGAAACAAACGCTTTGCAGATCGAAAGAGGATAATTCAAGCCTGCCCTACAGCTTCGATGTTGGTGAGTTTAACGTCCTTTAATACAAGCAGATCGGGAATTCGATATTGCAACTCTAGATTCATCCCATTATATATGTGTTGCAGGCAGCTAGGTATGACCAAGCCAGGCGAGTTAAAAATAGAAATGGCCCCCTAGCTCTGGTCCATAGCCCTAATGCTTAATTCTGGCAGAATTAAGCATTAATTATAGCGATATGGACCTGAGCTAGAATTGCCCTATATCAGATGAATAATCTGTAATTGATTTAGGAACAAATTCTGTACCTTCCATTTCTCTGTGTCCTAATCTCAAACACACGTGTGCAGACTGCAGTGATTACATGCTATGCTCACCTGCAACATCAAAGGATGTGCAACTGCATCTGGCTTAACCACCGCCAGGGTGAGCTGTAGTGCCTTGGCAAGGCGAGCCGTTGTTAGCAGCATTGCCTGGATAGAAATAAAACAAGACAACATGAATTGAAATATATATATGATTACGCAATGTAACATTTAAAAAATAAATAGTGTCGTTATGTTTAATATATCCGAGTATAGTAGCCAACAACTTGACAAATTACACAACATTCTGCTGAGAGACAAATGAGCGTGATTGATTGTTATTTTTAATCAAATAGTTCGATATGTTAACGGTCATGTTACGTAGTAACGTTACGTTACACACCTGTTTCAGTTTGACACAGTGTTATTATCTGACGCTGCGGTCACTGGTGGTCAGCGTTCTGTCATCAACAGCGGTGACCGCAGGCGCAGCCAGGAAGAAATATCAACGTATAATACTACATAAACAGCGCAACTAACTAACTACACGCATCGCATCAAATAGAACTATAAATCCGCGTATGCATTTAAGACAATGAAACGTAATTTATTGATAAAACTGCACGCATATATTTGGCACTGTCTAGTGAGCTAATCTAGTGAGCTAATTTAAGGCTTCCGGTGGACGATCTCTTCAAAATAAGAGTACCTCTGGAGTATTGAAAAAAAGTTTAATTTGCACATTAAAACTACAAATTAAGCATTTAAATGATGCTATAAGACACACATTATGTTTCTGTGTAAAAACAAGTAATTAAATAATAATAATAATAATAATAAAGTTATCTAAATGGATAAATGCTATTCACTGGAGTGCATGGACTTCATAAAGTGGACACTGGACAAAAGACGGCTCCGCGAGGCAACTATCTGGACATACCCACGCGTCCGGGGAGATGTCCTCTACCACACCCCACTCTCCGCTAAGCGGGAGAGGTGTAAAATTCACAGCAGCAGAGCTTCTACTGGGGTCAATGCAAAAAAAATACCGTTTCCGGACCCAGAATGGACACTGGACAAAAGACGGCTCCGCGAGGCAACTATCTGGACACACCCACGTGTTCAGGGAGATGTCCTGTACCACACCCCAGTCTCCGCTAAGCGGGAGAGGTGTAAAATTCACAGCTGGAGCCCTTCTACTGGGGTCAATGCAAAAAAATTACCGTTTCCGGACCCAGAATGGACACTGGACAAAAGACGGCTCCGCGAGGCAACTATCTGGACATACCCACGCGTCCGGGGAGATGTCCTCTACCACCCCACAGTCTCCGCTAAGCGGGAGAGGTGTAAAATTCACAGCAGCAGAGCTTCTACTGTGGTCAATGCAAAAAAATGTACCGTTTCCGGACCCAGAATGGACACTGGACAAAAGACGGCTCCGCGAGGCAACTATCTGGACATACCCACGTGTTCAGGGAGATGTCCTGTACCACACCCCAGTCTCCGCTAAGCGGGAGAGGTGTAAAATTCACAGCTGGAGCCCTTCTACTGGGGTCAATGCAAAAAAATTACCGTTTCCGGACCCAGAATGGACACTGGACAAAAGACGGCTCCGCGAGGCAACTATCTGGACATACCCACGCGTCCGGGGAGATGTCCTCTACCACCCCACAGTCTCCGCTAAGCGGGAGAGGTGTAAAATTCACAGCAGCAGAGCTTCTACTGTGGTCAATGCAAAAAAATGTACCGTTTCCGGACCCAGAATGGACACTGGACAAAAGACGGCTCCGCGAGGCAACTATCTGGACATACCCACGTGTTCAGGGAGATGTCCTGTACCACACCCCAGTCTCCGCTAAGCGGGAGAGGTGTAAAATTCACAGCTGGAGCCCTTCTACTGGGGTCAATGCAAAAAAAAGACCGTTTCCGGACCCAGAATGGACACTGGACAAAAGACGGCTCCGCGAGGCAACTATCTGGACACACCCACGTGTTCAGGGAGATGTCCTGTACCACACCCCAGTCTCCGCTAAGCGGGAGAGGTGTAAAATTCACAGCTGGAGCCCTTCTACTGGGGTCAATGCAAAAAAAATACCGTTTCCGGACCCAGAATGGACACTGGACAAAAGACGGCTCCGCGAGGCAACTATCTGGACATACCCACGCGTCCGGGGAGATGTCCTCTACCACCCCACAGTCTCCGCTAAGCGGGAGAGGTGTAAAATTCACAGCAGCAGAGCTTCTACTGTGGTCAATGCAAAAGAATGTACCGTTTCCGGACCCAGAATGGACACTGGACAAAAGACGGCTCCGCGAGGCAACTATCTGGACATACCCACGTGTTCAGGGAGATGTCCTGTACCACACCCCAGTCTCCGCTAAGCGGGAGAGGTGTAAAATTCACAGCTGGAGCCCTTCTACTGGGGTCAATGCAAAAAAATTACCGTTTCCGGACCCAGAATGGACACTGGACAAAAGACGGCTCCGCGAGGCAACTATCTGGACATACCCACGCGTCCGGGGAGATGTCCTCTACCACCCCACAGTCTCCGCTAAGCGGGAGAGGTGTAAAATTCACAGCAGCAGAGCTTCTACTGTGGTCAATGCAAAAAAATGTACCGTTTCCGGACCCAGAATGGACACTGGACAAAAGACGGCTCCGCGAGGCAACTATCTGGACATACCCACGTGTTCAGGGAGATGTCCTGTACCACACCCCAGTCTCCGCTAAGCGGGAGAGGTGTAAAATTCACAGCTGGAGCCCTTCTACTGGGGTCAATGCAAAAAAATTACCGTTTCCGGACCCAGAATGGACACTGGACAAAAGACGGCTCCGCGAGGCAACTATCTGGACATACCCACGCGTCCGGGGAGATGTCCTCTACCACCCCACAGTCTCCGCTAAGCGGGAGAGGTGTAAAATTCACAGCAGCAGAGCTTCTACTGTGGTCAATGCAAAAAAATGTACCGTTTCCGGACCCAGAATGGACACTGGACAAAAGACGGCTCCGCGAGGCAACTATCTGGACATACCCACGTGTTCAGGGAGATGTCCTGTACCACACCCCAGTCTCCGCTAAGCGGGAGAGGTGTAAAATTCACAGCTGGAGCCCTTCTACTGGGGTCAATGCAAAAAAAATACCGTTTCCGGACCCAGAATGGACACTGGACAAAAGACGGCTCCGCGAGGCAACTATCTGGACACACCCACGTGTTCAGGGAGATGTCCTGTACCACACCCCAGTCTCCGCTAAGCGGGAGAGGTGTAAAATTCACAGCTGGAGCCCTTCTACTGGGGTCAATGCAAAAAAATTACCGTTTCCGGACCCAGAATGGACACTGGACAAAAGACGGCTCCGCGAGGCAACTATCTGGACATACCCACGCGTCCGGGGAGATGTCCTCTACCACCCCACAGTCTCCGCTAAGCGGGAGAGGTGTAAAATTCACAGCAGCAGAGCTTCTACTGTGGTCAATGCAAGCTGATCTGAGTGCGCGGGAGGGTTTGTAGGGTTCAATCATACTTGCAAGATATGGGGGAGCCATACCTTTGGTTGCTTTGAATGCCAGCATCAGAGTTTTGTATTCTGTGCGGGCAGCGACCGGGAGCCAGTGGAGGGAGCGGAGCAGGGGGGAGACATGTGAGAATTTTGGCTGGTTGAAGACCAAGACAGAATGATTATGTACAGTGCTCTCATGAAATGCGTGGTGCACAACAACTGGCTTTATAGGCACATGAACACTGCTGGTTTGATTTAAATGTGATTCATCTACACTAGTGCTGTCTTCCTGCACATGAACACTGCTATTCTTTTCAGGCTTTATAGGCTGCACATGAACACTGTTGGTTTGATTTGACTGGGGTGTGGTACAGGACATCTCCCTGAACACGTGGGTGTGTCCAGATAGTTGCCTCGCGGAGCCGTCTTTTGTCCAGTGTCCATTCTGGGTCCGGAAACGGTATTTTTTTTGCATTGACCCCAGTAGAAGGGCTCCAGCTGTGAATTTTACACCTCTCCCGCTTAGCGGAGACTGGGGTGTGGTACAGGACATCTCCCTGAACACGTGGGTGTGTCCAGATAGTTGCCTCGCGGAGCCGTCTTTTGTCCAGTGTCCATTCTGGGTCCGGAAACGGTAATTTTTTTGCATTGACCACAGTAGAAGGGCTCCAGCTGTGAATTTTACACCTCTCCCGCTTAGCGGAGACTGGGGTGTGGTACAGGACATCTCCCTGAACACGTGGGTGTGTCCAGATAGTTGCCTCGCGGAGCCGTCTTTTGTCCAGTGTCCATTCTGGGTCCGGAAACGGTAAATTTTTTGCATTGACCCCAGTAGAAGGGCTCCAGCTGTGAATTTTACACCTCTCCCGCTTAGCGGAGACTGGGGCGTGGTACTGGACATCTCCCTGAACACGTGGGTATGTCCAGATAGTTGCCTCGCGGAGCCGTCTTTTGTCCAGTGTCCATTCTGGGTCCGGAAACGGTACATTTTTTTGCATTGACCACAGTAGAAGCTCTGCTGCTGTGAATTTTACACCTCTCCCGCTTAGCGGAGACTGGGGTGTGGTACAGGACATCTCCCTGAACACGTGGGTATGTCCAGATAGTTGCCTCGCGGAGCCGTCTTTTGTCCAGTGTCCATTCTGGGTCCGGAAACGGTATTTTTTTTGCATTGACCCCAGTAGAAGGGCTCCAGCTGTGAATTTTACACCTCTCCCGCTTAGCGGAGACTGGGGTGTGGTACAGGACATCTCCCTGAACACGTGGGTGTGTCCAGATAGTTGCCTCGCGGAGCCGTCTTTTGTCCAGTGTCCATTCTGGGTCCGGAAACGGTAATTTTTTTGCATTGACCCCAGTAGAAGGGCTCCAGCTGTGAATTTTACACCTCTCCCGCTTAGCGGAGACTGGGGCGTGGTACTGGACATCTCCCTGAACACGTGGGTATGTCCAGATAGTTGCCTCGCGGAGCCGTCTTTTGTCCAGTGTCCATTCTGGGTCCGGAAACGGTACATTTTTTTGCATTGACCACAGTAGAAGCTCTGCTGCTGTGAATTTTACACCTCTCCCGCTTAGCGGAGACTGGGGTGTGGTACAGGACATCTCCCTGAACACGTGGGTATGTCCAGATAGTTGCCTCGCGGAGCCGTCTTTTGTCCAGTGTCCATTCTGGGTCCGGAAACGGTATTTTTTTTGCATTGACCCCAGTAGAAGGGCTCCAGCTGTGAATTTTACACCTCTCCCGCTTAGCGGAGACTGTGGGGTGGTAGAGGACATCTCCCCGGACGCGTGGGTATGTCCAGATAGTTGCCTCGCGGAGCCGTCTTTTGTCCAGTGTCCATTCTGGGTCCGGAAACGGTATTGTTTTTGCATTGACCCCAGTAGAAGGGCTCCAGCTGTGAATTTTACACCTCTCCCGCTTAGCGGAGACTGTGGGGTGGTAGAGGACATCTCCCCGGACGCGTGGGTATGTCCAGATAGTTGCCTCGCGGAGCCGTCTTTTGTCCAGTGTCCATTCTGGGTCCGGAAACGGTATTTTTTTTGCATTGACCCCAGTAGAAGGGCTCCAGCTGTGAATTTTACACCTCTCCCGCTTAGCGGAGACTGGGGTGTGGTACAGGACATCTCCCTGAACACGTGGGTGTGTCCAGATAGTTGCCTCGCGGAGCCGTCTTTTGTCCAGTGTCCATTCTGGGTCCGGAAACGGTAATTTTTTTTGCATTGACCACAGTAGAAGCTCTGCTGCTGTGAATTTTACACCTCTCCCGCTTAGTGGAGACTGTGGGGTGGTAGAGGACATCTCCCCGGACGCGTGGGTATGTCCAGATAGTTGCCTCGCGGAGCCGTCTTTTGTCCAGTGTCCATTCTGGGTCCGGAAACGGTAATTTTTTTGCATTGACCCCAGTAGAAGGGCTCCAGCTGTGAATTTTACACCTCTCCCGCTTAGCGGAGACTGGGGTGTGGTACAGGACATCTCCCTGAACACGTGGGTGTGTCCAGATAGTTGCCTCGCGGAGCCGTCTTTTGTCCAGTGTCCATTCTGGGTCCGGAAACGGTAATATTTTTGCATTGACCCCAGTAGAAGGGCTCCAGCTGTGAATTTTACACCTCTCCCGCTTAGCGGAGACTGGGGCGTGGTACAGGACATCTCCCTGAACACGTGGGTATGTCCAGATAGTTGCCTCGCGGAGCCGTCTTTTGTCCAGTGTCCATTCTGGGTCCGGAAACGGTAATTGTTTTTGCATTGACCACAGTAGAAGCTCTGCTGCTGTGAATTTTACACCTCTCCCGCTTAGCGGAGACTGGGGTGTGGTACAGGACATCTCCCTGAACACGTGGGTATGTCCAGATAGTTGCCTCGCGGAGCCGTTTTTTGTCCAGTGTCCATTCTGGGTCCGGAAACGCTACATTTTTTTGCATTGACCACAGTAGAAGCTCTGCTGCTGTGAATTTTACACCTCTCCCGCTTAGCGGAGACTGTGGGGTGGTAGAGGACATCTTCCCGAACGCGTGGGTATGTCCAGATAGTTGCCTCGCGGAGCCGTCTTTTGTCCAGTGTCCACTTTATAAAGTCCATGCACTCCAGTGAATAGCATTTATCCATTTAGATAACTTTTTTATGTTATTTAATTACTTATTTTTACACAGAAACATAATGTGTGTCTTTACAATAACTGTAATGTACTAATAATACTAATAATGTAATGTAATAATTATTTAATTAACGAATTAAATAACCATATCTTATTCTGAAGGCAACCGGATGTCTTAAATTAGCTAGCTCTCAGACAGGAAGTTCTAAATTAGCTCATAAGACGGAGCCCATATATTTGTACTGCAATTTTCATGGTCCGTCCGGTAGTAAAGGATGTCCCCCCAGAAACTAAACCAGTATTATATAGTTCCACATGTGGCTGCAGGTCATATCCTCCACTAAACGGTGTCTTAAATACGTTTTATGATTGTAATAATGATTATTAGGCTAAAATAAGTCCTTCGTATTATGCTTGGACACAAATATTTTGTATTTCATAACTTACTTAACTAAAGTAGCCTATATATTCTATTTTTTGATTGAGTGAGACAGTCAAACACAGTCAAACACAGTCAAACACAGGATATTACTGAAAGAAAGTCCTTGCGGTCTTGTTTCCATTCAGGTCCTGGGTATATTCAATTCATAATCATGATAACAAAATTCTAAAAACTGTGTAGCCTACAGTAATATTTGTGGGGGTGCGCGACATGAAAAGTCTAATGGTGATGCTATGGTTTTATTTTAAATATACGTATGTGTATATGCAGAATATAGCATATGCTGCATATATAATATACCATATTCAGGTTCATATATGTGCATATATGTGGATAAATAGGAAATATATCTATTATGCAATTTACATTTCCATGTGGGGGGTGCGTCAGCTCGGTTGGGAGGTAACAGGGGATGCACGGCCAAAGAGGTTTGGGAACCGCTGATCTGAGGTCTCCACTATACGCAAAGTGTGCGGCTTTACACGGTGGTGCCGGCATGGTCGTCTAAGGTCATCACTGCACGCAAGCGTGTATAGTGTGCGGGCTTAGGGGGCACGGGGCACGGATGACGTGGCGTGATCATCTAAGGTCATCACCACATGACGCCAACGTGTAATGATGTGCAGCTTAAGATGGTCAAGAGCACGGGATGGATGGCAGTGTGATTAAATGGGGGTTCCGGCCCGGGGTCGTGAACCCAGATGCTTTGGCTTATAGGGTCAAGGTGTGAAGGAGGGGTATACCAGAAACTAGTATGCACTAGTAGGCATTTTTTTTAACTGCGTTTAAATACCCCAGCGATTGGTATGGGAGGAGTGGTCAGCCTGTGGAGGTGAACGGAACACTGTCCGTCCGTCTACCCCCCCCTCCCAGTGAGCTGTGGCGTTCCACAAGGTAGCATACTTGGGACTTTACTGTTCCTAATATATGTTAACGACATGACATCAAGCTTGTGACCGCAACTGCTGGTCTCGGACGTTCCTGTCCGAGACCAGCAGTTGCAGTCACAAGCTTGATGTCATGTCAAGCTGCAGGTTGAAAAGGCCCTCAGCTCTGAACTCGGTAGAATCTGCACCTGGCTCGCTGATAACAAACTATCTCTACACCTGGGGAAAAAAGGAATCCATTCTCTTTGGTTCTAATAGTGATCTCAGCAAGGCTAATGACTTCTTGATTAGAGTGGGTGACAATGTTATCACACGAAAAGATGAAATTACCTACCTAGGTTCCATCCTGGAGGCAAATCTTTCCGGTGATAAAATGGCCACCAACGTAATCAAAAAAGTCAACCAAAGAACAAGATTCTTATACAGGATCTCCTCAATGGTCAACAAAAACACCTTGAAGACCCTAACAGGAGCCCTCGTACAAGGTTTCTTCGACTATGCACTAAGGCCCTTAAAACTAGGCTCCAGACTTGCCAAAACAAACTGGTCAGGCTACTATACTTGGCCTCACTCCCCGAACCCACCTCACCCCTGCCCACTTTGACAGGCTGGAATGGCTTAGGGTTGACGACAGAGTGTAGCATCTTGCAATGGGTCTGGTCCACAAGATTCGATACACCACCAAGATACCCATGTACCTGTCTAGATACTTCCTTAATGTCAACGAAGTCCACACCCACAACACCAGAGGGAGTTCAACAAACAGATTCGGCACAAACAAGGGACTAAATTCATTTCGCTCCTATGCCACCAAAATGTGAAACACCCTACTAACAGTCATTAAAACATGCAAATCACTTGACTCCTTCAAAACCACCCTCAAAGGGCACCTACGGACGGCTGCAATTCGAAACTGGCTTAAGAAAAATAATTTACTTGTATAAAGCCATATACTTTAACATTCTCTTAGTTACATCTCATCATTTTTGGATTGAGTTTCTGGACCCTATCACACCCAACCAAGCAGTTCCCTCCCATTCAAGGTGCCCAATAAGGTCCACTCTGAATGAGCTAAATCTCCTTTAAGCTGTGGGAATGGTGCGACCAAACAGGTCACCAAAATATGTAATTGTTTTTAGAAAATGCGTTTAAAATTTGTCTTGGTTTCTTATGGAACTTTTATATTTCACATTTTTTATTTCCCCGATTCCATTTATTTTATTTTTTTAACAGTGAAATGAGTTGAATGTTGAAATTTTACTTAAATTAATGAATGAATGCATTTAAAATAATCTACATCATTCTAACTAACCCCAGGCTCTTTGACCCCAAATACCTTTATGGGGAAAAAAATTGTAAACACAAAAACATTATTGACAACACAGTAGCTTGCGTTATATTCCCCAATTTTATTCCTTCTTTCTTTCATTATGCCTATTTAAGCATTTAAATGCGTTTTCGTAGCCTCTGAGAAACATTTAGAATTGCCTTTTTGTTTAGTTTAGTTTCTTGCTTCATTCAGTGACACACAGTCTATGGGGAGACAATAGCATAGTACAGTATGATGGAATCATACTTCATTCAGTGACACACAGTCTATGGGGAGACAATAGCATAGTACAGTATGATGGAATCATACTTCATTCAGTGACACACAGTCTATGGGGAGACAATAGCATTACAGTATGATGGAATCATACTTCATTCATTCAGTGACACACAGTCTAGGGGGAGACAATAGCATAGTACAGTATGATGGAATCATACTTCATTCATTCAGTGACACACAGTCTATGGGGAGACAATAGCATAGTACAGTATGATGGAATCATACTTCATTCAGTGACACACAGTCTATGGGGAGACAATAGCATAGTACAGTATGATGGAATCATACTTCATTCAGTGACACACAGTCTATGGGGAGACAATAGCATAGTACAGTATGATGGAATCATATTTCATTCAGTGACACACAGTATAGGGGGAGACAATAGCATTACAGTATGATGGAATCATATACTTCATTCAGTGACACACAGTCTATGGGGAGACAATAGCATAGTACAGTATGATGGAATCATACTTCATTCAGTGACACACAGTCTATGGGGAGACAATAGCATAGTACAGTATGATGGAATCATACTTCATTCAGTGACACACAGTCTATGGGGAGACAATAGCATTACAGTATGATGGAATCATACTTCATTCAGTGACACACAGTCTATGGGGAGACGATAGCATTACAGTATGATGGAATCATACTTCATTCAGTGACACACAGTCTATGGGGAGACAATAGCATTACAGTATGATGGAATCATACTTCATTCAGTGACACACAGTCTATGGGGAGACAATAGCATAGTACAGTATGATGGAATCATACTTCATTCATTCAGTGACACACAGTCTATGGGGAGACAATAGCATAGTACAGTATGATGGAATCATACTTCATTCAGTGACACACAGTCTATGGGGAGACAATAGCATAGTACAGTATGATGGAATCATACTTCATTCAGTGACACACAGTCTATGGGGAGACAATAGCATAGTACAGTATGATGGAATCATATTTCATTCAGTGACACACAGTATAGGGGGAGACAATAGCATTACAGTATGATGGAATCATATACTTCATTCAGTGACACACAGTCTATGGGGAGACAATAGCATAGTACAGTATGATGGAATCATACTTCATTCAGTGACACACAGTCTATGGGGAGACAATAGCATAGTACAGTATGATGGAATCATACTTCATTCAGTGACACACAGTCTATGGGGAGACAATAGCATTACAGTATGATGGAATCATACTTCATTCAGTGACACACAGTCTATGGGGAGACAATAGCATAGTACAGTATGATGGAATCATACTTCATTCATTCAGTGACACACAGTCTATGGGGAGACGATAGCATTACAGTATGATGGAATCATACTTCATTCAGTGACACACAGTCTAGGGGGAGACAATAGCATAGTACAGTATGATGGAATCATACTTCATTCAGTGACACACAGTCTATGGGGAGACAATAGCATAGTACAGTATGATGGAATCATACTTCATTCAGTGACACACAGTCTATGGGGAGACAATAGCATAGTACAGTATGATGGAATCATACTTCATTCAGTGACACACAGTCTATGGGGAGACGATAGCATAGTACAGTATGATGGAATCATACTTCATTCAGTGACACACAGTCTATGGGGAGACAATAGCATAGTACAGTATGATGGAATCATACTTCATTCAGTGACACACAGTCTAGGGGGAGACAATAGCATAGTACAGTATGATGGAATCATACTTCATTCAGTGACACACAGTCTATGGGGAGACAATAGCATAGTACAGTATGATGGAATCATACTTCATTCAGTGACACACAGTCTATGGGGAGACGATAGCATTACAGTATGATGGAATCATACTTCATTCAGTGACACACAGTCTATGGGGAGACGATAGCATAGTACAGTATGATGGAATCATACTTCATTAAGTGACACACAGTCTATGGGGAGACAATAGCATAGTACAGTATGATGGAATCATACTTCATTCAGTGACACACAGTCTAGGGGGAGACAATAGCATAGTACAGTATGATGGAATCATACTTCATTCAGTGACACACAGTCTATGGGGAGACGATAGCATAGTACAGTATGATGGAATCATACTTCATTCAGTGACACACAGTCTATGGGGAGACGATAGCATAGTACAGTATGATGGAATCATACTTCATTCAGTGACACACAGTCTATGGGGAGACGATAGCATAGTACAGTATGATGGAATCATACTTCATTCAGTGACACACAGTATAGGGTGAGACAATACCATAGTACAGTATGATGGAATGGGTGACTCCAACATGAACACACACCAAAAAAAAGAAAAAGAAAACTGTCTGTGGAATCCCATCAATGTGAGAGAGATCAGACATGTTAGTTACAAACACCGGGCACATTCCACCACCATTCAAATATGCCACACCCTTGAAACAGGACTGAGAGGGGCCTGGTGGTGATGGTGGTGGTTGTGTGGTGGTGAGTTGGTGCATGCATGGTGGTGGTGGTGGTGGTGGTGGTGAGTTGGTGCGTGGTGGTGGTGGTGGTGGTGGTGGTGAGTTGGTGGTGGTGGTGGGGTGACATTCAGGGAAAGACAGAAAGAATAGTGCAGGAGGGGGAGGGGGAGGTGGAGGAGGGGGAGGTGGATCTGTCCCACATAGGTTTCTTCTCCCCACCTGCCAGTGTCATGTGATCCGGGGTGATGGCACAGCTGTTACCTCCCATGAGGGGATGCATGGAGACGAGAGGTGGGGAGGTGTGATGGGGGGTTCTGGAGAGCAGAGGAATGAATGATATGGTGGTGGCTCAATTTAACCATTTAAACTTGTTGACCATGGTCACTCATCGGTCTATAGTTGGTCCCCTCCTTTTGTCCCTCCTTTATATATATATACCCCAATCTCACCCTATTTTAACACACTTCTCACCTATTGTTATGACATTCCCAGAGCGTGCGTGTGCATGTGTGTGTGCGTGCGTGAATTTTTAAAATAGTTTCAACTCATTTAGGTCTGAGGCCGATTTCTAAAAACGCCTTCGAAATACTGAACTAAGTTTCAGAAATGTTTCAAATATTAATTCCAAAATTCCAAAAATGGTATGCTGCTAATATACTGTATACTGTATAGCAACAAGAACACCAAAAGGGGTTCCAATAAAAATAGTTTTTCTCAACGGCGGCATTACTTGTGTTATAATAAACACATCACATCTGTGTTTATAGAACAAATGGTGGAATAGCTATAACAACACATTTGAGTAAAGAACAGGGACAACCAAACGTCGGCATCAAATCTAGACGTAGTTTTAGATATTCCTAATCCTGTATCTCAATAAAATATGTTTTTGTGATGCATGGATTTGTCGATATTGTGAAACTTAATTGGCATCATCTAACTGTCACTGTGATTAAAATGTCTTGACTGGACCTGCAAAACATCCGTCATTAATTCCTCAGCTTTGATGGGATGACATAGTATAGGTTAATACTCAGTAAAACACCCAGTGTTAATTTAAACTCATGCGTATAAGCGTCCATTTGGGACTCTTACAACAATGCAGAGATGCCCGGGCCATTGATTATAATTCTGACTCTTACTCTAAACATCCTCAGCTGGGCAGCTGATTCAGCTCGTCTCCCCATCCATAAACCAGAGCTCTGTTTTATCCTTGTGGCGCTGCTGCTGTTCTGCTGCTGCTACTGCTGACTGTAGCACTGCTGTTGGCTCGGCTCTGCAGTTGTCATTGCCTTTTGGTGGTAGCGGGGCAGCTGACTGACGACCTCCGCGCCACTCCAGTGTCTGTGAGGGCCGGTCGTGTCACGTTCATTCTTCCAAACAGGGGGGCTGTGATCTGGAGGATCATGTCCAAATGTGTGTAAAGTAAAGTAGCACCAGGCAGAAAACCAGGCCTTTGATATGAATGTTTCTGGTGGGGTCCGTCCTGGTGTACTGAATTAAGACATACATTGATTGATTATATAACGCAGTTATTGGGACATGTTTGTTCAAAGTGGATTAGCGTATTAGCGTGGGATTACAATTTACAATTTAGGCATTTAGCAGAAGACGCTCTTAATCCAGAGAGACTGACATTAAGCAAGAACAAAAAGCATGGCAATACAATACATCACATACATAAAAAGTAGTTATCATGAAACATGCGTAAGCAACGTAACCGTGGAATATCTAATAATCTATAATGAAACTACACATACTATACATGTACTATAAAGTGCTATGACTACATAAAATGCAATTCTAGTGGTATACGTACTGTAACATGCTATACAGTCCAGTTCCCTGTATGTGTGCCAAATGCCAAATGTTTTATGCTAAGTGTAATTTGTTTGTTGGCCTTGTTTGTTGGCCTTGTTTGTTGTTATAGTCCTGTTAGTTAGACCTTGTTGTATATGAGGCCCTCTAATGTTTAGTATTCATATGATACCGCTGTAAGTAACAGATACTTTCCGTTCCTTACTGTATGTAAGGCTTCAAGATGACTTTTGAATATATATTCTTTCAGAGCGAAAGTTTTTAACTCAAAACCTTGCTTCTGGGGAGTCCCTGAAACAACATATTTCCGGATGGGGGTCGGCAGCCAATTTCATAACATTTCTGGGGTCCTTGACGTGAAAATGTATAATCTTTTAAGAATATATTGTAGTACTGTACATGTGTTGGACTGAGAGATGAATTGACTGCTGCTGCTGCGTCATTATTTGCAACTTTGTCAGAATTGCTCATCTCACCTGGTGTCTGCCGGTCACTCGGGGACAGCCTGACCTTTACAACGGGGTCAGTGACACCAATTTAAAGCGGGGGGGGGGGTGATTGTGACACAAGAACCTCTTTATGTCATAGTTCTACTTTGGCAAGGCTGGTGGGAACGCTCAGGTCAGGGGGCCATTTCCTATTTTAACACCTTTTAGGGTCTTTGTAATTAACAGATCATTAGGGAAATTAAAACACCTTTTAGGGTCTTTGTGACAGATCATTAGGGAAATTCTAAAGAAGTTTCAGAAATTCTACTCGACACAACATTTTAGTAGTGTACAGATAACAAACAAACAAAAATGGCTATATTACTAAATTTTTGTACTGGTAAAGCATCAAACAAATTTATGGCAATTTATTTCCCATTCTCCTGATACAGGTACTTCAGTATACAGTATATTATATACAGTATACACTTTGTGAATATTGTCTAATAAGCCAGGTCTTTGGTGTCGTCTTTGGAGGCCCTTAATTTGCCTCTCATTTTAAAGTCAAAATCTTAAATAGATGTTCCCCTAGGCTGCTGCTGCTACCAAGATTTATATAGTCAATTCAAAGCAGGTTCTAAGTCAATAATTAGCATTCGGAGACTACACATCACCTTTGAAATGACATTTGAATCCTAATTGAAACATAATGAATGAACACATTTATAATCGTGCGGCCAATTTAACTAATCCAAAAATTGGAAGAGACACAGTTTATGCATAGTAGTGAAATTCATTATTCCACCATAATGACATAAATGTAATGTAATCTATTACCGTCCCTTTGTACCCCCTGTGACCCACGGGAGGGGATCGTCTCTACACCTCTCTCTCTCTCACCTGTTCTCTCTTTTAGGCTAAATGCTGGTGCCCTTTGACCTTTCTCCTATGCTCTACACGGGCCTGGACTCCCTACAACAGCTGTGTCAACCTCAGCTCGGGCAACTGGCACCGAAGGACAGCTAACGCCATTAATGTCATACCATGTTATGAGTCAGCAACGCCCCACAAACCTACAGTATCCCTCCAGGCACTATAGTGGCACATGCTCATCATTTTCACTGTTTCATAGTACCTTAACCGTATGTATGGTTTCACGCTGTGTAGGTCCACTAAGTATTTATTTATTTATACCCCTTTAGTGATATGTTATTGCTCTTATACTTTTGGACTCAATACGTCCTGGAAAATACAATCGAGACACTTAAAGGCATTGATTTGTCGCAACCTTTTGACAACCTTAAAAGCTTCCTTACAAATATCATAATTCAACCCTTCACTGTCCTTCACGGTCCAAGTGTCTATAATATAGAGGGTTGAATTGATGATATTTACTACTGATACTTAGACCATATTATGGTCTAAGTCCAGCTTGCCAATCATCATCCTAATTGTCTTGCCTTAGAAAAACCGTCCATCCGTCCTTGTTGTCTTTTTTTTCGCAATAAGAATTATGTGGAAGAAAGAGAAAGAAACCCTGTTGTCCATGTCAACAAATCAAAGATAAATCTGAAACACACTTTAATTAGTGGGAACATAATTGTTGTAAAATTATGAACGTGCACATTTCGAAAACTGAGACGGGAAGTGAGGAGACAGCAACAAACCCATGTGTATCAACTTTAACACTGTCAAAATGGACCAGTGTGGTTGGTGTCAGTCCAACACCTCCCAAGAGGATTTTCTCCCAAACAACAGGGGTTAGGCCCGTTAGGTTGTTCCATCCTGTGGGTAATAATAATAAGGCAACTAGTAGTATACTGTCTCTGTAGGACGTGGAGTTGGAAGACCTAGCTGGTCTGGTGTCAGCTGAAAGTATATTTATACCATGGAAATCCATGCTATATGCCGTTAGGGGAACTGGTCTGGGGGCTAACCCTAACATTTTACATGCATGCTGTCCCCGAGGGAAATTATATCCTCACACGCCAAGAAAGTGTGTTGTGACCTCCCCAAAAGCAGTGGGTCATTGGCATGGGGGCAAAAGGGGTTTGACAGAGGAGGAACAAAGTCATTAGGAAACGGAGGGCCCCAGTATGCGAACATGCGATAAAAATAACCTCACTGACCCAATTTGGAGCTAACACGCCACTCAAACTTAGCAACCTCCTTTCCTGTCGTCTTGCCATACTTTTCGGGGGTTATTGTTCTTCGGAATGACTCCGGATTTGTAGCATGAAGTTTGCTGAGGGGTTTTTGTGGAATAAACGGATCTACTCAAGCAGTGATTTGTAACAGATCCGTACTTGGTTCTTCTCAGTTCTCAGAGGACGGGAGAACAAAACATTTGAGGTTCCACTATAGGATGAAATAAGATTAGCTGATGGGCGGCATTGACTCAAACAATGCATCCTTTCCTTTTGATCAAACGTCATTATGGGCAGTTTGTCAGCCTATACCAGACATGCCGATTAAAGTGACAGATGTCCAGCTGTCACGCTAAGAGGAACAGTAGGATTATCATCCGTGTCTCAGCCATTGTGTCCGGTGTGAATCACTAAGAATTTAATCAGTGACAAAAGACATTTGATATTCCTAGTGCCCAGATATATCTGGCAAGGCCGTGCCACATAGCTGACATTAGTGGAAATGTTGCATTTGGTGCTACACCCCACCGGCTCTTATAGCCACGGGAAATATTGAACAACTGTTGATTTTACTCGACATCCTTTGCAGAGGCTGAAAAAAAAAAAAAAAACGGGAGGCTACAAAGATGCGATGGGGTGCTATTTGTGGACGGTGAGTGCCTCAAAAATAGCGAGAGCGTTGGGTTTCAATATAAGCCCCCTCTCTGAGCTGCAGCTTTCTGTGAATGAGGCCCTGGTTCCTAACGGCTGATTTTAGAACACAGGTGTTGACCTTAGTGGAGCGGCTTGTGCTGCAGCAGAGGAAAATAAATCCCTGAGCTCGGCCCGTTTAGCCTGTATAGGCCTACAGCTGGAGCTGCGTGCAGGGCCTCATGACGCGAGTAATCACAATGTTCAGATACAATGTAGTATAGGCCTACAGCTGGAGCTGCGTGCAGGGCCTCATGACGCGAGTAATCGCAATGTTCAGATACAATGTAGTATAGGCCTACAGCTGGAGCTGCGTGCAGGGCCTCATGACGCGAGTAATCACAATGTTCAGATACAATGTAGTAGGCCTACAGGTGGAGCTGCGTGCAGGGCCTCATGACACGAGTAATCACAATGTTCAGATAAAATGTAGTATAGGCCTACAGCTGGAGCTGCGTGCAGGGCCTCATGACGCGAGTATAATCGCAATGTTCAGATACAATGTAGTATAGGCCTACAGCTGGAGCTGCGTGCAGGGCCTCATGACGCGAGTATAATCGCAATGTTCAGATACAATGTAGTATAGGCCTACAGCTGGAGCTGCGTGCAGGGCCTCATGACGCGAGTATAATCACAATGTTCAGATACAAGGTACTGTAGTAGGCCTACAGCTGGAGCTGCGTGCAGGGCCTCATGACGCGAGTAATCACAATGTTCAGATAGGAGGTAGGCCTACATCAAAACAGTCACAGGGGACAGAGCATGAACACAGGGTCATCCAGTGTCGATTTCGTCGACTAAAACTATGACGAAAAATGTTCGTCGACTACCTTTTTTCACAGAGGAAAACTAAATGGAAACTAAATGAAAACAAATTGCTACGATGACAAAAAACTAAGACTAAATATATTGACAATTTCGTCAACAAATAAAAACTAGACTAAAATGTTAGGAAGGAAGTCATTTTATTTTACACTTGGTTGCATGCTGAAAATAGCCGATCTACAAGCTCACAACGCGACGCATTGTGAGCTTGTAGATGGTACTAGTTGGACTCCTAATGTGCCCATATAGTGTCATAATAAACAATTGTCATACTTATTCTTATTCTGAGGTAAACCTGGAGACTTAACATTCAGTAAGTGGGTGTTATGATCAAAATAAGAACATTATAATGGTGTGTAAAACAGAAAATGTAAAATGTTGCTTACGGACAATTAAGACAGAGACTTTGCCACGGACACATTTGTCCGTGTACAGACATGTTGGCGACCCCTGAGCATGTAAATAAATAAAATACATACAATTAAATGTACTTAGCCTATAACAGATGAAGATGGAAACTAAAGGTCAAGTTAAAAAAACAAAAGCACAATTAAAATAATCGCACTAAACCACAAACTACTGAGGACATTATAGTAGATGAGACACTCTCTCATCTATTACATCATAGTAGTAGACAGTATTTTAAATAACCATCAAGTATATCCTCTATCGGTGGTTCTCCACATGGATTCTGGGGACACCCCGGGGGTCCACGGGGGGGTCCAAGGGGACAAGATAAAAGGCTGCACAACAGCATTGGTCCTAAGTGGTACAACATTGTCGGCCACAGTTGGTCTTCACCTGATGAAAACACTTACTGAAATTCACGTACACATATAAGGACACATAAGCACTGTATATATTATACACTATGCATGTCAACGTGACAGACGGAGTGCATGGCGTGCATTTATCTCACCCCAAAGTCAGTGAAACAGACTCTGTCGAGGCCTTTAGGAGCAATGCTCTATCCAGGCCTTTAGGAGCAATGCTCTTGTGAACCCTCTTGTGAATCCTTTAGGAGCAATGCTCTTGTGAACCCTCTAGTGAATCCTTTAGGAGCAATGCTCTTGTGCAATTCTTTTGAACTGTCACTCTGTGTCCATGAGCACCATGCAGCGATGGACTGGATGTACGTAAAAACAACCCACTTATCTAGCTTATCTTCACCATTATTACACGTGAAAGTAACAACGAAGGATGGCTATTTGGATCAGAGTTTCATTGTTTTATCTAATAGATTTATTAGGGGCGGCGGTGGCTCAGGGGTAGAGTGCCTGGATGGGAACCGCAAGGTTGCCAGTTCGAACCCGGGCTCCCCCAGAGTTACTGTCGAAGTGTCCTTGAGCAAGACACTGAACCCCTAATTGCTCCCGATGTGCTAGTTGGTGCCTTGCATGGTTTCCGCTGCCATCGGTGTGTGAATGGGTGAATGTAATGCACAATCTATGTAAAGCGCCTTGGATAAAGGCGCTATATAAATGCACCATTTACCATTTATATATTTACCATTTAAACCTATAGAGTACACATAGACAATAAAGGAATTCTGGACCAACTAATGGACCGTGTTGGATCAAATCATGCCTAACAATAACAATGGTCTGACAAATGGGGTTTGCGTTTAAAACAGGGGTCCTTAATTGGACTTAAAAAGGTGTAGAATCGCTGCTTTTTCACAAGCTATAGTATATGATCGCGACGGTGGCTCAGGGGTAGAGTGGCCGGATAGTTCGAACCCTGTGGGCTCCCCCAGAGTTAGTGTTGAAGTGTCCTTGAGCAAGACACTGAACCCCTGATTGCTCCTGATGTGCAGGTTGGTGCCTTGCATGGTTTCCGCCGCCATCGGTGTGTGAATGTGTGTGTGAATGAATGGGTGAATGTAATGCACAATCTATGTAAAGGTGTATGAATGGGTGAATGTAATGCACAATCTATGTAAAGCGCCTTGGATAAAGGCACTATATAAATGCACCATTTACCATTTTTATAATCACTTTAGCTTTAGTTTGATTGATTGAATACTTTATTAGTCAAAATGTATAAACAGAGCTGGCCTGGGCCGTGGCAGTGTGCCGCGGGTTCGACTCCCGATCCCGACGGCCCTCACTGCATGTCACCCCCCCCCCCATCTCTCTCCCATGCATTTCCTGTCAGCCTACTGTCTGTCCCTATACAGTATATATGTGCCTAAACCATAGACTAAACACTAAAAAAAAATACTTTTATTTATTTGTTTGTTTGTATGTTCATTCATTCATTCATTCATTCATGTATTTTGATGGTGGTGGTTCTCTGGTGCACAGTAGCTGGTAGAGTGGAATCTGATCCCAGGCTACCACCCAGTTAGTGTCTAGTGTTTATTTAACTCTCTGACATGTTGGAACCTCACTGCAAAGAAATACTTTTCCAAACTGATGAAACATCAACCGGTAGATCAATTTCCCATGTTATGTATGTATTCACTATGAATACTATATACCGGTAGCTTTATATGGAACTGACTTTGCTGAATTTGCTGAACTTATACTCATGCAGTAGGCCTGAATGAATTAAAAATATATATCAATTAGCTCTCAAAAGTTGTGCTTTTGACAACCCTAAACAACAACGGTGTATATCTCTTAGCCTACACAAGATGTTTGAAAGCCGACGTGAAGTACAGCAGTCGACATGAGATGAAACTCAACCTTGCCTTCAGCTGTGACCCCTGGACTCAGTGGACTGCTGTATGACTGCTGTTCTGACTGCCCCCCAAACCAATAAAACAAGCCCTTAGTGCAGTTGTTTCCTTGTACCACTCGCTCTCTGTTCCTATCTTTCTTTCTCTCTCTCTTTTTTTCTCTTTTTTTTTTTTTTACACTAAATAGGAACCATTGACATTCAGTGTAAAAGAGAGAGAGAGAAGGGGTGGGTGGGGTGTGGGGGTGGGTGGGCTGAGGGTGTAGGGTGTCTCGAGCCCAGTGTGAACAGCTGAGAGGTGTGATTTCACAGGCTAGCTCCCCCCTGTCAGGGTCCTGATTGGGCCGGACAGGAGGTGCAGGAGAGGCCCGGGCTTCTAAAGGACACCAACAGGTGGGAGGCCGCTTTGGAGGGGGGCATGCCCGCTGCCATAGAAAAGGCCGGTCTGAGAGGCCTGTTCTGGGCACAAGTCACCGGGCCAGATATGGAGGAGGATGGTTGATCACCCCAGTGGAAAGGAGAGGAGAGGAGAGGAGAGGGCTAGCACAGGGCCAAGTAGAGGAATGGTTCTCCGCAGTGGAAAGGAGAGGAGAGGAGAGGAGAGTCGAGGGCAAGCACAGGGCGAGGTAGAAGGAATGGTTCTCCGCAGTGGAAGAAGGGTAGTTTAAGGAGGTTGTCTTGGGAGAGTTTGCGGCTCATTGCATCAGTGATGAAGTGTGAGGTTGGTGAGTTAGTTTTGTCTGTGTTTGACTCATTATATATAGTCTATACCGAACAACCTTCACTGGACTATTTGGACTAAATGTAATATGGTTGTCTAATTGCGTGCATGATCCATGTTTTCTAATAGATAAGTTGTGCTTGTACAATTGTGATCCAGATTTTTTTAGTAGCCTATGTACCAAATTACCTTTTATATTTACATTTGTTTTGTATTGCTATACTGCTTTTTGTGCTTAAATTCTTACGGTTTATGTGAGAAAGATCAGGGGCCCTATCTTGTGCCACCCCTTATTCCTTATCCATAAACCTAATTGCCATGTTTTACTCTTTTAAATAATTTGAAAATAGTTCAACTAGCCAAGATCAGCTATTTGAACTATTTTAAAATGTTTTAAAATAGTGAGAAAAAAAACAAAGGCAAGTAATTGTGTATGGATAAGTGGTAAATGGTGGCGCGAGATATAGCCGCAGGTGTCAAAGCAGTTGTTAGTTTGGCATATCTCTGTTTTACGATGGCCACAGGACGGCCCGCGGCACAGTTTGGCAGGACGTCAGGGAGCGTGACACCTTGTTTTCAGCGTAGGTGTTATGCAGGAAAGCGCACCCCATTATGTTTGGTTATACCTCGAGGGGTCTCACTGGTGATGAGGCATCCAACAATCTGCCTTTGATCTGCATGAGAATGAAGATCAAAGACAGATTGTTGTGAGGGTTAAGTTGAAACACCATTCATTATATAGGGTTTGTTTTTCCAGCGGAGTTCATTGGAAGGAGGCCATTTAGGTTACAGTATGTGGCCGTGTATAAGGAGAGGGTTGTAGTGTAGTCTGTAGCTGTACTGAAGCTCTGATTTATACTCCATCACATGACACCGTCATACGATGGAGTATAAATGAATGAAGGCATCCTAACCTCAACTGGTGCATGTTAGGAAACTTCAATCTACTGACCACTATGTGACCAGCCACAAGGAGAGGAGATCCATGGATCCAAACCAGACTACATTCAGTAAAGGTAGGCACAATTTTATTTTTTATTCTTAAAAGAAAATGTAAAATAATAGGTTAATGCTTTTTCCCCCCCCTCATACTGTACAGTTCCTTGCTCATTAGACATATCCACATTGGGTATTTATAATATCCTGTTGTTGGGTTAAATGTGACTTTGGCATGGCACACTGCAATGTTTAGGAAATGACATGGACGACAACCTTTATCTGCCGTTACTTTAGTGCGTGTACGTGCCTCGCCCTTTAGAATTATGTGGACACATGGGAGACTGACGTGACCATGAGAGAGACAGTTGGTCAGCCATGCATCACTGCTGGTATTATCTATCAAGCTGCGTGCTGAGAGCTACACTGCTCTGGTACTTATAGGGAACATGAGGTATAACAATATAAACAATCTTTGTAAGATTCCTATACTCATGAAGTAAAACGATGCTAAGTCAAACTATTAGGTCAAAACTTTATGACAGTAGTTTATATTGAGTTCATGAGACAGAGCTCGATATAAGCCCACTGTCATACTGTATATTATGTCTGTAGCCCCGGCCCAACCTCTCTCTCTCTGTCTGTCACAGTTAACCATTGTTAAGCCGGTTGTTTTCCCGCTGCTCCGCGGCTATGAAAGGGGTGCTTTGTGCCCTAAACCCAGCAGCAGTGCATCCAGTTGTTACCCCTTGTGAAGACATGCTTCCTTATATACCCATATGAATACGCCAGTTATGGAATGTAAGGAAGTGTGTGGTTTCAAGGGGACTTACGCGCCACACTGCTGCGAAGACTATGTTTTCTTTACTATATCCATTATTATCTGACGAAGGGCAAGTATTGATTCAGGCTGACAAATGGAACTTCAAGAAATGTATAAGCCTATTGTGTGTATTCTGTGTATTCTCTGTGTGTGTGTGTGTGTGTGTGTGTGTGTGCGTGCGCGTGAGCGTGTGCGTGCGCGTGTGTGTGCGTACGCGTGCGTGCGTGTGTGTGAATGTGTGTGTGTGTGTGTGTGTGTGTGTGTGTGTGGCCCCTAGGACAACAGGTGAGATCCCTGCCATCTCATGCTCTCCTTCAGCCAAAGGCACGTGGACTATAGTTATACTCCCAGGGCCACTGATAGGGTCTCAGGGACCCCCTGGAAAATTCCTGCCCTGCCCCAACTGCTGACAGTCAAGGGGATTGACAGAGCACAGCTGTCACCCATTATAGCAGTGAGAGGGCTTTCAGAAAGGGGGTGGTGGTGGTGGGGTGGTGGGGTGGGGGAGGGCATTGGAGAGGGGGAGAGGGAACCAAGAGAGTGAGAGAACAGGGAGTGTGGACGGAGCTGTCATTGTGTTATTTGGGTTGAGGAAATTGGGGAGGGAATGATTGGCGTTCCGAGATCAACGCTTTGTTTGGTAACATAATGACACTTGTCTCTTTGTGTTTAATTACTGTCTTTAAGGAACAGTGAACATGGTCTGGTAGTATCTCTCCATTATGTCAGCGTTTGGCTTTGTTCTGTTGAACCTATAGCTTCACTTTGCTGACATTAGTTTTTGTTTGTTTTCTTCTGTTTAGGTAAGGCTGAACAAGACGTCATGATGTCATGACCTGCGCCGTACTGTGGCTGGATAACGGCGGGCGCCACCACCATCCCACATCTCTCCATCCTCTCCTCCCCTGGTTTTCCTCTCCCTCTACACACTACTACTCTCTTCTCTGTCTTCCATCTTGTCTTCTGCTGCCTGCCGCCCTCTGTCTGTCGCTCCAGCTGAAGCAACACGTCTTGCTGTGGCTGGTCAAACGGAACCAAGTCAGGTGTTTCTGTGAGGTTTGGTCCCCTTCAACCAGCTACTGCGTCGTGAATTCAGTCAGCAGACATCAGCGGGAACGGAAAGACGGCGTGATACTCGTGTACTTTATAATGCTTTGCATGTATCTAGTTTAGCCACAATAATGGTTAATATGTAGTTTTGCATTTGTCATTAGTTTTTGTTTTCAATTGTAGTTTCCTACTAGTTTGTCTAGCTCTAGTTTTAATATAGTTTGTATTGTTTTTTATTGTAATATGGATTAGTCAAGGACAAGATTCAACAAGGTTCTAAAAATTGCAAACACAGCCGATGATCAAGCTCATGATGCGTTGTGGGCTTGTAGATCTGTTATTTTTTGCAATCCTTGAAGACTTTTGACTAAGACTAAACTAAGGACATTTTCTAATTTCTATAGGATTTGTGTTCGTTTATCAAACACAATAGCTACTGTTTCAATTTGTTAGCGTTATATATATTTTCATTTAACTAAAAAACGTGTTTTTGTTATTTCGTTAGTTTTAGTTAACTATAATAACCGATAATGCCAATCTTTGGTCTTTGAGATTCTAGATTCTGTTTGATTTTGTGCAGGCTATCATTTCATTATACTTGTTCATGGCATTGTGTGTTTTAAAAGCAAATAAAGTATTGTGGTAAACTGTGTTTATTTTGTATTTCTCTGTTTCATAGTTCATTAGCTATGTGGTTTTCTCTTGTATAGATCAGGGTTTGATCTGTTTTTAAGTGAATACTGGTATAGAAGCAAAGAACGTAGAAGCTAAATGAGTCAAATGACCACAACTTCAGTCCTTTAAACACTATATTTTCCTGGCACACGCCTCAACAAAAATCATTGTAAAAAAGACAAAGAATTCCCAGCACTCACAAGTCCTTCTAGTACTAATTAAAAGTAGGCCTACCACAAGGACTTGGGAGTGCAGGCAATTCTTTGTCTTTTTTCCAATGAGTTTTGTTGAGGCGTGCACCAGGAAAATATAGTGTTTAAAGGACTGAAGTTGTGGTCATTGTGCTCTACCAGTATACTCACTTTAAACAAGATCAAACCCTGATCTTTTAATGGAAGAACAATCTCATCACACTGAACATTTGGCCAATATGCTGTACATCCATTTAGACAAGTGTGTGTGTGTGTTAACTTGCTAGACAGAAATGGTGATAGATAGAAATAGATGGATAGATAGATAGATAGATAGATAGATGGTGCACGCACGTCGCACATCCAAATATAGCTCAACAGGTGCAGGATCCGAAAAAATGAAAGTAAAGAGGAGATCCGTTTTAAAAACTCCCAAAATAATGTACCGGTATTAATAACAGAGCGGACAAAGCAACAACGTTTGGGCCTAACCGTGTTGCCGCCAGATAGCCAGCCACACCTATAAGCACATATTTGTTGTCTTACATTCAGATACTTTTAACCACTTACTTAAGCCCTATTTTATATTTTGCATTGGTTTCGAATGGTGAAAAATAGCCAATTTACAAGTTGCTGTAACGACAGACAGTGACCAAAATATGGATGACAATCAATTCATGACATTGTTAAAGTGGTTAGGACTTTCACAATGACAACAGTTTTGATAAAACAAAACCCTTCTGCACTGATCACAAAAGAGTAAACATCAGATGTAACATCAATTCAGTCAGTATAACTCATGGCCTTATTTAGTCATATAGAGCCATAGAGTAAGTGAGTACTGGCAGAGCACAATGACCTTTAGTTTAAACACTATATTTTCCTGGCGCACGTCTCAACAAAACTCATTGGAAAAGACAAAGAATTGCCTGCACTCTCAAGTCCTTGCGGTAGGCCTACTTTTAATGCATATATAAAACACAGGCACAGGCATGCGTTTTTAATGGTAAGAAAATGTGTCTGTTCTCACTATACATATTTTCCTGGCGCCAAGCTAAAAAAACCCCCTTTTCTTCCATATTATTTATCTGCTAAATAAGAAGAAATGTTTTTGATGATAATTTATGTTTAAGACCCCAGGAAGAGTAGCTGCTGTGACTCACAGTAAACTAATGGGGAACTAATAAATAAATCTAATCGAATCAAAATCAAGAAATGAACTAAGACAAAGCAAATAAAAACAAGGACATAATTAACTAATTGAATTACATGATGATCAAATCCAAGTTCTTACAATGATAGGGGGCCACTACTACTTTTTCCCCCCACAGACCCCCACGGTGGGGCGCTGTGACCTCCTCCTACTACCCGTTCCTGTCAGCTCTCCCGTGGGGGAAGTGAGTGTAGTGGAGCCGTAGCAGAGTAGAGTAAACATGGCTGACAGTGGAGGAGGCACAGGTGAGTTTACCAGAGAATAACAACCGAACGACGCGGCGATTTACATTCGCTTGAGGATATATGTAGCAGCCAAAACGTCCACTGCTAACAGCTTAGGGCTTCTGGGATACTTTATATTTTACATTTAGCTACTAGGGAGTATTGTGGAGTCTGTGCGGGCAGCTAATGCTAGCATCGCTCGCATGTAACGGTTGGACCACCAGTGTGTGTGTGTGAGCGGTGCTGCCTTCATGTTATTGAACGTCATTGCATCATCCGTTCACTTCTATCCAAAACAATATCATTTGGAAGACAAGTGCATGTTTTAGCTCACCCCTCCATCTGTGGATATGTAGTCAGACAGTCACCCCAATCAGTCTTCTCTATGCCTTTGGGTTGTGTTGCCATAATGAGTGAACTGGATTAGGAAGTCGTGTTAATAATGTCGAAGCTGGAATGAATGGATAACTGTCATTCACAGCTGCTTGGCCTGTGAAACATACAAGGCTCCCATTTTAGCCACGGTAACAATTTACAATTTAGGCATTTAGCAGACACACATTTAATCCAGAGCGATTTACATTAAGCAAGAACAAAAAGCATGGCAATACATAGCCCCTCTCGGAACCCCCTGGGTCAGCCCAATCCGAACCGAACCGGGCTGACCCGTAGGGTTCCTGGTCAAGCTAAGATTTTTCAATGCGATTGTTGGGACGCGGATATACACAAACTCATCGTTTAGTCCATCGGCGCGGAATTAGGACGCTTTTTATTGTGTTTGTTTACGGATGTGCGAACTATAAGTACCTTACATACCTCTGATAAAATCTCCTGTGTCGCGGAAGCCGTTAAGTATTTTTAATCCATGTTTGATTAAAAATGTCGCTTTGATTTCTTCTTGTTTATTTACCGTTTATTGTACCGCCTCTCGATGTGCGGTTGGCTTTGCGGGCTATGTCCCTTCCTCTGATCTGCTCCGTCATAGCTGTAGCACCACTAGCTAGCCAGATAGGCGGTACAATGAGGTGTCAATAAACAAGGTAGGAAGAAGCGACATTTTTAATCAATCATGGATTAAAAATACTTAACGGCTTCCGCGACACAGGAGATGTGTCGGTATGGTATGTAAGGTACTTATAGTTCGCACATTCGTAAGTCAATACATGAATAACCATGGTCAAAGCGCGCAGAAGTCCGTCTCATGGCTTGTTTACATTGTATTTGTTTGTGCGTAACTGGCGACAGCCCCACTTGAAGCAGGACCCAATGCAGTAAAGTCTTAAAAGTGTCAGACACTTTACTACATTCGGGTTCTGCTTGCGGGGCTAGGCAATACAATACATCAAAAACTAAGTAGTTATCATGAAACATGCGTAAGCTAAGAACCTAACAGTGGAATATCTATATAATGAAACTACATATAAACTGTACAACAGTACATATATACTATACTAGTATACATATGTACTATAAACTACTATGACTACATACAATGCAATTCTAGTGCTGTCTACATAACATGCTATAAGTCTACATAAAGTGCTATCTAAGGGGTTAGGGTAAATGCTACAGGCCATGATGGAGTCTGAAAAGGTGGGTTTTCAGACTACTAGTAACTAGTAATAAGTTCTGATGTAACATGACATGTACTTGGCTGTTGTAATCACACACAACAAATTACAAATGTGTTCCAGATGGACCTGAAAATAAAGACACTGAGAACATAAAGGTTAGTACTATCTTGGTGTTGTTTCAACAAGTATATAAAATTCAAAATGTCACCCCAGATGTTTGGAATTAGTTTATGAAATGCAAAGCAGCGAATATACTATACAAAACGAAATAAACGGAAGTCCTTTTCTTTCCCGACAGAGCGAAGGAAAGGAATTGACCAAAGAGGAGAAGCAGCGGCTGAGGAAAGAGAAAAAACAGAAGAAAGGCAAAGAGAAAAAGGATGAGAAGTCTTCAGCGGAAAGTGAGAGAGAGAAGAAGCCTGTTGTTGTTGTCGCTGCGTCGGCACCGGCCTCTCCGCCGGACGCACAGCCTCCATCACAGAAAGGTTCACCTCTCTTCAGTTCGTTCTCTAGCCCATTCTGACCTGAGATCAGATTCATACGAGGTTTCCACTGGACACACACTGGTCCGATTAACCCCATTCTGACCTGAGATCAGATTCTAAAAATGTCAGTCGTTCTTCGATTTTTCAAAAAATAGCAGACCTACAAGCTCGTAGCGCGCCACTCGGTGGCGCGCTATGAGCTTGTAGATCTGCTATTTTTCAATAGCTAAAGCATAACATGATGCTAGCACCAACGTTCCTGTTCAAAATGGGTTAACACATTTAGACCTGAGGACGATTCTACAAATGCCTTCTAAATCAGTCTTCTGAAAAAAAACGTCAGTGGGTGCTCAACCTTTTTCATGTCAAGGACCCCCAGAATTATCTGTAATTGGCCGCCGACCCCCATCTGAAAATATGTTGTTCCAGTGACCTCCCCAGAAGCAAAGATTTGAGTTAAAAAACGTTCGCTCTGACGGAATATTTTCACGATTTTCTAAAATAGCAGATCTACAAGCTCGTAGCTATGAGCTTGTAGATCTGCTATTTTTCAATAGCTAAAGTATAACACAATGCTTAAAACACCAAAAGGGGGTTCCCAACCAAAATGGGTTAAACTCTCACTTCTCTGTAAAACTTGAACTACGTCAGTGACAGTGAGAGGTTCTCTAGGTGTGGTCTGGGACCTCCCAGTGGTCCATGAGCAGTGGGCTCCAGGGTCCCAAGCAACATTTCATAATATAGCATTTAACCAATAAGTTTAACTGCTATTTTTTTTTGCCACAATTTTTGAGTGGTTCCACTCCTTTAGACAGCTATGTGTGTCCACGAAAATAGCGTTTAAACGCAGTTTATAGTTAAGGGACGCAATAAAACAACGACCTCTGCATCCACGGGATGTACTACGTACTGTACTGTATTTTTTTTATTCTAGTTTATTTTGCTAGCTTTAGTTATAATAATCATTTCTTCTTCCGTTTTCTACATGAATATAACCACATTATAACCATATAAAATGAAATTGGAGTTAAATGCTGACATTTGCAAAATATGACTGTTAAAAGACCATCCCTGCATCCTGGGACTCATTACATTGAAAACCTATTTACATCACTGAGTGTTATAGCGTTTGTTCACCAACAAGTGTCACTGTTGCACAGCCTAACACACAGACACAGACACACACAGGCTAGGGAGGAGGGCTAGTGTATACAGTACAGTACTGCACTACTCACTACTACTCAAAATTACCATTCAAATGTACCTAAACTAGATCTGGTTTCTTTCGGTAAAATGTCAAAATATCTTCTCTTGTGCATGGCTAATTGAAGATTATGTCATATGGCAGCCAAGTCTATGGGATTTGTAAGGTTGTTTGTTGATGAGGCAAATCGTTTGCGAGCCAAGTCTATGGACTTTAATATTAGTTTAGGGCACTAAATGACAACGTAAGACATAATGTGGCCAATACAAATACAGTGGGTCCCCCTCACTTCATACGACTACGAGTGTGATGTGTTTTATCTATTCCAGATGGGGCTCTATGGCCAAACACATTTGGGGCTCCTTGACATAGGCAACAAAGTCTTATGCTCTGAGACGGGTGGGTAGGCAGGGCTCAATGTACTCAGAGAAAATGCACACAAAGTGCACAAAGACCCGCACACCGTCTGCTTTTTTTTTGGCGGCTTACGCCTTTTATTGTTTTTTTTTAAGGGACAGACAGTAGGCTGACAGGAAACGGGAGAGAGATGGGGGGGGGGAAGACATGCAGTAAAGGCCGTGTCGGGCTCGGGAGTCGAACCCGCGGCACACTGCGACTGGATTACCAGTCGGGTGCCCAGACGGTTACGCCACCGCCTGGGCCAATACGATCTTTATTTAACCCATTCTGGCCGGGAACCCATTTTTGTGTTAGCACTATGTTATGCTTTAGCTATTGAAAAATAGCAGATCTACAAGCTCATAGCGCGCCACCGAGTGGCGCGCTACGAGCTTGTAGGTCTGCTATTTTTTGAAAAATCGAAAGAACGACTGACTTTTTAAATCTGATCTCGGGTCAGAATTCGTTAATCAGACCAGTGTGTGTCCAGTGGAAACCTCGTATGACTCTGATCTCAGGTCAGAATGGGTTAAGCAACGTTTCGGTCAAAGACATTCTTCAGGCATCCGAGGCATCCTTGACATGAAAATATTTGAGAACAACTGATCTACAACATCATCTATTCTAAACCATGCAACCTTCTGTGTGTTCCTTCCCCTCCACCAGTTCCCTCAGCAGGCCCTGGGCCTGCGTCGGTTCACCTGCCCGTCTCAGAAGGTCCCGCCTCCTCGACTGACAAGCCTGTGAAGAGTAAAGCAGAGCTGAAGGCTGAGAGGAGGGCTCGGCAAGACGCCGAGAGGGCCTCCAAAGAGTCCAAACAGAACAAGGCCACAGGTCCACCGGGCCCCACGGGCAAACCCAAGGCCCCGCCCAATGAGCAGTCAGGTACTGGAATGTCCGGCAGCAGTCTGTTATAGCATAGATTTTTCTAGTTCTTGTTCAGTCTTCTCTCATGTCTCTCAGTCTCTGCTATAATAACTTTACTAAATTACTTCTATGATCTGGTATTTAACATACAGAGGGTACAGCAAGAACGTTTAAATGCAGAACCTAAACGTAAAACTAACTAAACTGATTTCACAATTTCACAAGTCCACAGACTGCTCAGCTCCCAATCCTTTACATCGGGTTGAGTTTAAAACAACATACCGGTAGACCACCTGCACTTACTTTTTGTCTTTTTTTCACACGGTGAACTGAACTCTTTGAAACTATTCTGAACTGAAGCTCACTTTTCAGTGATTGTAATGTTTCCCTTGAGCGACACGCACCGACTGCACGGAGGAGAAATGAACTGGGTCACTCCAGGGCATTTTTAGGTTTTCATTTTGACAACCTTCATTCCTTTGGTGTTTGTATTATCAGGGTTCTACTTTAACTGTTATTTATTTGCAGTAGTAAAGAGGCTGCCAGAGCATGTACAAGTGGACAACCCAGAAGTTTTGAAGAAGCTCGCCAAGAAGTTGGAAAGGCAACAGGTCAGCTGTTTTTTTGTATTTGTTTAATCCTTGGAACAACTCCTTTACCTGGTTGAACGTAATTATTAAATAAATGGGTTTAATTTGCTAACCCCTTTTGGTGTTTTAAACATTATGTTATAATTTAGCTATTGAAAAATAGCAGACCTAGAAGCTCGTAGCGCGCCACCGAGTGGCGCGCTACGAGCTTCTAGGTCTGCTATTTTGGAAAAACGACTGACATCGAAACATAGCTTTTTCAGAAAACAACAGTCATTTTCAAACAGACATTTTTAGAATCTGATCTCAAGTCAAAATGGGTTAAAGGGAAAATGGTTTTAAATGCCATTGTCGTGATGTGAGGAGATCAGTTCAATAATAGACTATAGTGTGTGTGTGTGTGTGTGTGTGTGTGGTAAAGATGCCTTGTTTATTTCTTATGGAATGTATGCCCAGTAACATGAAACCACCTGTTTCTGACATTATCGTTTCGCGGGCATCAAACATTTCACATTTTCTTTGAAGTACAGTAACAATAGCCACCTCATTCCTCACTGCATGTCACTGTGCCAACCATTTCTTTCAGACACCAGCAGGGCAAAACGCTGCTAAAAAGGTATCGGGCATCAAGTTGTGGAACTTGTGGCCCGCGTGGAACGAACGAACGTGTGCCTTTTATTGATTTGGTTGCTGTTGTTGTTGTTGTGTTTTCTCATGATCACTTCTCTGTCTTTACCTGAAACAGGAAAGTGGGTATTTTCAAGGAGTTGAACATGCTATTGTTTACCTTGAGGCAGCGGTGGCCGAACGGTTTGCGGAGCGGTCTTGATATCGGAAGGTCGCTAGTTCGTATCCCCGGACCGGCACGTTAAAATTACCACCGCTGAAGTGCCCTTGAGCAAGGCATTGAACCCCTACCATGAAATGTTCTATGAGCAGGGCCTGGCTATAAACAAGTTCTTGAGCTTAGTCCAGTTACCCTGGGTAAACATAGTCCCTTTCCTTTCCTTACCATTATGAGTTGTGTCTCCTGTTTTGTGTGCTCTCTGTGCTAACGGTCAGCACAGGGGCTGTTTGCTGTGAATGGTTTCGTTTGAATTATACACTGCTAAAGTGCTAAATGTATCGGGAATATTTGCTGCTGTTGTTTAAATTGAAGATGCTTAAGGGTGTCATTGTGACTTGCGATTTAACACAAACGTAAGGGCCTCTCGGGAATACATAATCCAGATTACATTTATCAAAAGTCAAAATCCTGCATTGGTTCTCCAATGACTTGTCTCTCTGGGTTTTACGTGTTTGTCAGCGGTTTTCTATATTAAACAAAAGTATTGACGGGAGCTTGTGACAAAATAATAATAACTACATTGGGTGCATTGGAACACAAGTTCTTTCTCCTATGGTCCTGACAAGTAACGGTTTCTGAATTTCACCTGACCGTGATGATTTGCTAAGCTCATGCTCGCTAATCGTTTTGGGCTTTGCTGACTAGCATAGCCCGTTGGTAACATTGGTGTATTCTGTTATTAATTTCAGATCCCACTACGATCAGACTACGGCTACAAAGTCAGCCTGTTCTCTCACCTGCACCAGTACAGTCGCAATGCTCCTCTCACACAGCAACTCAGGTAATCTGCCTTCATTTATATATATCGCATACAATCTATAGCACTGGTTCTCAAACTTTTTATGTCAAGGACAATCATAACTCTTGTGAGTGTACAAATGAAACCATTTGTACGCTCTCAGAGTTACAGAGCTGTAAGTGGCCATTTGGAACCCCCTCAAGGAACCCAGAGGGTTACAGTGAATCTCAACCTTTTTTCACCAAGTACCACCTCAGAGAATATTTGGCTCTCCGGGTACCACCATTATGACGTTAAAATACGGCGAACACAAATGCATTAGCGTTACACCTAACCTATCCCACCCTATTCACACAGGAGGGAGATTTGAACGGCACTAATTTGTGCTGGTACCTTATCAGTTTGTTACGTGGAGCAGCTGCTGCTGCTGGTCAAAATCATTCTACTTACACTTTTATTGTTCCATTTTAAGCCACTGCGTTGCCACCGTTTAGTAGTTTGTTGTGATCCGTGAACGCATTGTCTGCAGTGCTCGGCACAAAGCCAAAAACAATACAATTACAATATTTGTTTGGAGAATTGCCATGTACGGGGTCTGCAAAATAGCCGGTGATTAGTAGTTAGTACAGTCAGTCAAGTAGTAGCCTCGATACCCAGGCTTTCATTTCGTCTGCGCGAAAAATGAAAGCCTGGAGAAACGCATTGGCTGCCTTGGTCTAGAAGTGGGAGTCAACGCTTCCGGGTGGGTGTCGCTCCAAATTATGTGACGTAGCGCTTCACTAGGTGGGAGAGGAGTGGCCAGGGCTGACGGACAGATCGGTGAGATCCAATCAGGGCGTGCGCAAATCTCAGCCGCGACCCACCCCTATAGACCAGAAACTTAACACGTTAGCTCAGGCTAGTCAAGTACAATATATGTGAAAATGAAACCCATATCTTTAAACCTCCGTCTCTGCTTGGTTTGGTCTGTGGCAGCATTCCTTCCACAGTGATCCATCCTGCCATTGTGAGGCTGGGTCTGCAGTATTCCCAGGGGATCGTGGCCGGGTCCAACGCTCGCTCTGTGGCCTTGCTGCACGCCTTCAAACAGGTATAGTGTGAGGCAGAAACAGCAGATCTACATGATGATGATCACAACGCGTTGCATCAAGAGATTGGATATTATTTTTTGCCACACAACTTTGTATGGAAGTATAAAATAGGATTGGTAACACGTCTACAAGCTCACAATGTTTTGTGACGTTGTTCCATCATACAACTAACATACTGTATGCTAAATGGGTTGATTTGTTTCCCAATATAACATATAGGAGATTGATTTAGATATTTTGGATGTGCCACTTTGGGAAATACAAATAAATATCACAGCTGGTCACATTATTCTTTTTTTCAACAATGTATTTATTTTCCTTTTTTACACACAACTGACAATACAAACATACAAAAAACAACAATGAACATTACAAGACAATTACTGGTATAAAGAAAGCAATACAACAATAACCAAAAAACAAAACAACAACAGCACTACTCCTCTTCAGCTCCATCCATTAATAAATGTGACAAATTATTGTTCTTTATGTAACTTATAAAACGTCCCCCCACACACCTCCTGAAACTTTTCTTGTTTGTCCTTAAGAATGTAATGCAATCTTTTCCAAAGGTAAACATAAAGACAGTTCCCTGAACCGCTGTGTAATACTTGGTTTGTCTGCAGGCCTCTTCCAGGTCAATGCTATCATTCTCTTAGCTTGTAGCTGGTCACATTATAATCTATTTTGCAAGGTTATAATTATTATCGCTGGTTGAAAATAAGAAGTCAAACTTTTCAATGTGCCAACAAAGAATAAACAACATTGTTTCTTTGTTACCAATCTCAAGCAAATATGGGGAAATTACATTAAAAAATAATAATATGCATAATAGAGTGCTGCGCATGTCTCCGAGGTGTTATCTGTATTGAAGTGAAGTGCTTTCAGTGCAGATTGTGACGTAAATGATCTATAACTGCTTCTGTGTCTCTCCAGGTCATACGGGACTACACTACTCCTCCTAATGAGGAGCTGTCTCGAGATCTAGTTAACAAGCTGAAACCCTACATCAGGTACAGAAATGTGTACATATATATTTTTTTTTTCACTTTTTTCAGAAAAAAACAGAAAAATAAAAGACAATACGAAAAAAAAGGAACAAAAGATGGAAGACAAAACAAACAAAAAGCAAAAGTCAAGGCTGCATTTTTCATATTACAAAATACATTCATTGAAATTGATTTTGCATTATCGTTAGGCTGAGAGAAGAGATCCCACTTTTCCCACTTTTTATAGAACTTATCCTCTTGTAGTCTTAAGTTTGAATGTTAGTTTTTCCATAACATACAGTTCCTCAGTAATGTCCATCCAATGTTCTTTCGTTGGTGGGTCCTCCTGTTGGTACCAGCATCGTGTGATCGCTTTCTTACTTGTTGCTAAGAGGATCTTGTATTAGAAACTTTATCATGTATTAGAAAAGGTGGACTGCCAGTATTTCCGAATTTTAGTCCAGAATGTGTACATTTAACTTAATGCAGTGGTTCTCTTTTTATTTCAACGACCCCCACATAACTTTTCACACAGAGTGTACAAATGTACATCAGAGCAGATTACATGTGTTCAGTTCGGCTGGCTACAGAGCGGCAATATATAGGACGTCATTCGGAGGTTGGGTTGGGCGGGATCAGAAACTTCTTTCGGCTGTTCTTTCTGTGCCTCCTAAGACACTGTGGCTACTAGCAAAACCAGTTTGGCTACTGTGGTTGGTCAGAGTGAAAAACAGTGGTAGTTTTGGAAGAAACACGAGCCAAAACTTCCAAGAAGTGGAAAAACACCTCATAAACACAGCCTATTGCTAGAAAGGTCAAAACAGCCATACCCAACCTCAGTCACAAATTCCTTGCTTTGCAATAAGCAGGTAATCATTTATTTAACCGTCTCTCCTGCTGTGTGCTGCCTGCTAAAAGAATACCTCCTTTCTTTAATATCCCTGCAGTTTTTTGAATCAATGTCGCCCCCTGTCAGCCAGCATGGGCAACGCAATCAAGTACATCAAAAAAGAGATCTCCAATATTCCTAGTAATTGCAAAGAAGAAGAGGTAATGTTTTCACGCTCATCTGTCACATCAATCAATCTCACACCTCATAGACGTCACCTCACTAAACACTTTGAATCGCTAAATGCATCAGTCATGTTATTTAAGACTTAATGCTCTCAACTTCTCACTATATATGGGCTTCCGTTGCGTTGTGTTTCATCTCATCTTCTCTCACTCCGTTTTAGGCTAAGAGCAAACTGCAGACATGTATAGACTGCTACATTAATGAGAAGATCATTCTTGCAGCTAAAGCTATCTCCAAGTACGCCATCGAAAAGATCAGCGATGGAGACGTAATTCTAGTGTATGGATGGTAAGTAACAAACTCGTTTTTTTTTAAAATCAATATCAGATCAAACTTTAAAGATTTTATATTATGCATACATGCAATGGTCACATAACCATTATATGTTGAGTGCGTCTGATTGTCTGTCTGGCAGGCACTTAACAAGTGATCGTTAACTGTGTCTGTTAGAGGGAGGGGCAGAGAAGAGTGGCTTTCTCAACTTGATTTATACTTATATTCTCCACTCTGATGAAGGTACATGTTCGATATATCATGCAGCCTTAATTATTAGCCTATATTTTGGCTATAAAAAAAAACAAAAAAACCCCTTTTTTTATTATTATGAAATATTAAAATCAATTTCGGAAGACTCCGACGATTAATCGGAAAATCGACTAATCGGCGGCATCCCTCCTCGAGACCCACTCATACGGCCAGTTGGTGGTGCCCAGGATTGAACCCAGAACTTTGCGATTCACATTAACTCAGGGATTACATTACAGTGTGTACAGTAGTGTGTAACACACCTTTTTCCTTTCCGCTTAACTCCCTAACCCCTATTCTCCCTCCCTCTCTCTCTCTCCTAACGTAACCATCCTTTCCTCCCTGACCCATATTCTCCCTCTCTCTCTCTCCTAACGTAACCATCCTTTCCTCCCTAACCCCTATTCTCCCTCCCTCTCTCTCTCTCCTAACGTAACCATCCTTTCCTCCCTGACCCATATTCTCCCTCTCTCTCTCTCCTAACGTAACCATCCTTTCCTCCCTAACCCCTATTCTCCCTCCCTCTCTCTCTCTCCTAACGTAACCATCCTTTCCTCCCTAACCCCTCTCCCTCCCTCTCTCTCTCTCCTAACGTAACCATCCTTTCCTCCCTAACCCCTATTCTCCCTCCCTCTCTCTCTCTCCTAACGTAACCATCCTTTCCTCCCTATCCTCCCTCCCTCTCTCTCTCTCCTAACGTAACCCTCCTCTCCTCTCCTCAGCTCATCACTGGTGAACCATATCTTGTGCGAGGCCTTTGACAAGAGCCGGAAGTTCCGTGTGATCGTGGTGGACAGCAGGCCGCGGCTGGAGGGCAGGGAGGCCCTGAGGCGCCTGGTCCAGAGAGGCATCAGCTGCACCTACGTCCTCATCTCAGCCATCTCCTACATCCTACCAGAGGTGGGATGTCTTGTCTGGACATCACTATCTCCAATTCAGCGCTTCTTCAAAGCTTTGCAGCTCGAGAGAGACCCGAAAGAGAAAATACATTATGAATGAATCTCTTAAATCATAAAGGCACTTGGGTAGAGCTTTGGGGCTGTGGTACTTACTTGATGATGCCATGATTTAAATCCAAATATTGGTTGAGATACCTTCAATAGATGATCCTGTTGATCTTTATTTTCCAGTCTTCCAGTCTTGGTGGCGTTCTTAATAATAATAATAAAAAGGGGTTTGCGTTATACTGTTTATTGGCAGAATAAAAGTGATATACACTGTCCTGTGTGTACAAATGTAACCATTTGTACACACAATTAAATGAACAATCTTCGGCTTTGGCAGTTGAAATAAGATATTTATTCAAATAGTTTTGTAACTTTGGTCTTAATAAGGATTAGTGCCAGCTTTGACTTTGACATTTTTTGGTACTGGAGATTTCAATACATGATCACATTAACCCTTTCAGGGCTGTGATAAACTATTATTTGTATAATTGACTTGTGCTTGTGTTTTTGTATTGAGTGGTAACGTGCTATAATCTGACCCCTTCCCAGGTGTCCAAGGTGTTCCTTGGTGCCCATGCCTTGCTGGCCAACGGCTACGTGATGTCCCGTGTGGGGACGTCCCAGATAGCCCTGGTGGCCCGGGCCTTCAACGTGCCTGTGCTGGTGTGCTGCGAGACCTACAAGTTCTGCGAGAGGGTTCAGACGGACTCCTTCGTGTCCAATGAACTAGGTATGGAAATAATGGCACGTCCCTTCACCAGTTATTCTATAGAGAAACCACAGGCATCTGTGTAGTTCGTTTGGTTTTTTTTTAACTGCATTTTGCATGAGAAGTGGACTCCTAAAGTAATCGCATGTGAATTTATCAAAGCATCGATATCAATTACCAATGCATTGTGATGATTATGTTGCACCATTAGCCTTACATTATTATTGACCTGGTTTTGTGGATCAACAAGTTAGTCTCTTACGTTAGTTGTGCTCTGTCGCACTTTGAAAGTAGCAGACCTACAAGCTCACAACAACACGTCGCATCCGGTGTTGTTTTTGGCAGCAAATTTCTATTTTAGTTTTAGTTACATTTTTGTCACCTGGAATGTTCTAGTGTTAGTTTAGTTTTAGTCAACTAAATATCATAAGATTTTAGTCGACTAAATCTACAGTTTATTTAGTCGACTAAAATGTATTTTGGCGGGCCTAAATGCCGTCGTCATGACTGATTTTACACTTGCTAAAAATAGCCGATCTACAAGCTCAGCTTATTTTTTACACTTAAGTATGAATTGGTCTTTTGCCGTGCCACCATTATTATCAGATGACCCCGATGACCTCATCGTGACCCGGAAGGGGAAGACTCAGTTGCAGCACTGGCAGGAAGTGCCCAGCCTGGGCCTGCTGAACCTGGTGTACGACGTGACGCCACCCGACTTCGTGGACCTGGTCATCACGGACCTGGGCATGATCCCCTGCACCTCTGTCCCCGTGGTGCTGAGGGTCAAGAACGTGGACCAGTGAACCCTCTCCTCTCCTCTCCGTTCCACCTCCTACACTGTAACCTCCATAGTGGGTAATCTAATCACCCGCTTCCAATGGAATCAATCGACCCATAATTCCCAGTAGGTTAAACTTATCAAGCCGATCTTATCGACCTACTGCATGTAAGTCTGGGAGCCTACAGGCTGCGATTGGCTTGATAAAAAGAAAACCCGGGAACACGACCGGATTAAGGGTGGGCGAACATGCGTTAAGGTTGGGACCGCGCTGCTACGTCGTGCTTGCGGTTATGTTTAGGGTGATGGTATGAGGAGGATTGTCGTTCTCAGTAGGTACCAAAACGACCGGATGAAGGGTGGGCGAACATGCGTTAAGGTTTGGGACGGCGCTGCTACGTCGTGCTTGCGGTTTATGTTTAGGGTGAGTGCATGAGGTGGCTTGTCGTTTTCAGAAGGCTCCCAGCATGTGCGGTACACAGATAAGATGGGTTAGGGTTTTATCAATGCCCATCGCAGCCAGTAGACTCCCCAGACCACATGCAGTAGGTCGAAAAGATCGGCTTGATAAGTTTAACCTACTGGGAATTATCGGTTGTTTTTTCCACTCGAATCCGCTGGAGTAATTTAACTCCCGAGTACAAATGTACCCTTATTTGGTTACATTTGTTCACTCTCGGTTACACTAACAGGGTGCATTTTACAGTGAGGCTGGTCCGAACCAAGCGGCAGTCTTTCTCTGTACCTTGACGGAGTACAGTCTGTGTGTGCACGCACATGACACAACAAATATCATGCTGTTGGCATGCAATAAAAATATCTATCTGAAATGGCATAGGGTTTTTAAACAGAGTCGATGTGTATTTTGTGTTGCTGTTGGAGTTGAAAATGGTTTAAAGTTACTTAACGTGCATTTTTCTGTAGTTCTGTAAAAATGTAGTTGGAAAGAAATTCCGTCTCTAAAATGGAAAAGGCTAACGGTTCCAAATAAATAGGCTGTACTGATAACATTTTAATTTCCATTATTTTCCAGGATTACAAATGATCCCTGACAATATACTCTTAAATCCAGCTAAATTAATTTCCCTAAATACTTTTAAAACTCCAACATAAAGAACCCACATTGAGTCAGTGACAAAAGTACTAAGTTTGTGGTAGACAAACGTTTTTTTTTCTTTTTCTGAAAGATTCAATGAAAGAGACTCAATTATTTTTGTATTGCTATTATGTTACACATAACTGACTTATGAATGACCATAAATGGAGACAAACCGTTATACCTGTCACTTCATTGTTGCCTTACTGCTCATTATCTGACCAGAACCCACCAATATAATAGACTAGTACCGGTAGTCATGATTAAATATGTCATTATGCAACTCTTATCAAATGTTTATTGCTCATGTGCAGAAATAATTTATAAAATTACAGCATAGGCACAAAAAACTCATGTGAACCTAACCCTGGCTCACAGTGATTCATTCATAATAATACAATCTTATTTTCATCCTCGGTAAAGGACATGTGCAACGAACGTACCATTTCAGGCTACATTATACTATTGCTCCAATCTACTAAAATCCACACAGAATATGCAATCTCATGCTTCAAATACACATTTCCAGTGTTCATGTAAACCCATTTCCTATGTACCGTACAGTGTTTGGCAGTTAAATTAGATAAGCCTCAATAAATAAAAGTCACATACTGTAGAACTCCTAAAAACTTCACTTTTGTGTTTCACTCATGTCAGCTGAGTGCGGTACAATAAATGATTTGTGATGTTTAAAAAAAAAGGTTCAAACTTGTATTAACTCATTTAGGCCTGAGCAAAGATTTTGAGTTAAAAAACGTTTGCTCTGAAAGAATATATATTCAAACCTTTGCGACACATTTTCATGATTTTTCAAAAATAGCAAACCTACAAGCTCGTAGGGCGCCACTCGGTGGCGCGCTATGACCTTGTAGATCTGCTATTTTTCAATAGCTAAACTATAACGATGTTTAAAACACCAAAAGGGGTTCCTTCCCAGAATGGGTTAAAAATAAATTGTATTCATTTAGTAATGGTAAATAATATAACACTTGGATGTAAAAACTAAAGTAAAGCTGTATAATATAATACGAAAGAAAGTCAGTTTTCAACATTTCCTATAAATAAAACTGCTACCTGTCTTAAAAGGGTAATGCCACTAATTTTCAACATGTTACTACGTCATTAATATACCTTAGAGTTGTTGTGGAAATCATTAAAAAAAAACTCCCCATTTTAAAAATCAGTAAAATCAGTAACATCATGAACTTAAATTCAGTAGATCACTATGCGAGTAAGGTCTAATTTATACTTTGTCTAGGTCTAATATACTACAGTATGACTGTCACCAACTGAAGCTGTAATATTTTCTTAAGAGTGCTGCAGGCAGTACAAATGTATAAATTCCGCTTTAACCATTTCTTAAACCCTATATACTTTGTTGACCATTGTGTTGTAGAAACGCTATTTTCTGCAGATGTTCCCAGCAGAATAGAGACGCCATTATAGGGTTGAAGTGGTCAGATTGAGATGACCTTGCGTCTCTGGGTGACCCAGAGTATAGTGGCGACCAGGACCGTCGACGCTCCCAGAGGTCCAAACACCTGGAGGATTGGGAACTGCCCCTGTTAAACAAAAACGGAAGTATTTGAGGTAAAGATAACCGATTATTGGTGTAGGACCACTTGCAGACATGCCTGTAGAACGGGGGGGAGACTGACCTCTCGAAGACACTTGTATCCGCGGTGTTTGCCGTCGCATTTGCACTCTGAGAAGCCGGGGCCGTAAGGAGCACAGAGAGAGTTCTCTGGACATACTACAGCTGGGAATCAGAACGAAGACTTTATTGCCGTGACATGTAAACATGTTAGGAATTTGGTTTGGTGGGACAGCAGAGTGCAGTTACAACAACATTAGGACAAGAGAGTGCAAAGAATAGTGAATAAAATATAGTGCAGAGAGTTCAAGTGATCTGTTCAGAGCACAAGTCAGCCACAAGATAGCCGTGGGGAAAAAGCTGTTCGAATGTCGGGCCTTCGTAGTCTTTAGGGACCGCAACCTCCTGCATTTGTTCTTATGCTTAATGTGGGAGTGATTGGTCCGCGGACCGCGGCATTGATACACTGGCTAACGGGTGGATCCTGCAGCATGCGAGGACTTACCTAGCTGTCCAGCTCGGTTGCACAAGTTCACAGGGTCACGACAAAGAAGATTTCCCTCCTCGACCTCCACCTTTTCCCAAGATGCATTGCCTCCGGGACAAGCTTGGTCTGAAGGCAAAATCCTTCAGGTAAAAATAAACAAGACAAAACAAAAAAGATTTCCATTGGTGAAGAATCAAGGTCAAATGATGAGAACCAAGTATTGTTTCGGCTAGAGGACATGTAGCCACATAATACTTATACATACAGTAGATACATATAACATGATACTTACAAATCTTTTAAATAAAAAAATCCTTGAAACACCTTGTCACTGAGGTTAGCAATGGGGTTGTGTGAGAGGTCACTGTAAGGAAAAGTGAACAAAATATAACTACTGTACATTTGCCATACATTTTATAGGCTAGTATCCAAAAAGGTAAAATAATAACATACATACATAATGACAGCGGTAGAGGCCTCTCGGAGATCGCTCACATTACTTAAAGAGCAGTTGGACAGATCCAACCTGAACAAGGACGAGAAGGAACTGTTATTATGAACTTTTAACGAATAATAGCAAAGATATAACAGGTAAGTACCGTACCGCCCATCAGTGGTTCCCAAACTTTTTCATGTCAAGGACCCCCAAATTGACACAAATTATCCCCTTGGTGTGGACCCCCCATTTGACCCCCCCCATGAGAGAATATTTGTACAGCTCTAGCAGTGATTCTTCTCAACCCGTTTAATTTCAAGGACCCCCAGTTAAGTTTGAAATTAGTCTACGCCGGACCCCCATTTAATGGCATCTCTACCTCTGGGACGGGACCCCCAATTTATATTGTAAAGTCAATGTTAATTTAACTCAGAGTGTACAAATGGAACCAAATGGACCCGTTGGGGTGCATTATTTGGTTCCATTCATACACTCAGAGCTACTACAGGCCCACAAGGGCATTTGGTTCCAAACTATCATTTAGTTGGGGACCCCCTGGAACTCCCTCAAGGACCCCTGGGGGTCCCCAGACCCCACTGTATCAGTACTAGTAGATACAATCCTCAGCTAATAAATGTCAATTTGGGGGTTCTCCTTATAGTCCTTGGCATGTAAAATTTTGGGAACCACTGACCGTACTAATAAAGACAAATGCATTATTATTAATTGTTTAGAGTAGACTCATGTGTAGACTGAGGGAATCAAAGAATGTATTCATTATGGCCTTAACAGGGATCACACAGAGTGATACAGTCTTTTCCTCATGTTTCTGGAAACACTGCAGGCTATGTTTATATGTTTTTAATTGACAAGGACTGCCTGGAGTGAAAATAGCCTTATACATATTATAGGCTATCTCTGTGTTGTTGTTTTGTATTTACTGTCATGTTTTCCCCTGTTGTTTGTATATGGACCCATTGTGTCTGAAATAAAGTTTTCAATCAATGAAACGCCCGGCCTACCCGATGACATATCCCTCCGTGTTGTTGTCGGTTCGCAGACAGCAGCGGCCGGCCATGAGACCTGCAGACGAGGCGCAGAACTGTCCCACCGGCGCCGAGGCGTTCAGGGCGCTGCCGCTGCACAACTTACATACCTATGAATGATAATGAATTGAACATGGTGGACCCTCTTGTAAAACAAGTGTAGCGCTTTATTGGGTCGTCCACTCACAAGTTAACAGTTTTTCTTTATTGAGTTGTGCTTGAAATGTACTGTAATTCTGCAAACTGTAACAACAACATTCTGCTTCAACAAAACACGCTATAATTGTAGGCTACTGTACTGTACAGTCATTAACACTTTACAAAAACAAAAACAATACTTATTATTATTATAAGCTGCTTAATACATTAATGCTCTTACCTGCAGCTCTGCCAACTGGCAACTCGTGTATAAGCAAGAAATAATGATTAATATTATAATCGCAGATGATTTCCGCTGGAAGACTCCAACTCTCATTTTCGTCGACTGTAGTCATATGACCATGATGGGAGGTAGCCTGGTGCTTCAGGTCATGTGACGAGAAGGACCACTTTACAGCCTTCCGCATTTAAATTTACATTAGCTTACACTTCGTCAGTAAAAAATAAAATAAAACAAATAAACGAGGAATTCAACTTGTTTCACACTAAACCTTAAAATGTAGGCCTTTATTATTTATTCTCTAATAGAGATGAGATGACATGAATAAAGCTCCGCAGCCGGAGCCTTCATGCCATCATATTGCGTTACATTTTGCGCATACATACGTTACATACATCCAGTCGTAATTGTCATTAATTAAACTAACAAGTCAAGATATATCCATCCAATGTGATTTGCAACATCACTTGAATACATTAAACATTGTTCTTGTCGATTTTCTAAATCTTATATATAATAAAATAAAGGAATATTAAAGTTAATGTTTACTAACTTTAATAGGTAAAATCATGATTTTTGATTAACTACCATATATGTGGTCATGATCCGAGCACACGTTTTGTGTTTCACTGCTTGCTTGGGTAGCCTTGGTTAATAAGCAAGTTATGGAATTATGATCATTATAGACGTGTTTACCGTATACTGACTTTTTGATCTAAAATAAAATAAATGTTGACTGCTGCGCTTTCTCTGACACTGTGACTGGGCGAAACCATTAAACAAGTGGACGTTATAGCGGGGGGGGATTACGACTCGCCACACAGGATTCAATGGAACACAAATGCAATGCAAGAAGGAATATTTTAGTTAGCCGTTATCTTAGGTGGAGCTCGCCATAATATAGTTTAAACAAAAACGTGTGAAGAAAATAGGCTGTTGATAAAATTGTGAAAAGTACTAAACCCCCCTCGGATAAACACAACGGTTTGATCCCACCCAGGGATTGTTGCAATGCTTCTCCTCTGTGGGGCAGACAGTTACTTACATATTGAATACATTATTGCTTGGCTGCAGCCCAACCTTGCGTCGGTTACTTAAAATATTACATTCTCTGTTTGTTGTTGCTGTTGTTCTACTATAGCCATATGCATTCGATTAAGAAGGAGAAGGAGAAGTTCGAGAGGAGACAACACAACAAGAAGGAATAGAAGCGCATACATATAAACCCACCCCACGTTGGATTGTTTGTGTGACACTAGTACATTTGGGGGATTGTTTTAGCATCGGCTCGCTGCCTGCCCCGGACGGTACGCTACGGTGCGTGCGACGCGACGCGACGCGGGGGTTTTGCACAAACAAAAAACTGCACCTTTTCTCATCCAGAAAGAAAGTTCGTTCCCTGATCTGACCGAGCCGCGGCGGGTGTGAACGACGGAATGAACTAACGGCATGTTGCGTCGAAGAAGGAGGATTCGCCTAGCGTAAATGTCTGTCCTCCTATCCTATGTCAATAATTATTCTTCTTAATAGCCCCGAATCATTTCACACTGCTATAGTGGGACGGGAATAAATCAATTTAGCATCAGCATTATGAAGGCAAGAATTACTTAACATTTGCAACATGGCTGCTATACGGACGCGGTAGTGAGAAAAGTTTAGCACTGACTGACGTGGGGGGGAAAAAAAAGTTTGATAGGAATGTTACTTGGTATATGAGACACTTTTTGGGTATTTTTTTTAAATAGAAGTCGCCGTTTGTTCTGCGAGTCGAACCTGGTTCCTGATTGGACTTAAAATCAGCACATTGTGGATATATATACAGTGGTGGGACTGTACTATAGTCACCACTGACACTGCAGCGAAACTTTTGTGAGAATCAAAGCTAAAAAAATATTGACAAAAAGGGACTTGCCTTCCAAACAAGTCTGACCTACAATGCATTTTTCCATACCTGAAACGGAGGTTCGTTCGGGGGAAAATGGATCAACATATGTGGTGAGTGAGTGACACAACACAAACATGTTATCTTTGACAACACACTACTACACAGCTGTGTTAATCTAATATCTAAACTCAAACTAACGTGTCAAAGAAAGATAATATTCGAAGTTTGTTGCTTAAAGTTGTATTTATATAGAAAATATAGCCATGGCTTTTAGGAACAAATGCAAACATTGGCTTATATATAGAGTAAGAAAGGACAGCCTACCACCGTGTACTGTACATTTGAAATTGAGTAAGAGCAATGCACGTGTTTGCAATTTCATAAGGCAATTTTAAATGTATGTCTTGCAATAATTATGCAATTTTACTACACTGCGTAACTGTTTCTTGTTGCCACACAACTACAGGAAATTATTTTTCTATTTGTTTTTATTTTTTAAATGCAGGACATTATCTTTCGACAGTCGGTCTACCTATTTTTTGGCTTGAACTCTGGGTACAACAATGTCCCTTTTGTTATTGAGATTGAGTCAGCATCCCTGTGCAGGTCGGAGGTTTTGCCACCATGATATATTCCAAATGCTGATCCCCTTAAAAGGATAAGAACTATCCCACTGGAAACTGTGTTTGTCTTTCCAACTACCTGTTACTAACTGTTATGGTGCACTGCAACGTCTGGTGACTCTGGGTCACTCTGGTGCCATCAATGTTACTGCCTGCCTGCGTCTCTTTTGGTTTTGAAATGCCTGGGTTACCCCATGCAAGGTTTGTAAACAAGAACAAGCTCTGTCTGTTGGCAGTGGCACATTGGTAGAGTTTCAGTGACTACTAGTATAGAAAGAAAGGATGATTCATATTATAATGAAGCATGACATTATTAAAGACATTTCTCTTGAGTTATTATGGACACAAGTGTGAGCACACAACCACCATACATACTGGCAGAGACTTGTTTTTTTTTTTAGAAAGAAGTAGCCAGCGAACATGTAAAACGAAAGAATGCTGCTTTAGTGCTTTTTTTAATACGTGCAAGACTGTGCAAGACACTGTGCACATGAGAACAGTGTTTGTGCCTTTTGTGGTCACTGCAGGATGCCTGAAGTGAAATGATGAGACACTTAAATCCATGAGTACCTCAGGTGTATTGGCCCTTTACACCACAGGGAAGTGTGAAATCACGTTTTCCGGAAATTAATTTCTGTATTCCTGTGACAAAATGACCCTCTCCTGTGTGAAGTATATGGTGCACTGGGGACGTGTGGTGGGTGTGTCAGTCTGAAAGACTGTTTCAAGTCAAATAAAGAAATGAGTAATCCTTTAGTAAAGGGAATTGGCGAGATTCAAGAATAAAACTCAATTACATTTGGGCAAAAAAACCTATGGACACTCACGCTACACAGTTCTGTTTCCAATGAAGGGATTTAATTTAGCTGTGATACAGAAGTGATGTCAGTCGGGTAGAATTCCAATATGCTTTTGTGATCATTCTCTAAGAAATGTACTAGTGCTCCTTTTTCAGTTTGTGCCGCCACACTACACAGATGTGCAGAGGAGCGCCATAGTTTGGGCTGTTTATTAATCACTTCCTCCTTGCATGAGCGAAGCTGAACACTCATTGAAAATAGCAGATATGAAATAATTTCACACTGAGGAGGCACAGACTCTCTTTGTAGCTCGCTTCACAGTCACACAGCAAGACTATCTATCCAATATTTTAGATTGAAAACTTTATTTCAGACGCAATGGGTCCATATACAAACAACAGGGAAAAACATGACAGTAAATGCAAAACAACAACACAGAGATAGCCTATACTGTATCAGGCTATTTTCACTCCAGGCAGTCCTTGTCAATTCAAAACATATAAACATTGCCTCCAGTGTTTCCAGAAACATGAGGAAAAGAAAGTATCACTCATATTGATAATGCATTAAAAAAAATGCCCAATACGGTATTGATTGAATACTTTATTAGTCAGAAATGTAAACGTTACTATGAACTAGAAAGTACAGCAAAGGCTATAAGGATATCACGAAAATAGTATGATGATTGATGTGTTTTGAATGCCTAATCAAAACATTGTGAATGTTGTCGTGTACGACTTGGCAAAGAAATGTGCAGGAAGCTGTTTATTTGAAATTCCCAAAAAACCTTTACTCTCGCTGTTGAAATCATAGTTATTTGAAATTCATTATTATTAAGAAACTTCCTTATCAGAGAGAGAGAGAGAGCCTTTCTGTTTGCTGTACAGTGAGTGTCATTATGACCTGTCTGTAACCAACCACCACACAGCAGGAAGGGACTTGGCTCAATGTGTACCTTGGCACCCAGAGTCAAGACACCACACAATTTGCAGAGTTTGCAAAAGGGCTTTTTTAGAATAACAATGCTTGCAGTTTTTTAATACGTCAGCGTCCCTAAGTAAGCGCAATGTTTGTTTATTATGTCGCGTCACCCTTCTAATGGCCTGGTCTTCATTATATCCTATGTTGTTGATAATATGGCTTTTACAGTAGCCTGTGCGTTACTACTACTGTATGTGAGTGAAGGTGGATAGATGGGAGCAGGTTGGGACCTGTTAAGACAGCTTGAGGGCTCATCAAATTATAATTCTTATTTGTTTTTTAGACTAATGATAATTATGCCCCACTGCATATAATTATAGTTAGACAGACAGCTGCCATTTTGCTAAGAATTTGTGACTGATGGGCTTCTTCTCAAGGTGTGCACAAGGGGTCCTTTTGTTTGCTCTTGAATTATCCTAATGAGCTATCCTCGGTTGAACTCCAATTCAAATTTATGTCGTTTTAAAAATGATGAGGGTGATAAAGTAAGACACAAATCACGGCAGTTATCTTGGCAATCATGATCTCCTTAACTTCAGCTGCTGAAATTATTCACGATACATTTTTGGCACCGTTATTTTCTAGTTCCTACATATTTTTTCCATCCGGCCTGCATGTAGATCTTCTGCTCTTTAAGCCTCTTCAGTTTGTATCTACTTATTTACCAATGACTGCCTGTGTCTGTGCCTCTTTAGTCTTTATGTACAGTACAAACCTCAACAACGGACAGTTGTTTTGACGGATGACATGGCAATTGACTGCTAATATTCATAGGGATTGAATTACAGACAGGAAAGAAGATTAACATGCTGACAGAGCTTCTGCCTTTTGACATTCAAACAGGAAGCAAACTTCCCGTCATCTCATGCCAAACGTTCTGCTGTACAGACTACGAGAGCTTTGTGGAGGCATTTTTGTTTTTGCTAAAACTACAATTGAATGATGATGATCTGATATCTCATGTCCCAAATGTTTACGTCTGTCACAAAAGATGGAAAAATTATGATATCATATACTATATATCTGATTGACATTTATACCACTTAAATGTTGTTAAAGATCGTTTTCTCCAGATTGGGTAAATTGCCGATCACAGATAGGGTAAGTGGCCGATTATCGGAGCATCTCTACTCTCTAGTTGTCCATCCATCCATCTTCAACCGCTTATCCGTTGTCGGGTCGCGGGGGCAACGGCTCCACCAGAGTGCTCCAGACTTCCCTCTCGAGTCGAGAGCAACATTAGTGACTTCCTCCTGGGGGATTCTACTCCGAGTCTCTCTTGTGTGACTGAACTTCTCACCCTATCTCTAAGGGAGATGCCAGCCATGCTTGTATCCGCGACCTTATTCTTTCCTTATTCTCTCTCTAGTTGTGTCCAACCTGAACACGGGATCTACAGTAAATGTCTCGATAGAAGTCAGGAGCAGGGAGACCAAATACAACCACCCCAATTGTTGTATTGTATAAGCCATTTAAGACCTGAGGCCCATTCTACAAATGCCTTCTAAATGAGCAGTTCTCAAACATTTTTGTTATTCAACATTTTTCCAAACACTTTCAAGATCTTTCAAAAAGGTTCAAAAATAGCAGCACAAAGCGACGCGCTATGGGCATGTACAACTTCTGCATTGTATGAACATAATATGCTTTTTTAATGCTACAATCTGGGACTTATTTTAATGAATATACCTCCCCCCTTCCAATGTATGGAACAGTATGTTACAATATATTAAACTAGAACATCTTCAGTGTTCGGCCTCCCTACTCTTCCATGAGAAGACCCTGGAGTGTCGTGTACAGTAGGTACAGTAGGAGGACACACGCTGTGTCATGAATGGCCATAACTATATCTGAAGCAGACGTTTTGCACACTAGAAGCAGTGCTGCTTTCATTGCTTTGTGGAGCGTTTCACAGGTCAGGAAACGGGAGAGTTCAGTCAGTGGTTTAGTGTCATACTTAGCAGTTGAACAATTCCACTGAGGCCGATTTTTATTTATTTAAATGCCGTCTAAATCCTGAGCTAAGTTTTTCTGAAAAACGTAGCACATATTTATGTTGCAGGCAGCAGCATCACGTCTTTTTTTGTTTTTGAGACATGGGGAAAAGCATTTCCGGGGGTCTCCATTGAGAACCCCTGCTGTACAGAACAGAACCCCAAGAGGGGTTCCCGTCCAGAAGGGTTAGAGCCGATTCATACTCCTATTTTAGAGCCGAATAAAAGTCGGTTCGGCGCTGTAGAGTCTACAATGTGTAAGTAGTATGTAAGTAAATGTTATATATAAAGCACCTTTCTTAACAATGTTACAAAGTGCTGTACAATGAACACACTAAAATTAAAACAGGGCAGTATACAACAAGCAAATAAGAACAACACAATCAAGTAACATCAGGAAAATGTTTCCGAAATAAAAACGTTTTCGACAAACTCTTAAAAATATTGACAGACTCAGCGTTGTGTGACGTCATTTGAGGTTGGGGGGGGTGGGGGGGGGGGGGGTACAGTCCTAATGTCGGCTCTTCGGTGCTACTGAAAATTTCTGACGAGCCGAAATCATTTCGGCACTACAGCGCCGAAACAGCGGTAAAATAGGAGTATGAATCGGCCCTTAGTTAGAAGACCACTTCCCGCCCAGAATGGGTTAAAAAAAAAAGAACCCATTGTTGTCTCAGAAAAACAAACCCTTTTCTTTCAGCTTTACTTTCTGTGACTGACCGACTGGTCTCCAAATGCAAACTGCAGTTGCGTATAGACCGTTTATTTATTCCAAACACTAGTGTGGAGGAGAAAGTAGTAAACCAATGATAGCTCTTGTGAAAATAAACAAGGGGGGAGTCCAGGAGAAGAATACGACATTCCCTCTGAGATCCTCACTCTCTCTCTCTCTCTAGTCTATTCATTAGCTGGGATTTTCCAAGGGTTTGTTTCCCTTTTTTAGAGGCTAATGCCTCTAAAAGTAAGTCAATACGTGGCTTCTTTGGTTCCTCTAATGTTTAATTTATGCTCCATTGGTACCAGATCTACTTTCTCACAACGTGTCCCGTTGTGGGTGGCGCCTTGTTGTGAGCGTGACAGATCTGCTACTGTATTCTCAGTGTGGCGCCATTGTGCAACAAAGTACCAGTAAGACGCGCAAACGCGGGAAGCGAACGCAGCTGAGACCCTGCAGATCATGTCTGTCTGTCTGTCTGTCTGTCTGTCTGTGTGTCTGTCCCGCTGTTACTATGTGGACCTGGCCCCTTTTGTGCCCATATATGGAGCTGAGTGATTGCTGATGCAACACACTCCATATTTGGATAGCGGGACAGACACACAGACAGACAGACAGACACACAGACAGACAGACAGACATGATCTGCTAGGTCTCATAGTAAGTGCTCACTGAATTCGCAATCACTGCGTTCGCAATAATTCAGGGCCTAAATGATAATGAAGATGCAGTGAATAATCAGTCCTGCAGTGAGTGAGACTTGTTGGGTGGAACTTTAGCAGATTGATTTTCTTCAACGGTGCACCGACCTGGCGTGCTCTGGGAAATTAGAACTGATCTGGTCTTTAATTTGATTCTGAGTTTTCTCTTTCTCAATTCAATATCTCCTCCACTTTTGCTAGTAAATGAAAGCCGAAATGTGTCGTTAGTACTCTGGAGAATGCTTTCAGAAGACGCTGGAGAATGTGTTCAAAGGCAGACGTCTTTTTTTTTTGCTTGAGGGACATTAAGCACAGTAGTCTTTTTCAAAGACATTTGACATTTCTGTTTTGGTCCTGTTACAACTGTGAGCTTTCCAAAAATCGATCTATGCTTTTGATGTCTAGTCTAGGCTTTTCACATGGTCTCCTGGCACAGCCAGAGAAGCTGTATTTCTCGTCACTTTTTAATGAGCTTCTCGCCTTCCTTCCAGGCCTACAACATCCACGTCAACGGTGTCCTTCACTGCCGGGTGCGCTACAGTCAGCTCCTCGGTCTCCACGAACAGGTACGCCAAACTGTTGCCTCTCTCACGATGTTCAAACGCTTCCGTCATTCAGTCCGTCTGGAGCACGGAAGTGATAAAGCTAATGTGACGTCCCCCTTTACCTCCTCTGTTTCCTCTTTAAACCAAACCCATTTAGGGTCGAAATTAAAAAACAGTATTCTGAAAAACCCATGTTTCTAAATCAGTCATTCTCAAACATTTTCATGTCAAGGACGGTCGGACCCCCAAAAATATATGAAATTGGCCACCGACCCCCCCATCTGAAAATATGTTGTTCCAGGGAACCCCCTAGAAGCAAAGAATTTAGTTAAAAACATTGGCTCTGAAAGATTATTGAATGATTTTGCACTACATTTTCATTATTTTTCAAAAATAACAGACCTACAAGCTTGTAGATCTGCTATTTTTCAATAGCTAAAGCATAACATAATGCTTTAAAAACCACCAAAAGGGTTCCCCGGCCCCAAATTGGGTTAACCCTCCTTAACCCTAAGCATGTATTGATTGTTGCTTAGCGGAAATATAAAGTAAAACATTTAATGTAAAGGTGTTATACTTAGGACTGACAGACGGATGACTGCTTCCTGTCTCGGTGTAGTTCCAGACTCGATAGAGACTCTAGCCCATTTTGAGCATCATGTTGTGCTTTAGCTATTGAAAAATAGCAGATCTACAAGCTCATAGCGCGCCACCGAGTGGCGCGCTACGAGCTTGTAGGTCTGCTATTTTTTTTAAATCGAAGAACGACTGACATAGAAACATAGCTTTTTCAGAAAACTCTCAGGATGTAGAAGACACTTTTAGAATCTGATCTCAGGTCAGAATGGAGGAATGGGCTAGACTCCTGTTCTTCTCCCGAGGTCAGCCTGGTGCACGTATTATTTCAGAGCAGATTGGAGGAGTCTGACATGGAAGGAATGTTCTTGGCCTTTTTCTGTTTTTCCTCAACTAGTGCACACAACAAAACCCTCCGTGTTAATTTGACTCCTTGGAGTGTACAAATTGATCCCCAAATGATTCCATTTGGGTTCATTTGATACACTCTCTCGGAGTTAAATGAACACTGAGGATTTTATTGTGCACCTGTGCTGAGCGAAAGGGACTGTTGGCTGACGAGGTGGTGTGTTGGGGAGGAGTGTTTTTTTTTGCGGCTGGTATTTCTCATTCCCTGTCCTGGTGCCACCACGTAGTAGAATGTGCAACAAAGCATTTAACCCATTCTGACCTGAGATCGGATTCATACGAGGTTTCCACTGGACACACACTGGTCTGATTAACCCATTCTGACCTGAGATCAGATTCTAAAAATGTCAGTCGTTCTTCGATTTTTCAAAAATAGCAGACCTACAAGCTCGTAGCGCGCCACTCGGTGGCGCGCTATGAGCTTGTAGATCTGCTATTTTTCAATAGCTAAAGCATAACATGATGCTAATACCAAAATGGGTTCCCGTTCAGAATGGGTTAAACACGCAATTCTTAATTCTCAGGGAGGTTTCTTGGTGTTAAGAGAGGTCACTTTCTTTTGACTAAAATACCTCGGACATGATATTGTAATGATACAATATTGTACTGTGATCTGTGACGCTATCCTTTTTGTCGGGAAACCTTTTTGTTTTAATTCGTGAAAATAGCCGATCTACGCACACTGAAATATGACTCGAGTGATTACAACCTGGAGAAGACGACTCTTATGCCGTATCATGCACACATTATGACCACAATCCCAGACACGCTACTCTAGTCTCATATCACAATATCAATATAATATCGATTTATTTCCCCAGCCATGAGTAAACGCTGCACACTCGGGGGAATTATGACAGTGGTGTGGTCAAATGGATCGTCGTCTGACAGATCCTGGATCAGCGTCTGTCTGACAGACCCCTGGGGGGGTCCCCTGATATTTAAAACGCCAGTGGCGGTTTGATGGACGAGCATGTTTTTGTGGGAAATGCACAATCATCACCTGCAGTGATTATTTATTATTCATAAATAATCGAGGGAAAAAAGGGCAAACTTTGATTAATTGCCTTCAAGGCCGGACCATCCTGTCAGACACAAGCTGCCGTTGCTTGGCAACAAGGCGTTGGGGAAGAGACAGCCGGATTAGAACACCAACTCCCATAGGGTGGGGGGGGGGGGGGGGGGTTTGTGTCATGGCATGGATATGCAATCTAATGGCATATAATGTGGCAGCCTGCCCAAGCACGTCCGCTGATTGCTCTATGTTGGTTTTCAGACGTCACTGTTGCGCCTCCTTCGCTGTTGCTCATAGTCAATAGTCATGAATGCAGAAAAAGCTATGTTTCTATGTATGTCAGTCGTTGTCTTTGATTTTTCAAAAATAGCAGACCTACAAGCTCGTAGCGCGCCACTCGGTGGCGCGCTATGAGCTTGTAGATCTGCTATTTTTCAATAGCTAAAGCATAACATAATGCTAACACCAAAAGGGGTTCCTGCCCCAGAATGGGTTAAAAAGACCCACTCTGGGTACTGGTCTGGAATGTCCCTTATTATGATTGTTAGAATTAGTTTTCAGGCATTTGAAAACACGTTGAAATTAACTAGAAATGAGCATGTAATGAAATTATCTTTCAGAAATGTTCTCCCTGGGAAACATGCTTTAATACAAACCCCCACAGTTTTGGCATGTATTTTTTTCTTCTTTTCTTTTGTGTACCTACATACCTGTTTTTGCATCCATGGTTCAGCAAAAGTGATGCAAAAAACAAGGACAAAGAAAATTACTTTTATAAATTACCTTTTATATTCTTGTTAAAAGCCAAAGAAGAAAGTAAAGTGCTGTGGCTGAGAGGAGCACTCTAGGGCAACGTGAGATTGCTGCCCTTTCTGGTGGCAGCGGTGGCCGAACGGTTTGCGGAGCGGTCTTGATATCGGAAGGTCGCTATAGTTCGTATCCACCGCTGAAGTGCCCTTTATGGACAAGGCATTGAACCTTATAGTATATATGAATAGAGAAGACACCCGAGTTCTCCTTCCATCCACTTGCATTAAGTTGCTCAAAAGTGCATGAGGCGATTTCACTATCATTGTGCCGTTTGTGCGCGTTCACGTATGAAACCTTCGTTCACGTGTCATGGCCTCAAACACATGAACGTGTGCAATGATAGTCAACGGACCAGCGCTGGCTCGAGCTGCAATGACAAATTCGGCCACTATGTCCATTTCGCCTCAGGGTTTCCTCCGGGTGCCTTCTCTATTCATATATACTCTAAGCATTGAACCACTACCATGAAATATTCTATGAGCAGGGCCTGGCTGTAAACAAGTTCTTGAGCTTAGTCCAGACAGTTACCCTGGGTAAACAATAAACATAGTACCTTTCCTTTCCTTAGTCCAGTTACCCTGCAGGGTAAACAATAAACATAGTACCTTTCCTTTCCTTTTTGCCTGGACTCTATACTGTGATGATGCATCTTTAACACACACAAGTGGCTGCGGCTACCACCAGGCTGATCAGTATGCGCGCCTGATGCTGCCTTCCAGGCAGCGCGTTGGAAATAGCAAAGGGCAGTATGTGTATGTGGAGGTGAAGGATATTCTCCCTGCAGGGCAGTATGTGTATGTGGAGGTGAAGGATATTCTCCCTGTCGCCTCAACGTATGCACTGCAGTCCATCTTTTTACAGATGTGTCGAGAGAGCCCGATATGATATGACACGTAAAAGAGAAATCACACCCATCAGGCAACATGCCTCAAGTTAGCCTGCAGCAGCAATGTTCCGCTGTCTGATTCTTCTAGCTTAGCTTAACTTTAGCTGATCTACAAGCTCTTAGCGCTGCACTCTGTGCCGCTAGCTATGAGCTTGTAGATCTGCTATTTTTTTTTGTTTGTTGAAAAATCTTTAATGTGGAGCAAATCTTTGAATATATATTGTTTCACAGCGAACGTTCTTAACTCAAATATTTGCTTCTGGGGGGGTCCCTGCTGGAACTACATATTTTCAGATGGGGGTCAAATACAGATTGAAAAGGTTGAGCACCACTGTGTCATAGAAACAGGGTTTTCAGAAAACTGTTAGAATCTAGACTGTTCAGTCTTATAATGGCCAAATTATTATTTTCACTGGGGAATTAATGAGTCAAGGTACAGTAGGTCTGGAAGACGGTGAACTCCTGGAATAAGTAGACGCTCATCATTCTAGCCCATTTAGACCTGAGGACGATTCTACCAATGTCTTCTAAATCCTGACAGTATTCAGAAAAACCCTGTGTTTCTGAGGCATGTCGTTCTCAAACATATTCATGTCAAGGACCCACAAACATTAAATGTAATTGGCCTCCACCCTCCCATCTGAAATTACGTTGTTCCAGGGACCACCTCCCTGGAAGCAAAGATTTGAGTTAAAATGTTCCCTCTGTAATAATATATATATTCAAAGATTTGAGGCACATTTTCACGATCTTTCAAAGAATAGCAGACCCTACAAGCTTGTAGATCTGATATTTTTCAATAGCTAAAGTATAACATAATTCTTAAAACACCAAAAGGGGTTCTCGCCCGAAATGGGATAAGTAGACACTCATCATTCTAGATGTGTGTGTGTCTGTGTGTGTGTGTGTGTGTGTGTGTGTGTGTGTGTGTGTGTGTGTGTGTCTGTCTGTCTGTCTGTGTGTGTGTGTGTGTGTGTGTGTGTCTGCGTGCGTGCGTGTGTGTGTGTGTGTGTCTGTGTGTGTGTGTGTGTGTGTGTGTGTGTGTGTGACTGTGTGTGTGTGTGTGTGTGAGTGACTGTGTGTCTGTGTGTGTGTGTGTGTGTGTGACTGTGTGTCTGCGTGTGTGTGTGGGGCATGGAAACTCTTCGCCAGCTATTTGCTGAAATGAGGCTTAAAATAAACCTGTGATTCATCTGAAATGGTATGAATGAACGGGCCTCAAAGACTCTGAATCTGCTGCTGTTGAACTCAGGGAGGTGGACCGTAAATACCGTACGCACAGGTTCCGCTGCTGTTAATGGCATTTTTATCATGTAAATGTTCATGTCGTCGTGTGTTTCTAAAGTTGTTTTTTATTTTTTATTAGTCCTTCTGAGTTCATTGTTAAAAGAACAATGCAGAACTAACGGCTTAACCTATTCTGACCTGAGATCAGATTCTAAAAATGTCTTCTATACATCCTGACAGTTTTCTGAAAAAGCCATGTTTCTATGTCAGTCGTTCTTCGATTTTTCCAAAAACAGCAGACCTACAAGCTCATAGCGCGCCACTCGGTGGCGCGCTATGAGCTTGTAGATCTGCTATTTTTCAATAGCTAAAGCATAACGTAATGCGTAACACCAAAAGGGGTTTCCGACCAAAATGGGTTAATACACCACAAATTCACAGCTTAACTAACCACAGTACAATCCCCCCCCAGTGCTAAACTCTTTGAGTGTTAAGAATGCATGAATGTTTAAACACTTAGGATTGTTTTGCTGTGTTTGCACCAGTTTCACAATTATTCCCATTTCGGTGCCAACAGATAAAAAAGGAGTATGGGAACAACGTGGTGCCGTCTTTCCCCCCCAAGAAGATCTTCACGCTGACGCCGGCGGAGGTGGAACAGAGACGAGAACAGCTGGAGAAATACATGCAGGCTGGTGAGTTCTCCACGTCTAATTACTAGGCATGTAACGATACACTCAATTCATACAACTCACGATACGATTTTTCACGATATGTTCAACACAATTATTTTCCAGACAAAATGACCAAAAAAATATTTTTTCACAATTTTTATTTAACTACATTGCAAACATAATTGCCTTCCTTGATGTATTAATGAGCATCAATAACGACCATCACCTCTGCAGGCCTCTACTACTGAAAGTGACTGCATGGAGTCTCTCATTTCTCTCCAAAAGCATGTGAATATGATGGAATATGATTACAGCTCACATTTCATGTCACACACTAGCCCCCCCAACTAATTCTTTTATCGATTAAAAAAAAAAAAAAATCGATACATATCGTCGGGATATAATATCGAGATATACGATACTAATTACCTTTATTTAACCAGGAAAAACCACATTGAGACTGAAGTCTATTCTACAAGTGTGAACTGGCCAAGACAAGAGGCAAAATAAGTGACACAGACATACAATGCTCATAAATAACAGTACCCAATTCAATTCAATTCAATTCAATTCAAAGGGCTTTATTGGCATGAGAAAACATACGTTTACATTGCCAAAGCAGAAAGAACAATACAACAATACAGCAATACAATCAAAACAAAAATTATGTACATTTGAAGGTCAGAATCTTCAATAGATCAAATTCTATGTACCAAGGTCACTCGATGCAGGTATAGTGCAGGAATACTTTAGGAGGATTTCGAAGATTTATTTTTTAAATTTAGAGGTCAGGCCAAAATGGGTTAATAACTCATTATTATTATTATTTAACTACAAAGAAAAATGTTCTACTAGTCTGCATCTTCACCAGAATTAAAGGTATATACCTTGCTATGCCAGCCATTCCTTGGGTATTTGACTTGGCTCGGTGTGAAGGTTCTGGAAAGCATAAAACGGTCTCTCTCCCCAGAGTCCAGACCACATGAAAGTTCTACACGTCTGACTCAGATCTAAAGCACAAAGCGTACTACTGTAGCATGCTTCTGGGCCAAGACGGGCCTGGGTATAAAGTATGCTGACTCACCTGGAATTACCGAATTTGACAATCTTGCCACTTCAAGTCTTTTCACTCACTTCCTGGTAATGATTATAAAATGTTATGCGTTTGCATTCTCTAAAAATAATTTGGCACTGTCTGCCACCAGTTTCTTTGCCAAATGAAAACTTGAATGTGATTTTTAAAATAAGTCATATTCCTCATTTCATAGTAAACTAATGTTAACTTTTGCCAGTGATCAGTACAAAAAAGCGATGTTGAACCTTGGGTTGGCCATGATATAAGTTCAAATATAGATCATCATCTGTATATCTATTTCTTCTGTCATTGAGGCACTCGAATGAGCGATTACTTTTCACACTTTGAGCAAATAAACAAGGAAGATTGAGACAGTTTTTCCAGAATCTGAAACATACCGTACAATGAGAGACGAGAGTGAACCACTCGACCAACATAAATATCTCTGCTGTCGAGATGAAACCTCATGAAACTCCAAAATGTAAATTTTTCAGAAAATGAAAAATATAACATTTTCAGGAAATTAAGAAAACCTTATATTTTTTTAAAACAACGCAATACAGCCTCATCAAAGTTGGTGTTGTAACTTATATTGTGTATTGTCAATTACTTCCATGAGAGGTGGTGGAGTTGGTTGCTTTATAGCAGACATTTTGAGTGATTCGATGGAGTTAAGAGGTTTTGTCCAGAGCACCTTTTAATACTTTGCATTGGTTCAATATTTTCAAAACAACACACAATAGCGCTCAATAGCAAAAAACCCTCAAAAATGGAGTTATGAGGTTTCCTCCCGACAGCAAACGAATGATAAAATGTCAATATTTGGACTCGTGGAAAATGTTCAACGTGGCTTTTTTAAAGCCTGACATTTTTACAAACGGGTCAGGGGTGAACTTTGGCCAAACATTCACTGTGACCGAAGGAGAAGAATTGGCTGCATTTACCATGTTTTGTTTTAATCCACACCAACTCTGGCAGTTATTGCAGAACAAGGGAGCTTTGTTTAGTGGCTGTATTTGCTCGTAGTCTGGGAGAGGCATGGGCGCACACACACACACACACACACACACACACACACACACACACACACACACACACGGCCAAAGTGTGTTCTTGGCTGGACATTGGCTTTGTTGCATCATTGGTTATGGAAAATGAACCACTATGACAATCTCATTTGGACCGGGCCCGTTCGTTGCAAAGCTGTGTTGGCCGTTTTTAAATGTCTTGTGATCAATGTTGGCATTGACCTATTGGCATAAATGCTTTATAGACCTAAGCTAACAGCATTTTGTGGAAGGGTTGGATTTGGAAATGTACTGACAGTTTTACTAGCAAGCATTTGTGGTTGACTGGTTGTAGTTATTCATTGTAATGTATTCATTCATACAATGACTGAACTATAATTCACTATGAAAATGAGCACTGGCTCCTCAATGGAAGCTGAAGTATTACTTAAACTGACTTCATCAACTGGACTGTGTCATTCAACAAGTGGTGGGGGGGGACTCCTGTTGGTCGAAGCTGAGCCAAATTCTTCCTAGAAAGTTCCAAATCATTGAGACCACCAGGCCAGATGACCAGTTATCAGTATATCTGTTTAGAAACGGGACCCCCGCTTGTGACGTCATGTGGCAGCCAAGTCTATGGACTTTTAAAGTAATGCAGAAGGGAGTTCCAATGGCGCCTCTAGCCTATGGCAGGCCAGTCTGGTGCGTCTCAGAGGCCTCTCTAGCCTATGGCAGGCCAGTCTGGTGCATCTCAGAGGCAGCCTCTAGCCTATAGCAGGCCAGTCTGGTGCATCTCAGAGGCCTCTAGCCTATAGCAGGCCAGTCTGGTGCATCTCAGAGGCCTCTAGCCTATAGCAGGCCAGTCTGGTGCGTCTCAGAGGCAGCCTCTAGCCTATAGCAGGCCAGTCTGGTGCATCTCAGAGGCCTCTAGCCTATAGCAGGCCAGTCTGGTGCGTCTCAGAGGCAGCCTCTAGCCTATAGCAGGCCAGTCTGGTGCATCTCAGAGGCCTCTCTAGCCTATGGCAGGCCAGTCTGGTGCGTCTCAGAGGCAGCCTCTAGCCTATAGCAGGCCAGTCTGGTGCGTCTCAGAGGCCTCTAGCCTATAGGAGGCCAGTCTGGTGCGTCTCAGAGGCAGCCTCTAGCCTATGGCAGGCCAGTCTGGTGCATCTCAGAGTCCTCTAGCCTATAGCAGGCCAGTCTGGTGCATCTCAGAGTCCTCTAGCCTATAGGAGGCCAGTCTGGTGCGTCTCAGAGGCAGCCTCTAGCCTATGGCAGGCCAGTCTGGTGCATCTCAGAGTCCTCTAGCCTATAGCAGGCCAGTCTGGTGCATCTCAGAGTCCTCTAGCCTATAGGAGGCCAGTCTGGTGCATCTCAGAGTCCTCTAGCCTATAGGAGGCCAGTCTGGTGCATCTCAGAGTCCTCTAGCCTATAGGAGGCCAGTCTGGTGCGTCTCAGAGGCAGGACGGGTTACAGGAGGTCAGGAACCTGACGGAGACGTAACTGAGACATGGTGAAACGTCGTCTCTTTATTACTTTGCACCCTGTTAATAAAAGAAGGGCTTAAACTGTCTGAGCTGCTCCAGCCTCCCTTTCTCCACTTTTAAATTAATGTTTGCTTTAAGCAGTGATGTCATGTGGGAGCAGGCATGACATCACTTACTCCCCCCCCCCCCCACCCCCCCCCTCTCTCACTTCACACGATTCTGAGATTTAGTCGAGTACATTTTGGATAATTATAAAATGACAGATTTAGCTGAAAGGATGATTGTAATCCTGTAAACTCATTACTAATGCATGGATGACTCACCTAGTGTATACACATGCCTTTTTCTGCATTACCACCAGTCTGTCCTGCTGTCATTTTCACCACTCCTGTAGTACTGTAACTCTTGTCATTCACCTTACATGACATATTGTCTTTGACTACCGGCTGTTATTACGAGCTACTACTATCTATCTTAACTGCATCTTACTGTATCACATGACTAACTGGTATGTTGTACCTCTGCACTTTGGTATCAACATCTAGCTTGCTTGGAGCAAACATTGTTCAAATACATCTTAATCACCTCTACACTCTTCCTACAGTACATTTCAGAGTCTGTGTTTCCCTAGAGTTAAAAAAACACACGATGGCTTTAGTTGACACTGAAACGTTCCTTCCTAAAATGTTGTCTATAACCCTGCTGCCCTAACGTTATTATTACCGTACTCTGTACAGTACATCTGTAAAGACTAAAAGACGTATTATCTTTTTATTGTGTAACCACCTGATGAAGCTCTAGTCTAGAGTGTAAAGGGGTCGTCCGAGTTGACTTCCCGTTTTACTTTACAGTTTTCTCACCACGCAAAAAACAAATCAAAGTAACTAAAGGATGAGACCCTGACGAAGACCTTTTTGGTCGAAACGCGTTGGTCCTGTTATTTATTTGCCTTGCTCATCTTTAAAATAAACTATTTAATTTTTCACCTTTCGCCTTGGATTCTTTTCTTTTCAAGTCTGCAATTCACATTTTTGACAAGCAGTACTACTTGGAGGAAGGATACCTTTTGTCTATATGGTTTTACCTGCATCACCAAAGAGCACCTATCTAAGAGCCACTACTAACAGATCCCTGCAGCGCTTCCATTCCTCTATTTCTAACTAAAGGATGACTTATTATGTGGTGATCGTGTTGTCTTGTCTCTTGTTGTTATTTAACAGTGCGTCTCTTATTATTATTTAACAGTGCGTCAGGACCCGCTGCTCGGAGCCAGTGAGACGTTCAACAGCTTCTTGAGAAAAGCCCAGCAGGTGGGTGGTGGTGGTGGTGCTTGGTTCCCTACCAGGATCTTTATTTTATTTTAACCCATTCTGGGCGGGAAGCCCTCTTGGTGTTCATAGCACTATGTTATACTTTAGCTATTGGAAAAAATAGCAGATCTACAAGCTCATAGCGCGGCACCGAGTGCCGCGCTACGAGCTTGTAGGTCTGCTATTTTTTTGAAAAATCGTGAAAATGTGGGGGCAAATATATTCTTTCAGAGCGAACATTTTTAACTTTGCTTCTGGGGGAACATAATGAGATGGGGGTTGGAAGTCAATTACATACGTTTTTTTGGGGGGGTCCTTGACATGAAAATGTTTGAGAACGACTGACATACAGTATATAAACATGGGGTTTTTGATTAAACTGTCATGTTTTTTAGAAGACATTTGTAGAATCGGGTTCTCGGGTCTAAATGGGTTAATGTTGTTGTTCAGTCAACATGGGGGGGGCAGCAGCCAGCCTCGCCAGCCGGGCCTTTGAGGAGGCAGAGCAGAACGTGGACGCCTTGAGCCCAAAAGGCTCATGGTGGCGTACTGTAATTGCTACCAGCCTGGTATAATTACTTTTTTAGTGACACTGTTACGTTGTGGAGTGAGGAGGCTGTATTCTTTATGGCTGTCACAGTTTGCAGCACAGCAGCACACAGCCACACATTCCCATCCGATGGGGTCGAAATGACTTTTTCATATTGGAGGAGCAGATTGTTATGATGATGTCTATGACCGCCTCATGTGCGATGAGTCAGTCCATCGGCAAATCACGAGCAAGTATGAGTTATACAGTGTCGGTTTGCACGTACACGTGTGAAATCACTGTCCGATATGAGAGGAGGCAGCGTTGCCACCCTTGGGTCAAATTTAACAACGTAGTTAAGTTACGCCCTGTGTGGGAGAGTTGGATCTCTTTTAATGACCTCCATATTACATTAACCCATTCTGGACGGGAACCCCTTTTGGTGTTTTAAGCTTTATGTCATACTTTAGCTATTGAAAAATAGCAGACCTACAAGCTCATAGCGCGGCACCGAGTGCCACGCTACGAGCTTGTAGGTCTGCTATTTTAGAAAAATCGTGAAAATGTGGCGCAAATCTTTATATATTGTTTCAGAGCGAACGTTTTTAACTCGTATATTTGCTTCTGGGGGGGGGGTCGCTGGAACAACATATTTCCAGATGAGGATCGGTGGCCAAATACAGATAATTCTGGGGGTTCCTTGACATGAAATATTGAGCACCACTGATATCGAAACATGAGGTATTTCAGAAAACTCATTTTTTTAATTTTGACGTCAGGCCTAAATGGATTATAATATTGAAAATGGGAGACGCGTTATGATTCCTCCTTGTGAATTCATCAACAGGCTTTTTATATGAAGCGCCGACTGACAGAGTGCCAAAGCTTGTAGTCTGTAATAACACTGGAGACAGATGAGATCATACCAACACAATTACTGGTTGTTGCTGCTCGCCTACTGAGGCTTTCTGCACTGGCTGGTTTAAGGTTTGCATGCTTAGTTACAACACGACACATGTCCCAATTTAGGGTCTGATCACAGTTTTAGAGTCTTGCGCTACCAATTACTGAGTGGCGCTCTTATCATCGTACATCATCATTCATAACGTAAAATAGACACTATGTCTATTTGCTCTCAGACACTGATGTAGAAATCTCAACGGGAGAACAGGAACGTCTAGCAAACGCAACCAATAAAGACCAATAAACAAAAACTAAGCAACAAAATGTTCTAGTAAACCAAAATGCAAGAGAACATTTTCTGGTCATTCCAAGATCGACCAGGGTCCGAAATAAGCAAGGCTTTTTTTTCCTCCAGCCTTAGATTTTGTTGGGGGCGCGACGTAGTGCAGCCAAGCATTTGATCTGAGGTTGAGAGAGTTCAAATTTAGAACAAATGTAAAGTGGGTTATTACCAAGAATGGCTTTATAAGTGAGAATATACCAATGTAGTACCAAGTAACCCACTAGGGCGTACAGCAGGGGTATTCAATTAGATTAGGCCGGGGGCCACAACTGTAGAATGATTGTGTGTGGGGGGCCGCACATTGTGCGCGCGAAGCGCGGAAATTTGTGGGTTCTCAAAATGCTTTTTGTGCTCAAACACGAAGATTTATGTATATTTCCGCACAGTAATGAGCAGGGTAATATGTCTATACAGGTATATGCCACCTTAGAATAGATGTAGGCCTAGATCTATTTGACAGTGCATAAACAGCATTGCTTTGACATTAACGACCATCAGCTGGACGGACACACACACACACACACACACACACACACACACACACACACACACACACACAAACATTACATAGAGCAGTGATTCCAAAGTGGGGTTCGGGGACCCCCAGGGTCCTTGAGGCAGTTCCAGGGGGTCCCCAGGGAAATGGTTTGGAATCAAATGGACCCTTATGGGTCTGTAACTCTGAGAGTGTACAAATGGAACCAAATGGACCCTAACAGGGTTTATTATTGTGAGAATGATGGCTTCCATTTTCGCAACTTTTCAGGACTAGAAAGCCTGCAGTTTCTATTAGCTTGGATTCTCCATTGATGTCACTGTGGGTTTCTGAACTGCCCACAGCCCTCCTATGTGACACAGACCGAGTAGAAAAAAACGTGTCATTTTATCATGATTATTAGTGAGGACCTATTATGAAGATAGGTTGAAAAGTGATCCTTTAATGATTACTGTCATTATGGTAATCTCACAATTAATATCCCACACACCATACCTGTAACTCTTATTAGCCCTATTATTATTCTCAAAAAAAAAAAAAAAAAAAAAAAACGTTTTTTTTTTTTTTTTTTTTTTTTTTTTCAAAATTCTTCCAGGGGCCACAAGGAGGCGCTCCGCGGGCCACATGTGGCCCGCGGGCCGCCAATTGAATATCCCTGGCGTACAGAGTACAGTGATGAGTCCTACAGGGGGAGTTGCTTATGAACCTCAATGCAGCATGAAACAAGGGCTGGAGTTTGAACCTCAATGCAGCATGAAACAAGGGCTGGAGTTTGAACCTCAATGCAGCATGAAACAAGGGCTGGAGTTTGAACCTCAATGCAGCATGAAACAAGGGCTGGAGTTTGAACCTCAATGCAGCATGAAACAAGGGCTGGAGTTTGAACCTCAATGCAGCATGAAACAAGGGCTGGAGTTTGCTCAGAGTTGAGGAACTAGCAAAGCGGTAATAATAAATAAATCTAATATATATAATATAAATAAATAAATCGCCATAATGGAGCTGCGACAGGAAGAGGCCTGTATTGTAACCAGCTTTTTGCGAGAAGCATTAGAAAAGCAGCACGTCATTCTGTAGATGAAACTCAGCGTGAACTTAAGCTTTTTTTTGCCAAGGCGTCAATGTGGTGTTTGAAGTTTAACTTGTTGTCCAACCAAATCCCAAGATATTTATACAACTTACTCAACCCATACGATGGATACTCCATCCAGAGTGGTGATATTTGAGGGGACATTGACTAGGCTATTTGGATATAGGAGGGACTCAAAAAGAAGAAGAGGAGAAAAAAATCATGTGCATTGTAGTCTAGGTTAGAAACCTGTTTCCTCATAGCTTTGTTCGATTGGCAGTACCATACAGTATTTTGAAACATCCCATGTTGTTAATCTAGATATGAATATTTACGTGCCAAAATAAAACCCACAGATTCGACACAACCCTTTTGCTGTTTGTGTATTCGACTCGTTAAGCTGTGCACTCCGTTGCCAAGTCGCCAACGTCTGCCATCACAAAGATCAGCACGTAGGCAGTGAGGCACGTTGTCATATCCATTCTGCGCCTCTCCTTCTGTCTTTGCTCCCACATGGGATTCTCCTTTTCCCCCTAGTCTAAACCCCCTCCCTCCCTCCATACCTCCCTCCCCTCCCCTCCCTCCCTCCATACCTCCCTCCCCTCCCCTCCCTCCCTCCCTCCATACCTCCCTCCCCTCCCCTCCCCTCCCTCCCATTCTCTCAGTCTCACGCTGAGGGAACAGCAGGTGTAGAATAGGAGATGAGTTCTCATCTCATCTGCACCCTAGTGATAAACATGCACTTTGAGACCCCTTGTTGACAGAGGGAGGGAGGATAAGGGATGACTTTGAGATTGTGTCTGGGGAAAGACAAATGGTCTTCTTTGTCCCAGTCTGTTCAATATTGATATATCATTATTTTTTAAATTATCATCCAAATAGCTATTGTTTGTTATTATAATGCTCATCATAAAATGAAAGACAACATGCCATTGTTTTGCATATTCGTTCAGAAGGATGGTTTATAGCAAATTAAATGGGTGACCTTGATCTGATTCTGCATCTTGACTTGAATGACTTAAATTAAATACTTAGGGGTATTTGCTACACTTTTCCATAACCCTAAACCACCATGAGAAATGTTACCGTAAAATTTTGCCCTGAGATCAGATTCTAAAAATGTCTTCTACATCCTGACAGTTTTCTGAAAAAGCTATGTTTCTATGTCAGTCGTTCTTTGATTTTTCAAAAATAGCTAAAGCATAACATAATGCTAACACCAAAAGGGGTTCCTGCCCAGAATGGGTTCATGTAAATATTTTGTGTCAATAATGACCACTTGAAATGGTTACATAACGTACATTTATGGTGCAGTGTAGTTTTAGCCCTGCCAGCCATCTCTGTCCAATTTATCTAGAAAACAACTGGGTCGATAGAGATGGAATTTGCTGTGCATCTTCGTGCTGCATGAGGGATGAAACCACATGGACTTTTTTTATTTTTTACCCCTTAGGGCAAACATGTCTACATTCACAGTTCACACACAATCGATCTGATAATGGAATTGGCTGATTGCCGTGAACTTGCATTCATTCTGTCCGGAGGATGAAACCTGACCTTGTGTTGGTCCTTTTCCGGGAAACGGGAACCCCTTTTGGTGTTTTAAGCACCAGCCCTTACCCCTTGTGAGATATTGCCCCCCCCCCCCTTCCTTGTGGCCGTGGGGGGTACTGCACCCTGGGTGCGTATGATGATATAGTATGATATGATTATGTCATACTTTAGCTGTTTAAGGTTTCTACAGGTTAAACAATATCTGATATTTTTAGAGTATATACCAGTAAGACGCGCAAACGCGGGAAGCGAACGCCCCAAACACATGAACACGCTACTCCGTTGACTATCGTTGTACACGTTCACGACGGACAGACGACGCTCGTGCGCGTTCAGCGGCAGCACGTTCATGTGTTTGGGGCCACTGACTCACCATTGCAATCCGTCCCAGAATGCACTCTGTTTCTACCAGGAAGGAGGAGTGAAATCGCCTCATGCGCTTTTGAGCAACTTAATGCAAGTGGATGGAAGGAGAACTCGGGTGTCTTCTCTATTCATATATAACTCTAAGGTAGAAACAGATGCACCTGTTTGAGGTACTTTGTATTATGTATGTATTATGATCATGTATGTATGTATTATGATCATCAATAGAGAAGAGAGGCAGATATCTCCCCTTGTGTGTATTGTATGTATATTGTTTTTATTTTGTTTGGTTTTTGATGTATGTATTGTCTTGTGGCACAAATCTTTGAATACAGTATATATTATTTCACAGCAAACGTTTTTAACTCAAATCTTTGCTTCTGTGGGGGTCCCTGAAACAACATATTTTCAGATGGGGGGGGGGGGGGGGTCCGCAGCCAAATACAGATAATTCTGGGGGTCCTTGACGTGGAAAAGGTTGAGCACCCACTGGCATAGAAATGTTTCAGAATCGGCCTCCGGTCTAAATGGATCAACACAAACCAACAATAATTCATAATCTAATAAGAAGATTGCAATCTAATAAGCAGATTGCAGGGTTTGGGTGATTATTCCACAGTCTTCCCTTTATGATACGATATTTTGTCCTTTTTATTGTCACTTTAAAGCTTCTGCTGTTGGAGGACGTCTTCAGTCAATTAAGTCACATCTCACAGGCCATGATATATTGTCATATATATAACAGCTAAGGGGCATTGTTTCGTAGCCTGGTAAACCACACCGATCGTGGAAATCACATTTCATTTAGACATTTTTAACTTAAGTTGTAAATTAATCCACAAAACCAGCGTCATTTGTATTGTTGACCTATTTCTAAAATATCAGCGCAACTTTCGTTCAACTTTCAGTCTTTGACCCCTTTATCACTCACATGGAACTATTTTTTGGTGGCGTAGTGATATGGACTCGGGGCAATCAATTAATACAGTTGCAACCACTATATTAATTTACAGTTTGTTGCACGTGATTAGTGAGCTACTGTAGTGTGACTTCACTTGTGTCTTGTTTTTACATGGAGTGCATTTACAACAAGAAGAAGTTCTTTCAAAGGAACTCGACTCTGCCCCCGAGCAGCTTCTGATTGAACTGCATATCCGACTGTTGTTTGAATCAGAAGGACCACCGTGCACCGTCAGGTTGACCTGAAGTTGATCGTTCGTTCATGCCTTGCCTTTGATGTTCCACCACAGGAGACCCAGCAGATTCCCACAGAAGAGGTCGCCCTGGAGATCTCCCTCTCCAACGGTCAGAAGGTCACGGTGAACATCCTGTCTTCAGACCAGACGGAGGATGTTCTTGAGGTGCGTTCAACTTCTGGCTGACTCACATTTAAAGCCCTCAGCCTCAGTTTATTTTCTTTTTTTTTTAGGTGGTGCGCAAAGTCCTTCTTCAATTTTAAGGTTTTTTTTATTCAACATAGAGGGGTTTAGACAGGGGGAAAAAAATGTAGTACATTATATTATGCTACTCTTTTCTGTTTTTGTACATACAATTACATACAGACGGGAAACAGGACAGTTTTGCTATAGTCTATGAACAGAGGTCGATCAATGGGTTGGATTAATGGTTTGGACAGTTATACAAACAAAATAAAGCAATCCCCCTCCACTCCACCCTCCCACTTGGCACTTTGACGCCTTCTCCTTTCACCGTACGGGTATTTAAAAGAATAGCCACTACTATATGGTAATAAGGATATTATTATTATTACTATAAATTATATTATTACTATGGTAATAAGGATTTAATGTGCAAAAGGAAAGGGAAGAAAGACAGACATGAGAAAAGAGTAGACAAGAGTGAATGATGACGTAAGAACAGCATGTTGGAGGAATGAGGGGGTTAAGGAAGGTTAAGGAGAAGTTGTTTCCTGCAGTTGTAAAGGTTTGTTCAGTATGTTTATGTTATCTAAGCGTGTAAAGGTTTGTGCAGTATGTTATCTAAGCGTGTAAACTTGGTTTATCTCAAGTAAAAGAAAATGTCCTACTCGAGGGCTGCAACTGGAAATTTGTCACTGAGAGTTGTCATTTTAACCTAATGGAGTTAATATCGCCGGGACAACAATGCTCCACACGTCCACAACTCTTCTCCCTTCTGCCTCCAAAACTATGGAATGCACTTCCCATTGCAGTCAGAACTACAGATTCACTCCCACGTCTCCCATTGCAGTCAGAACTACAGAATCACTCCCACGTCTCCCAGTCTTCCGCCGCAGTCTGAAAACGCACCTCTTCAGACTCCATCTTAGGGCCATCTTACTCCTATTTTAGAGCCGAATAAAAGTCGGTTCGGCTCTGTAGAGCCTACAATGTGACGTCATTTGAGGCTCTTCAGTGCTACTGAAAATTTCTGACGAGCCGGAATCATTTCGGCACTACAGCGGTAAAATAGGAGTATGAATCGGCCCTTAGCCCATAGCACTTTCCGTCGTACTTGCCCTATCCACACTTTTTCTGGGCTGTGTGTGCTCCAGTTCCTGTCGATTTGATCCAATGAAAGCCAATGAAACTGGTCAGATGACCAATGATACCAATGATATCCAATGAAATCAACAGGAACTGGAGCACACACAGCCCAGGAAAAGGGTGGATAGCCTCGACCTCCTACAGACGTATGAAAAGGCTCAACTTATGTAACTTTTAGACAGCATTTTATGTAGACTTAGATGGCAGTTTATGTAGACTTATAGCATTTTATGTAAACACAGCACGTAAACATAGCATGTAAACATAGCATGTAAACATAGCACTATATAGTGTATATATTCATAGTTCCATTTTACATGTTACGTTCTTAGATTACGTATGATTACTATGATAACTACTTTGTATGTATGTATATGATGTATTGCCATGCTTTCTTTGTTCTTGCTTAATGTAAATCGCTCTGGATGAACCCATTCTGAACGGGAACCCCTTTTGGTGTTTTAACTAAGCATTATGTTATACTTTAGCTGTTGAAAAATAGCAGATCTACAAGCTCATAGCGCGCCACCGAGTGGCACGCTACGAGCTTGTAGGTCTGATATTTTTGAAAAATCGTGAAAATGCGGCACAAATCTTTGAATATATATTCTTTCAGAGCAAACATTTTTACGTCAGGCCTAAATAGCGTCTGCTAAATGCCTAAATTGTAAATTGAGTATTCAGCTGTAGGCAAAAATGCGCTATATTGACCATCAGATCCTCAGATGGACTTCAGAACGATGCATGAAGGACGATAATGCAACCATTTAACTCTCAGCTCTTTGTCTTTATCTACAGGCTGTTGCATCGAAGCTTGACCTCCCCGATGACCTGGTGGGTTACTTCAGTCTGTTCCTAGTCCGGGAAGGCATGGACGGTGGTTTAACGTGTAAGTAGTGCTCACTTCGGCGTGTTTCCTCCTCCGCGTCATCAGTGCCCATATACCCGAGGCAGGGTTGGCGAAAGGGCCTTTCTGTGTGGAGTTTGCATGTTCTCCACGTGTCCCCTATAGGGTAGATACCCTCACAAAAAACATGCAGTAAAACTGCCTCCCCCTGGCCAGCCGGGGCGCCTGATGGAGGGTAAAGGAACTGGTTGGAATAACGTGTTCCTTCCACGTGCTACGACGTCCAACCAGGGAAACTCCCCCCTGTCAGGTGTAAAGGAGCAACTTGGACACTCAGGCATGAAGGAAGCATGAGTTCAAGTACGTTGCTCTCCCCTTGTCCCCCATATATGGGGACTAGGTTGGTCTCCCCTTGTCCCCCATATATGGGGGACTAGGTTGGTGGAGGGTGTGTAGAGCCCAGGATCACATTAGATGATTGACACAGGGGTGAAAATGGGTTACAAAATCGTGGGATAAAAAAAATATATATATATAAAAAAAGAAGTGCTCACTTTTTCAATTTTTCAAATCAAGAGATTTAAGCCAAAAGAAAAGAAAAGACGTTATACTGTGGATTGTTAAATAACTAAAGTTCATACATGGCTATAGTTTATTTTCTCTCAACGTCTTGTCAGCTTTGGGCTGGTGTGGGTACAGTAGATCACAAAGGTACTGTAAACCCATTTCATGGTATTTAATTCCTTTTGCTGGAATGTTCTAAGAATAGGAAAACAACGGCTACCTTTGGGTCAGAAACCAACGGAACTTGGCCTTGTCTCACTTTTTTTTTGGAGATCTGGTTTATATATATATATATATATATATCACATAGTGTAGAATATTTTGACTTGTTAACACAAATACTACATGAAGCATTCACTGTTGAAAGGCTTTCGGTATATTTCCTTCCTAGGCCTTCGGTTTCTTTCACAAGCCCTGTGGGGTCTCTCCTTCATTCACCCGAGGTTTACTTTTCTTTCACAAGTCCTGTGGGGTCTCTCCTTCACCCAAGGTTTACTTTTCCACTTCCTCATGCCAGACGCCTCTCCAAGTCACTCTCTGCCAGATTCACTCATTCTGGAGCTGGAATGGATGCCAGTTGAGCACAATACAATCTCTAAACTGTATAGGACTCTATGGACTTTGTAGGCATTTTGTCTGTGTCTCTCTCTCTCTCTCTCTCTCTCTCTCTCTCTCTCTCTCTCTCTCCTTTCTTTTTTGGCATAGTGTAGTATAACCCATTTTGGGCGGGAACCCCTTTCGGTGTTAGCATCACGTTATGCTTTAGCTATTGAAAAATAGCAGATCTACAAGCTCATAGCGCGCCACCGAGTGGCGCGCTACGAGCTTGTAGGTCTGCTATTTTTGAAAAATCAAAGAACGACTGACATAGAAACATAGCTTTTTCAGAAAACTGTCATTTTCAAACAGACATTTTTAGAATCTGATCTCGGGTCAGAATGGGATAAACTAAATGTGATCGAGTAGGGCCACATGTTTCCTGGGTTTAAACTCCATCCCCAGCAGGCCTCAATCAATTTAAAACGGGTCGTTGGGACTATTGACAGTATTATGGCATATCCAGAGGAATTGATTTAATGTCCAACAGGAGAGGAGATGGAGAGTAGAGATTATTACGCCATTCTCAAAGTGACGCAGCTTTGTACAATATGCTAAAAATGTGTAAAAAATGGAACTAGCATATTGATATGGGTGTTTGAACATGGTCTGCGTATTGCATATCTCTGCTGTCGGGAGGACACCTCATAACTCCAAAATGTTCATTTCTCAGGAAAAAGAGAACCTTATTTTTTAAAACAAAGCGATACTGCCTCATCAAAGTTGGTGTTGTAACTTTATATATTGTCAATTACTTCCATGAGAAGGGATGAGGTGGTGGAGTTAGTTGCTTTATAGCGGACATTTTGAGGGTCCAATGGAGAAACAACACACAGACGTAAAGGCTGTTCAATAGCACTGATTAATGCCAAAAAAAGTTCTGAAAAACATTAACTTTGTAGCTGTTCTTTGAAATGTTTTTTATTGCGGCTTTCGCCTTTATTTTATATAAAAAATTATAGAGGGACAGGCTGTTCTTTTTATCCTAGTGATTAGGGGAGAGAGAGAGAGAAAGAGAACCTTACTTTACAAAATGAATTTCTCTAGTTTTTTTGTCATTCTCTCTCTATTCTCTCTCTATCTCTACAATATCTTTCTCATATTTAGCAACAAGCATCATTTACTGTACAGCTTGTCCTTTCACTGTCCTTGTGAAATGGATTCTGACTTAATAGCTGTGGTCTATTGATACATTAACCACTCAGGCAGATGATGATGATGATGATGATGATGATCTTTTTTTCTCATTTATGCGCATGTCTGTCTCTCTCTCTCTCTCTCTCTCTCTCACACACACACACACGCATGCACGCACGCACACACACACACACACACACACACGCACACATGCACATCTCCCTGCTGGGATCAGTCCAGATGGACCCATCCCTCAGTGTTTGTTGTCGTCAGCAGCGTAATCTAAAATGTCCTTGAGATCAGCCTCTCTCTCTTAGTCTGCCTCTCATTCTCCTTCTCTCTCTCTCTCTCCATCAGTTGTACGGAAGCTGCAGGAGTTCGAGCTGCCGTACGTATCCATCACCAGCTTGCGAAGCTCGGAGTTCCACATACTGCTACGTAAAAGGTACCCAACAACACCCACTCACACTCACAGACACTACTTTAACTTTTAATTTTATTAATCCATTCTGTAAGGGGACCCCCTTTTGGTGTTTTAAGGGTTATGTTCTACTTTAGCTATTGAAAAAATCGTGAATATAATATATTCTTTCAGAGCGAACATTTTTAACTCAAATCTTTGCTTCTGGGGAGGTCCCTCCTGGAACAACATAATTTGAGATGGGGGTCGGCGGTCAAATACATAAAATTCGGCGGCTCCTTGACATGAAATAGTTTGAGAACCACTGACGCATAGAAACGGGAGGTTTTTCAGAAAACGGTCAGAATCATAAAACACGGGACGTGATGTTAAGACTGTCCATTGTGCCAATAGATGGTGTGGGCTCACATGAGATTGCCTTGATGTTAAGAGTGGCATTAGGAGGTATATCTTGGCAGTGTTAATACATTCATTATCTAATCACATTGGACCTACTTATCTTACATATATATAGACCTTTTTTGCCGTAAATGGCTTATTTTTAGATGTTGTTTGTTCAGAATGCAGCACATTTTCTCCAAAGTGAGTCAATGATGGCTGATAGCATTACACAGTTTTGTGTAATGCTATCAATTATTAATTTAGTTTTTCAGCAAGAATATAGGTATAGGCAAAAGATTCACATTTGTAAATAAAACCCATGAAATTGGTCTTAATCCATTCTGGGCAGGAGGAACCCCTTTTGGTGTTTTCCCAGATCTACAACAAGCCCTACGAGCTTGTAGATCTGCTATTATTTTTTTTAAATCATGAAAATGTGGCGCAAATATTTGACTATATATTCTTTCAGATGGGGGTTGGTGGCCAATTACATATAATGTTTGGGTTCCTTTATGAAACTTTGAGCGCCAGTGAGTGATATACAGTAGAAACATAGGTTTTTCCAGCAAACTGTCATTTCGAAATGTCGAAGTCAGGCTAACTAATTGGGTTAAGTAAGACATCAGAGCAGACTGTATGTGTATTATGAACATGTGACTCTGACTGGACCGGCGTCTTCTGCAAAGTCCCCGGCATGCGGCGTTTAATTTGAAACATGGGCCGGAGTGAGTATTTCCCTTCAAAGTATACTGCAGTTGTTCTGACCAGACAGTTGGTGGGTTTAACTGTCGCCCCAGCAAAGCCAAAGGGGCTCTTAACCCATTCTGAACGGGAACCCATTTTGGTTTTAGCATCATGTTATGCTTTAGCTTTAAAAAAATAGCAGATCTACAAGCTCATAGCGCGCCACTTGGTGGCGCGCTACGAGCTTGTAGGTCTGCTATTTTTGAAAAATCGAAGAGCGACTGACATTTTTAGAATCTGATCTCAGGTCAGAATGGGTTAATCAGACCAGTGTGTGTCCAGTGGAAACCTCGTATGAATCTGATCTCAGGTCAGAATGGGTTAACCTGAAATTGCTCCAGCATGTCTCCAGCTGCTCCGTGTATAAGTGGGACCATATGGACCGTATAGAAGTATATCCGCAAAGTATTTAACCTGCAGAGAACAGGACATCAGCACGCAGCCAGAAAAATGACACGGGCCCCAACATGCTTAGTCCATTCTGAACGGGAACCCCCTTTTGGTGTTTCAAGCATTGTGTTATGCTTTAGCTATTGAAAAATAGCAGATCTACAAGCTCATAGCGCGGCACCAAGCTTGTAGGTCTGCTATTTTTGAAAAATCGTGAAAATGTGGCACAAATATCTTTGAATATAATTATATTCTTTCAGAGCGAACGCTTTTAACTCAAACCTTTGCCTTCTGGGGGGGGGGGGGGGGGGGTCCCTGGAACAACATATTTTCAGATGGGGGGTCGGCGGCCAATTACATACATTTTTGGGGGTCCTCCTTGACATGAAAACGTTTGAGAACGACTGATATAGAAACATGGGGTTTTTTCAGAAAACTGTCTTGATTTAGAAGACGTTTTGTAGAATCGACGTCGGGTCAAAATGGGTTAGTCAAAAAGAACTTTATTCAGTGAAGACAAATAATAGGAAAAGGGTTAGATCCACTCGGTCAACCAAATGTCTGGCCTTTAGTTTTGACCTGATTGATGCCACATCTGTGTGTCACTATAGCACGCCTCTGGAGTTAATGAATGCTCTTCTGTACGTGACATCTGCCCTCCTCCTCCTTTATCTCCGTCCTTCGTTTCGTCACCCATTTCGACCCCCTGCCGACTGAGAGGTACAACAGGATGTTGACTTTTCTGCCTGTCCGCCTGAAGGAACGGCTGTTTGCCCCTGACCTAGTTTCACTGTGTGGACTAGTGCAGAGCACCGAGGGTATTGTAACGGCTGGGGGGAGACCCCCTAGTTAAAGTTAAACACGTTTAATGGATACAAATATTATATTTTAACCCATTCTTTCTGACCTGAGATCAGATTCTAAAAATGTCTTCTACATCTACGACAGTTTTCTGAAAAAGCTATGTTTCTATGTCAGTCGTTCTTCGATTTTTCAAAGATAGCAGATCTACAAGCTCATCGCGCGCCACTCGGTGGCGCGCTATGAGCTTGTAGATCTGCTATTTTTCAATAGCTAAAGTATAACATGATGCTTGAAACACCAAAAGGGGTTCCCGGCCAGACGGTGCACCGGACTGGACACTCAAAGTGCCACCATCTTTATTGTAGTTTGGACATGAAGCGCCACCATCTTTATTGTAGTTCAGACATGAAGTGCCACCATCTTTATTGTAGTTCAGACATGAAGCGCCACCATCTTTATTGTAGTTCGGACATGAAGTGCCACCATCTTTATTGTAGTTTGGACATGAAGCGCCACCATCTTTGTTGTAGTTTGGACATGAAGCGCCACAATCTTTGTTGTAGTTTGGACATGAAGCGCCACCATCTTTGTTGTAGTTTGGACATGAAGCGCCACCATCTTTGTTGTAGTTTGGACATGAAGCGCCACCATCTTTATTGTAGTTTGGACATGAAGCGCCACCATCTTTATTGTAGTTTGGACATGAAGCGCCACCATCTTTGTTGTAGTTTGGACATGAAGCGCCACCATCTTTGTTGTAGTTTGGACATGAAGCGCCACCATCTTTATTGTAGTTTGGACATGAAGCGCCACCATCTTTATTGTAGTTTGGACATGAAGCGCCACCATCTTTATTGTAGTTTGGACATGAAGCGCCACCATCTTTATTGTAGTTTGGACATGAAGCGCCACCATCTTTATTGTAGTTTGGACATGAAGCACCACCATCTTTATTGTAGTTTGGACATGAAGCGCCACCATCTTTATTGTAGTTTGGACATGAAGCGCCACCATCTTTATTGTAGTTTGGACATGAAGCGCCACCATCTTTATTGTAGTTTGGACATGAAGTGCCACCATCTTTATTGTAGTTTGGACATGAAGCGCCACCATCTTTATTGTAGTTTGGACATGAAGTGCCACCATCTTTATTGTAGTTTGGACATGAAGCGCCACCATCTTTATTGTAGTTTGGACATGAAGCGCCACCATCTTTATTGTAGTTTGGACATTGCCTCTCTGGGGAAACACATGAAACACACAGATTGTAGCTAGCTTTATTATTGAGATAAAGGTCAACGACGTTAGATCTGTGGAAAAAAATGTTAACCATTATTATCACCAAATATTGCGAGCGTGCTTAAAATCTTACGATATTAATAACTAATGTATAGAAATAAGGCTTATTGATGAGGCTTATGATTTAGTTATTTTTGCCATGCATGTGAAAGTGAATGAAAAAAGTGGACAAGGACATTTTAGTCATTTAGTGACACAATGGAAATAATGATCTCTTGTCTTTTGTACGGAGCCATCAAAGCAGTCTGGTTTGCATGAAATGTGATATGAATTTTTTAATAACATTATGCATTTACTTGAAATTCTAATTCTAGCTGAAAAAGAGATGCAGATGTGAGGACTGAGTTAGTCCTCTCTCTCTCTCTCTCTCTCTCTCTCTTTCATCCCGGTCTTCGCTCACTATATTCTTCATTCTCCATCTTCTCCCTGCTGCGGTTATTGAATTGCTAATGTGGCCGGTTAACTTTGTCAACAATTACCTCCTTTAGCCCATTTCGACCGAGTCACCGAGATCTACAAAATGGGAAAATTAGAAGCATGGTCTACAAATGTCTTCTAAATCCTTCTAAAAACCTTGTGTTCAGCGGTTCTTAAACTATTTCATGTCAAGGCAGTTGACTAGAATTATCTTCATTTGGCCGCCGACCCCCATCTGAAAATATGATGTTCCAGGGACCCCCCCCCATGAAGCAAAGATTTCAGTTAAAAACGTTCGCTCTGAAAGAATGTATATTCAAAGATTTGCGCCACATATTCACGATTTTTCAAAAATAGCAGAACTACAAGCTCGTAGTGCCGCACTCGGTGCCGCGCTATGAGCTTGTAGATCTTCTATTTTTCAATAGCTAAAGTATAACATAATGCTTTAAAACACCAAAAGGGGTTTCTGCTCAAAATGGGTTAACGACTCCATTCCCTCCATGACTCAGAAGTTTGCTACCCGCGGAAAATGTAATATTTCAAAGGTATGCCCAGATTACTGCATCGACATCGAGATGGGGAGGGAGAGATGCTAACGAGGGACATTGAGAAGGCAGAGATTCATCGGAAAGTTGCTGAGTTGTTTGTGCAAATATTCAATAGTGAATCCTCTATCAAACCTCACAAAGTTTTTGACGATATATATACCTCCTTTAAGCCCAAACCACACCAGCTAAGCTGGCACAGGCCTCATTATGTCATTCTTGCGAACGCAGTGATTGCGAACGCAGTGAGCACTTACTATGAGACCTAGCAGATCATGTCTGTGTGTCTGTCTGTCTGTCTGTCTGTCTGTCTGTCTGTCTGTCAGTCCCGCTTTTGTGCCCATATATGGAGCTGAGTGATTACGTCACCATGACTCAGCCATAACCATATAAGGAGTCCCCAAAGCAGCTATACGTCCAAAACCCAAATATGTACGAGCTGCGTTCGCTTCCCGCGTTTGCACGTCTTACTGGTAATAACAAAGACATCTGTGTATATTTCCCAACAGTTATTTTAATGATAACCAACATAACACTGATTTAAAATGAGATAACTTCCAAGCAGGAAAGTGGAACACACGCACACACACACACACACACACACACACACACACACACACACACACACACGTGCACATGCATACTGACTATGTACAGTATGTATTTATGTCTCTCTGTAGCCCAAACACAACTTATTGAAAGAAGTTGAACTCTAGGGTTCACATTCTGGGCCGGCTGCCAGACGGTGTCAACTGTTGATGCTTGATTAAAGTTTATGAGCAACAATATAACAGCCTTCGTTTTTCTGGGAATGCTGATATCAAGAGACGACTAATATATCCACAAATCACATTTCATTAACCCATTTAGACCTGAGGTCGATTCTACAAATGTCATCTAAATCCTGACAGTTTTCTGAAGAAAAAAAAAACTATGTTTTTATATCAGTGGTTCTCTTTCATTTTCATGTCAAGGACCCCCAGAAATATATGTATTTACCTGCCGACCCCCCATCTGAAAATATGTTGTTCCAGGGACCCTCCCCCCCAGAAGCAAAGATTTGAGTTAAAAACGTTCGCTCTGAAAGAATATATATTCAAAGATCTGCGCCACATTTTCACGATTTTTCAAAAATAGCAGACCTACAAGCTCGTAGAGCTTGTAGATCTGCTATTTTTCAATAGCTAAAGTATAACATAATGCTTTAAAACACCAAAAGGGGGTTCCCGCCCAAAATGGATTAAATGTGTTCTACATTTTTGACAATTCTTGGGGTGCTTTTCAGATGGTTTGGACTTTGAACCACTGGAGCAATTGATTGTGAATTTATGTAGTTGTCGACCACTGTACACTAAATACCTTTTCTCCCCCTCCCCTCACCCCACCTGCAGCTACTGGGATCTGGCGTATGATAATGATGTCATGGAGAACCGAGTGGGCCTTAACCTGCTGTATGCCCAGGTATGTATAATAACACAATAAATAATACAACTTTAATTTGTATAATAGCACCTTTCATGACATGAAATGCAGCTCAAAGTGCTTTACAGAGCAATGGAGAAAGAAAGAAAAGAAAAGCCAAGGCATAAACATTGAAAACTAACGGCAGTAATGCAATACAGTGAGGACTTGAATAACACAAAAAAAATTAAAGATCAATTAAAAGCAAGAGTGTAGAAGTGGGTCTTGAGCTGTGCTTTAAAAATGTCTCCAGAGGCTGCCTGTCGAAGGTACAGTGTTATTAAACTACAGAGGCTGCCTGTCGAAGCTACAGTGTTATTAAACTACAGAGGCTGCCTGTCGAAGGTACAGTGTTATTAAACTACAGAGGCTGCCTGTCGAAGGTACAGTGTTATTAAACTACAGAGGCTGCCTGTCGAAGGTACAGTGTTATTAAACTACAGAGGCTGCCTGTCGAAGGTACAGTGTTATTAAACTACAGAGGCTGCCTGTCGAAGCTACAGTGTTATTAAACTACAGAGGCTGCCTGTCGAAGGTACAGTGGGAGTTTGTTAAACTACAGAGGCTGCCTGTCGAAGGTACAGTGGGAGTTTGTTCCACGCCGTCGGCCCGTAGAAGCAAAAAGCTGCTTCCCCGTATTTTTTTGTTGACATTTTTTTTAGGCAAAGCGAGCAGGCCAGCAGTGGAAGACCTTAGGGGGCGGTTTGGCACATATTTAGGCAGGCAGTCATGTAGGTAGGAAGGTGCGAGACCATTGAGAGCTTTATAAACGAGTAAAATAAATTTAGAATCAATCCTAAAAAACGACCGGAAGCCAGTGCAGTGAAGCCAAAACTGGAGTAATATGTTCTCTCATCTTAGTATGGGGGTCAGTACAAATGTCATCAGTGGGTTTTTTAAACCTTTTGCCTGTTTCATTTCACAACATGGCTGGAACAGACACAGGCATTCACTTTCAGGAACACACTAGTAGTATGCACAGTTAATGAAAACAAGAGGTCCTTTTTTACTAAACCCCCAGAACAATGGAGCTAAACAGAAAATGTGGGGTGGGGGGGGGGAGGCATTTGCCTACTTTTCATCAACTTCTTATGCTTTTATTTATTACGTTTTCATTACAATCAAGACATCAATATCTAATCTTATAAAAGGTGTTTTCTCTTGGGCCCATCAATTGATCAGTGTTGTTTTCGTCGACTAAAACTAAGTAACTAACTTTTTCCACTGATGAAATCTAAATGGAAACTAAATGAAAACTAAGCCATGATGACTAAAACTATAAGACTAAATATACTGACAATTTCGTCAACAAATAAAAACTAGACTAAAATGCTAGGAAGGGACTAGTGGACAAGAGATTTTACACTTGGTTGCATGCTGAAAATAGCAGATCTACAAGCTCACAATGCGTCACGCTGCGACGCGTTGTGAGCTTATAGATCTGCTATTTTCAGCAAGTGTAAAATCATCATCATTACAACGGCATCAAGGCCCGTCAAAATACATTTTAGTCGATTAAATCAACTGTAGATTTAGTCGACTAAAACTAGACTTAACGCCAAGACTAATCCAGGTGACTAAAATGTGACTATAACTAAATTAAAACTATTGAAGAGACTATTCACGTTGACATGGTTTGTCTTGTATTTGTACTTGTATTTGTATTACCTTGTGTTCCTGTTTATATCTGATCTCCTTAGCTGTATCAACTGTGCTATATTTTCTTAAGCTGTTTAGAGATGACTGGCTTGATAAATTAATTAAAAAGTGTAGCAGTCCAAGAACACCGTCGGTCATCTATGTGTCTGAGCATTTGCGTTTGTCATTTTGATGATTGCATTTAAATAATAATGATAATAATAATTGATTCAATGTTAGAAAATTACATGATCACTAGCCCAAAATACCTCATGGTACGACAAATGGGGGAAAACATAGCTGATCTACAAGCTCACAGCGTGTATTAATGCGATTCCCTGTGATCTTGTAGATCACTACGAGCTTTTGAAAATGCAGAAAGTTTTCATCTACTTCATAATGACTTATAATGCCAGCGTTGAAGTGGCTGAATGCCTTCATCACTACAAAGGAGAATGAGTGCCTCCATGCCTGGTTTCTCCTCTGCCCCTTCCAGACGGTGTCTGACATTGAGCGAGGCTGGATTCTCGTCAACAAAGACCAGCACCGGCAGCTGAAGTCTCTGCAGGAGAAAGGCTCCAAGAAGGAGGTAAGAAATACCATCCACTGTGAATACGGCCCGACCTTGGAAATGTGTCTCGCCTTTTAACCCATTCTGACCTGAGATCAGATTCTATAAATGTCTTCTACATCCTGACAGTTTTCTGAAAAAGCTATGTTTCTATGTCAGTCGTTCTTCGATTTTTCAAAAATAGCAAGACCTACAAGCTCGTAGCGCGCCACTCGGTGGCGCGCTATGAGCTTGTAGATCTGCTATTTTCTTTGCTATTATATGTATTAGGCTGTGTGTGGACCCCCATCTGAAAATATGTTGTTCCAGGGACCTCCCTGCAGAAACAAAGATTTGAGTTAAAACGCTCTAAAAGAATATATATTCAAAGAATTTGCGCGATTTTTCAAAAATAGGAGACCTACAAGCTCGTAGCGCGGCACTCGGTGCTTGTAGATCTGCTATTTTTTCAATAACTAAAGTGTAACAATGCTTAAGACACCAAAAGGGGTTCCCGCCCACAATGGGTTAAATTCCTTTTGCATTTGCTTCCCCTCTGGAGGATCCTTTGGAAAATAATCAGGTCACATAAAACCATTTCGAGGATTTAAGAAAAATTGCCCGATTTTTTTTTCTTTTTTTTGTTACTTATTTGTCCTTTTTTTTTCTCCACCAGTTCATCCGTCTAGGTCAGACGCTCAAATATTTCGGCTACATAAAGTTCGACCCCTGCGTCACCGACTTCCCCGAGAAGGGCTGTCACGTGATCGTCAGCGCCGGCAACAACGAGCTGAACTTCCACGTCAAGCTGCCCAACGAGCAGATGAAGGAGGGCAGCTTCAAGGTCACACGCATGAGGTGCTGGCGGGTCACCTCCTCTGTAAGTGGACTCTTTTATCACACGCATGAGGTGCTGGCGGGTCACCTCCTCTGTAAGTGGACTCTTTTATCACACGCATGAGGTGCTGGCGGGTCACCTCCTCTGTAAGTGGACTCTTTATGTGGTGTTTTGAGGTATCATGAGGTGCTGGCGGGTCACCTCCTCTGTAAGTGGACTCTTTTATCACACGCATGAGGTGCTGGCGGGTCACCTCCTCTGTAAGTGGACTCTTTTATCACACGCATGAGGTGCTGGCGGGTCACCTCCTCTGTAAGTGGACTCTGTTATGTGTTGTTTTCATGAGGTGCTGGCGGGTCACCTCCTCTGTAAGTGGACTCTTTGTTGTGTTGTTTTCATGAGGTGCTGGCGGGTCACCTCCTCTGTAAGTGGACTCTTTTATCACACGCATGAGGTGCTGGCGGGTCACCTCCTCTGTAAGTGGACTCTTTTATCACACGCATGAGGTGCTGGCGGGTCACCTCCTCTGTAAGTGGACTCTGTTATCACACGCATGAGGTGCTGGCGGGTCACCTCCTCTGTAAGTGGACTCTGTTATCACACGCATGAGGTGCTGGCGGGTCACCTCCTCTGTAAGTGGACTCTGTTATGTGGTGTTTTGAGGTATCATGAGGTGCTGGCGGGTCACCTCCTCTGTAAGTGGACTCTTTATGTGGTGTTTTGAGGTATCATGAGGTGCTGGCGGGTCACCTCCTCTGTAAGTGGACTCTGTTATCACACGCATGAGGTGCTGGCGGGTCACCTCCTCTGTAAGTGGACTCTGTTATCACACGCATGAGGTGCTGGCGGGTCACCTCCTCTGTAAGTGGACTCTGTTATGTGGTGTTTTGAGGTATCATGAGGTGCTGGCGGGTCACCTCCTCTGTAAGTGGACTCTGTTATCACACGCATGAGGTGCTGGCGGGTCACCTCCTCTGTAAGTGGACTCTGTTATCACACGCATGAGGTGCTGGCGGGTCACCTCCTCTGTAAGTGGACTCTGTTATGTGGTGTTTTGAGGTATCATGAGGTGCTGGCGGGTCACCTCCTCTGTAAGTGGACTCTTTATGTGGTGTTTTGAGGTATCATGAGGTGCTGGCGGGTCACCTCCTCTGTAAGTGGACTCTTTATGTGGTGTTTTGAGGTATCATGAGGTGCTGGCGGGTCACCTCCTCTGTAAGTGGACTCTTTTATCACACGCATGAGGTGCTGGCGGGTCACCTCCTCTGTAAGTGGACTCTTTTAATATGTGTTATTTTACATGAGGTGCTGGCGGGTCACCTCCTCTGTAAGTGGACTCTTTTAATATGTGTTATTTTACATGAGGTGCTGGCGGGTCACCTCCTCTGTAAGTGGACTCTTTTAATATGTGTTATTTTACATGAGGTGCTGGCGGGTCACCTCTGTAAGTGGACTCTTTTAATATGTGTTATTTTACATGAGGTGCTGGCGGGTCACCTCCTCTGTAAGTGGACTCTTTTAATATGTGTTATTTTACATGAGGTGCTGGCGGGTCACCTCCTCTGTAAGTGGACTCTTTTATTGTGTTGTTTTCTTCATGAGGTGCTGGCGGGTCACCTCCTCTGTAAGTGGACTCTGTTATTGTGGTGTTTTCTTCATGAGGTGCTGGCGGGTCACCTCCTCTGTAAGTGGACTCTCTTTTATGTGTTGTTTTCTTCATGAGGTGCTGGCGGGTCACCTCCTCTGTAAGTGGACTCTTTTATTGTGGTGTTTTCTTCATGAGGTGCTGGCGGGTCACCTCCTCTGTAAGTGGACTCTTTTATTGTGGTGTTTTCTTCATGAGGTGCTGGCGGGTCACCTCCTCTGTAAGTGGACTCTTTGTTATGTTGTTTTCTTCATGAGGTGCTGGCGGGTCACCTCCTCTGTAAGTGGACTCTTTTATTGTGGTGTTTTCTTCAATCATTGAGTGGTGCAAACCACTCCATTAAGTAGCTATGTGTGGCTGGCTGGCTGGCTGTGTCCGTCCCTGGCTGGCTGGCTGGCTGTGTCCATCCCTGGCTGGCTGGCTGTGTCCATCCCTGGCTGGCTGGCTGGCTGGCTGGGGTGCGCACGCTTTTCCGACACACCGAAGATCCGAAGCGGGGGGACATGCGATGCGATGCGAAAAAGCGATGGTCCGACATGCGCTGCTCCCGTGCTTGCGGTTAGGGTTAGGTTAGGATTGACGTTTCGGATCAATAGTATGTCGGAACTAAAGCCTGCACCCGGCTGGCTGGCTGGGTCTGTCCGAGCACGACAATTGGGTTTGGTTGGTTTTCACAACCAAGTGTCACTGTTGTGCAGCCTAACACACACACACACACACACACACACACACACACACACACACACACATTAACTGTATATATACATATGATGATTTGGGGTGGTACAGTACAGTACAGTACAGTAGAGGGACCCCCTGGGGGACCCCCACACACACGGTAACTGTCATTTCTCAACCGTTTCGGAACGCGAGGCGGCTCGCCGGAATCGGCCCCGGGGCCCCCCTTGGCTCATTCCTGGGGGTCTGGATGTTCCGGGGACCCCCCCCACATGTTAACTCTCTCATGTCTCTACCGTTTGCTAAGTTGACCACTTCTCCTTTTTGTAAAGTTATCCAGCTGGCCCTCTCTCACAGCAGAGAGGGGTAGTGTGGTAGGAGAGAAGGGCTGGACCTGATCCAGTCAGGCCCGCGAGAGCAGATGTTTCTCCCAGAGAGTGTGGGGGGGGGGTTTGACCGCTACAGAGTGGGGGGGGGGTTTGACCGCTACACCAGTGGTTCCCAAACTCCGTCATGTCAAGGACCCCCAAATTGACACTAAATTTGCCCACAGACCCCTTTTTGAAAAGACATTCCCAGGGATTTTTACGGCTCTAGCAGTGATTCTCAACCCTTTTTTAATTTCAACAGGTTCATTTGGTTCCATTCGTACACTATCGTACTATTCGTACCCTTTTCCACCGGCAGTTTCTTTTTGGTTTTTAGTCCATGAGCCAGAGTTCCAAAATTGGTGGGAAATTTCATGGTGATAATAATCTAATATAGGTATGGTTTTTCTCCACTCAATTCATAATTAACGTAATTAATTTTGGTGCTCTGACTAAAAACCAAAAAGAACTGATTGGGAACCAACCGGTGGAAAAGGGGCCTCAGAGTTACAGACCCATAATGGTCCATTTTGAAAAGTGGTGAAGTGGTCCTTTAATACGAAACGCCACTTCTCCATTCAGCCGGAGCCAAAGCACCACTTTCTGTTCCTGCTAACAGACAGAACGTGCTGACCCCTAGTGACCCCTCCATGCTGTTCATCTTCATCAGTTCAATTACCCCGACACGGAGTCTTATTGATCCACCAGCCTCATCATGCCTCATCCCATTTCTACAAAAATGTCTTCTAAATCCTACCAGTTTTCTGAAAAAACCCCCCATGTTTCTACTGTATGTCAGACAGTGGTGCTCAACCTTTCTCATGTCAAGGACACCCAGAATTATCTGTATTCATCTGAAAATATGTTGTTCCAGGGACTCCCCTGGAAGCAAAGATTTGAGTTAAAAACGCTCTGAAACTGCCTCCCCCTGGCCAGCCGGGGCGCCTGATGGAGGGGAAAGGAACTGGTTGGAATAACGTGTTCCTTCCACGCGCTACGTCCAACCAGGGAAACTCCCCCCTGTCAGGTGTAAAGGAGACACTTGGACACTCGGGCATGAAGGAAGCATGAGTTAAGTCCGTTGCTCTCCCCAGGTTGGTGGAGGGTGTGTAGAGCCCAGGATCACATTAGATGATTGACACAGGGGTGAAAAATGGGTTACAAAACCGTGGGATAAAAAATATATTAAAAAACAAAACAAAAAAACGCTCTGAAAGAATATATATTCAAAGATTTGCGCTACATTTTCATGATTTTTCAAAAATGGCTGATCTACGAGCTCGTATAGCTATGAGCTTGTAGATCTGCTATTTTTCCACAGCTAAAGCATAGCAATGCTTAAAACACCAAAAGGGGTTCCCAGCCAGAATGGATTAAGCATTATTTTACACTTTTGTCGACAACCGTGTTGTGCAAAAAAAAGTGAAAATGGCTGATCTACAAGCTCACAAAATGACGCGATGGGATCATTGATGAGTTTTCTCCCCTCCCCTTTTTTTAAATTTATTTAACATTCCCAGAATAGGATGCTTGGGTTAATAAGGAGCTTCCTTCCCAAACAAACGATTAAAAACATCCTCTTTAGTGGCGCACTGTACTGTTATCCTACTTAACTGTCTCAGCTCACATGACGTTTTGTCTCCAGGGGATCTCAGTGATGAGGGGAAAATGACGCGCACGTTTCCGCAAGGAAGACACTTTTAAACAGTTTCAGTTGTGTGTGTGTGTGTGTGTGTGTGTGTGTGTGTGTGTGTGTAAGAAAGAGAGATGGGGTGAGAGAGAACCTTCTTTTGGAACAGACCTGGTATTACGTCCTACACACACACACACAGGCTGCCAGCACACAGAAATACATGCAGCACTAGTACTGCTTAGGTTACATTACAAAGTAACGGTTTTATACAAGGTTTTTCGGTCCGACAGGGATATGTATGATAAAGTTGTCATAATGTGTGTTTGTGTGCGTCGAGTCATTCATGCTATCATGATGTTTATCTGTGTGTGTGAACTGAGGGCTACATGGGAGGGTTGTGAGGAGGGAGGAGGCCTAATTGGTGCACAGGAAAGTACTGAGTGGCTCTGTACTCCTCAGTCACCTCTTGTAAGAAATGTAGCCGACCCAAACTATGGAATGCACTTCCCATCACAGTCGGAACTGCCGCCTCACTCCCAACCTTCCGCCGTAGTCTGAAAAGCCACCTCTTCAGACTCCACCATGGGCCCGTAGCACTTGCCCTAGCCCAGACGACCTTACAGGCGTATGCAAACTAAAGGCCCCTTAAGATAGCATTTTTGTAGACCTATAGCATCTTATGTAGACATAGCACTATAAAGTATACATGCATAGTTTTCATTATATAGATATTCCACTGTTACGTTCTTAGCTTGCGTATGATTCATGATAATTACTTTTTTATGCATGTGATGTATTGCCATGCTTTTTGTTCTTGCTTAATGTAAGTCCCTCTGGATTAAGAGCGTCTGCTAAATGCCTACATTGTAACATTATATTCTTCTTAGTACGGTGTTGGACCACGGCCAATACGAGCCCCCAGATCAGCTTCAGATGTGCCTTGACAATAGAATAGAAGTGTCTGGAACTCTGCTGGAGGAATGGAACACCATTCTTTTTTTTTTATATATATTTTTTATCCCACGATTTTGTAACCCATTTTTCACCCCTGTGTCAATCATCTAATGTGATCCTGGGCTCTACACACCCTCCACCAACCTAGTCCCCATATATGGGGGACAAGGGGAGAGCAACGGACTTGAACTCATGTTTCCTTCATGCCTGAGTGTCCAAGTTGCTCCTTTACACCTGACAGGGGGGGAGTTTCCCTGGTTGGACGTATAGAGTGTGGAAGGAACACGTTATTCCAACCAGGAACACCATTCTAACGCCATTCTTTCTAACTTATGATATTCTCTCATTTTGTGTTTTGGTGATGGTGGATCATCAGTCCCAACTCGCACTCGGGTGAAATCGGATGATAAACTATATCTGCCAGACATAGTACCCCAACCTGGCAACCCCTTGAATCATATCTGCCAGACATAGTACCCCAACCTGGCAACCCCTTGAATCATATCTGCCAGACATAGTACCCCAACCTGGCAACCCCTTGAATCTTATCTGCCAGACATAGTACCCCAACCTGGCAACCCCTTGAATCCAGCAGCCAAACCCAGTAGTCACTTTGAGTCGCACCGAACCGAACGCAGAAGCCACAGGTGTGATAAATTGCTTTCTGACAGAATTACCAGTCTGGTAGCTGCATTTCTGACAGAAATGCTATCTGATTAACCCATTTAGACCTGAGGACAATTCTACAAATGTCTTCTAAATCATGACAGTTTTCCGAAAAACTCTATGTTTCTATGTCAGTGGTGCTCAATATTTCATGTCAAGGACCCCCTAAAAAGGTTCCAGTGGAACCTCCCCAGAAGCAAAGATTTTATTTAAAAACGTTCACTCTGAAAGAATATATATATTCCAAATTTGTGCCACATTTTCATGATTAATTTTTTTTAGCAGACCTACAAGCGTGGTAGTGTGGCACTCGGTGCCGCGCTATGAGCTTGTAGATCTGCTATTTCACAATAGCTAAAGTATAACATAATGCTTAACCCATTCTGACCGGGAACCCATTTTGGTGTTAGCATCATGTTATGCTTATAGCTATTGAAAAATAGCAGATCTACAAGCTCATAGCGCGCCACCGAGTGGCGCGCTACGAGCTTGTAGGTCTGCTATTTTTGAAAAATCGAAGACCGACTGACATTTTTAGAATCTGATCTCGGGTCAGAATGGGTTCATCAGACCAGTGTGTGTCCAGTCAGTGGAAAACCTCATATGAATCTGATCTCAGGTCAGAATGGGTTAAAACACCAGAAGGGGTTCCCGCCCGAAATGGGTTAATGCATTTCTGATAGAAATGCAGTGTAATAAATAGCGCTGTAATGTTGGACATTACTAACCCTCCACCTAACCTCACAGGGGACCTACCCGCCACGTATGTCGGACTCCGTCACGGTCTTAAAAACTTTACTTTATCTGCAAAAAGTTGCATTTTGCAGAATAGTAGCACAAGTAGCGGATAGTGTGTGGATTGTCAGAATGGGTTTTCAGGCTGTATTAGAATATGACGAAACCCTCCTGGCCAAAATGATGACACGCAATATGTGACAAGATTTGACTGAGGGACTGCCATTGGACTTTTAGTTTTTTCATGTCATATGAAAGCAGGGAATCACAGCTTCAAATTGACATATTGGTTGTTCAGTTTGACCCACCAGTTTTGGAGATATGGCTTATAGAGTAATGTCTTACAGAGAAACCGTGGGTTGAGAAAACAGGCTTGAAAGGTTCACTTCTGTGGTCTCTAACATTACACCTATAGCTACATGTTTAAGCATTTATTTCATATTTACATGTCTTCTGTGGTCTCTAACATTACACCTATAGCTACATGTTTAAGCATTTATTTCATATTTACATGTCGATTTCAGCTCTGACACTTACTCTGGTGAAAAGCTGTATTTTATTTGTCCGATGGCAGTCTCTCAGTCAAATCTGGTCACATACGGTTAGATTACATAATTATTAACGCCTGCTTGCTTTCTCAGCCTGTCCAAATAAACCATCTGGTGTCTGTCTGTCCTCCTATCACAGCAGGTTCCCGTGGCTAACGGCACGGCCAATCCCTGCAGCTCGGCCAAGTGCGAGGTCAAGTTGGAGCTGGCCTTCGAGTACCTGATGAGCAAGGAGCGCCTCCAGTGGGTCACCATCACCAGTCCACAGGTAAGAAGGTCTTCAAGTTTAAATGGACTTGCACCTCCACCACTGAACCAGTTCATAGATCGAAGGGACAGTGGTGACAGAACAACAAGGGCAACTACCAGAGGGGACTGTGAAGTTCCAATCAGACGTAGTGTGTGTTTGGTAAAACAGTCTTCTCTGTTAGAGCCTCCCATCACCATCATCTCCCTGCAGAATTAAGAGAGACCTCCAACTATCTGACCTTCAAATTCAACCTGAACAGGTGGCTTAAAAACAACTCAAATCTGTAATCATGAGTAAATATCAGCACTATTTAGTATTTATCACCGGTGTCATTTCTCACTTCACTTGCCGTTGTTCTGTCCCCTGTACCATGTCGATCTGTTCCTGTATTTCTGTTCCTGTATTCCTGTGTTTTTGTATGTGCAGGCACACTACACTTTGTCTTTCTTTTATCTGTATTGTATTGTGTTTTTGTATGGACGTAGTGTTGGGTGTTTGCACATAATGCACACATGGCATCAACGCATGGTGGTGTGTGCAGGCACACTACACTTTGTCCTTCTTTATCATTCATTTTTTAAGAGCCTGCCCAGGGACTACAGATGAAATGTAGCCTCGGCTAACTCTGGCCCATTTACATTGATGTGAAAACTAACATGTTGATTAATGAGCTTTGTTGTCCCTGTCAAATAAATAAATAAATAAGCAGTACAGGGTCACTCTTTTAGGTTAGATGTTCTAGTAGGCCACGCTGGTAAATATACGGGACCCCAACAGGCACGTGTTAGAGAGCGTTGGAGAGGGGCAGGGGCTGAAATCCCATGAGAGGGGCACTTTTGGCCCAAAATAGCAGATCTACAAGCTGAGAGCTTGTAGCTATTTTCGGGGGGCACCAACCCTGGACATGGATTGTCAGGAGACTTCGAAAAAAAAAAAACTAAAACAAACAATTATCCTGAATTCTGCCTTCCGGCATGGCATGGAAAGGAGAGGAGAGGAGAGGCATGTGCATTTCTTTCACCATCAGTAAACGCTGCATTCGTTGGTCTGGAGAGGGCAGTTATTTTACAGACGGGTAAAAGGGCAGGGGCTGAAGCCCCCTTTGATGTCTATGTGTGCACGTCCCTGGAACCCAATCTACACTGTAAAATCCTCAGTGTTATTTTATCTCCTGTAAGGAGATAAAACCAGTAAGGATCCTCCACAGAAATGACATTGAAAACCAGTGGTTTAAATTGAACCAAGTTTACAGACCATCAGTAAGGGTCCACTCCACTGAAACGACATTGAAAACCAGAGGTTTAAATTGAACCAGGTTTACAGACCAGTAAGGTTCCACTGAAACAACATTGAAAACCAGTGGTTTAAATTGAACCAGGTTTACAGACCAGTAAGGGTCCACTCCACTGAAACAACATTGAAAACCAGTGGTTTAAATTGAACCAGGTTTACAGACCAGTAAGGGTCCACTCCACTGAAACAACATTGAAAACCAGTGGTTTAAATTGAACCAGGTTTACAGACCAGTAAAGGGTCCACTGAAACAACATTGAAAACCAGTGGTTTAAATTGAACCAGGTTTACAGACCAGTAAAGGGTCCACTGAAACAACATTGAAAACCAGTGGTTTAAATTGAACCAGGTTTACAGACCAGTAAGGGTCCACTGAAACAACATTGAAAACCAGGGGTTTAATTTTAACCAGGTTTACAGACCAGTAAGGGTCCACTCCACTGAAACAACATTGAAAACCAGAGGTTTAAATTGGTACCCACTCATAAAATTGTGGGATTGAGTTGAATATGATTTATTTTTGTTTTGTTTGTTTTCTCTGAAAGCTGTGAGGCTGTGAGCTATATTATTGTGATAATAATTTCTGTATAGAACATACTGTATACAACAGGCTGAGTATCTATTATTATTATAACATGTACAACAGGCTGACTCCTCTCCTCCAATCTGTAGGCCATCATGATGAGCATCTGCTTACAGTCTATGGTGGACGAGCTGATGGTGAAGAAGTCAGGCGGCAGCATCAAGAAGGTTTGTTATTAAAACACTTTCAGCGCCCCCTGGTGTTCATGTGAAATTACCGCATTGTATACTCACAATGTGTCATGGCAGCTGCAAAATTATCTGCAAGACCAGTGTTTATTTCGTCGACAAACGAAAAATGTTCGTCAACTGGTACCTTTTTTCACTGACGGAAACTGAGCCATGATGACTAAAACTAAGACCAAATATACTGACAATTTCGTCAACAAATAAAAAAAACTAGACTAAAATGTTAGGAAGGGACTAGTGGACAAGAGATCCAGTATAAGTCATTTTACACTTGGTTGCATGCTGAAAATAGCAGATCTACAAGCTCGTTGTGAGCTTGTAGATCTGCAATTTTCAGCAAGTGTAGCATCAAGGCCCGCCAAAATACATTTTAGTCGACTACTAAATCAACTAGATTTAGTCAACTAAAATCTTATGCTATTTAGTCGACTGAAACTGGACTAGAACTAAAACATTCCAGGTGACTAAAATGTGACTGAAACTAACTGAAAACTATTGAAGAGACTAAAATGAGAAAAACAACCCTGGTCTCCTGTCGTACTGTGTCTCACACACAGATGCTGAGGAAACGTCAGAACGGCTCCATACACCGGTCAGACAGTCAGCAAGCTGTGAAATCTCCCCCTCTACTGGTGAGAACCGGTTCTGCGTTTGTGTTTGCTGCTTTGCCTTTAGATGTCTGATGATTGGTGAATGTTAGTCTCGTGTATAGCCAGACAAACTATTCCACAATCTCCGAATGCTACATATAGTCTGGAACTACACCTCCTGAATGCTATATAGAGTCTGGAACTACACCTCCTGAATGTTATATAGAGTCTGGAACTACACCTCCTGAATGTTATATAGAGTCTGGAACTACACCTCCTGAATGTTATTTAGAGTCTGGAACTACACCTCCTGAATGTTATTTAGAGTCTGGAACTACACCTCCTGAATGCTATATAGAGTCTGGAACTACACCTCCTGAATGTTATTTAGAGTCTGGAACTACATCTCCCGAAATCAGAGTAAGGAAGCTGCCATTTCAGTTCACGGAAATATATTTTTGACTGTAAAGTCTCCACTTCCGCTTTATATTATACTCATGACAGCTCTTCTGTTGCTCCAGACTGTATAATGGAAGCATTTATATTTTACTCAGTTATGACAGCTCCTCCATTGCTCCAGACTGTATGATGGAAGCATTTATATTTTACTCATGACAACTCTTCTGTTGCTCCAGACTGTATGATGGAAGCATTTATATTTTACTCAGTCATGACAGCTCCTCCGTTGCTCCAGACTGTATGACGGAAGCATTTATATTTTACTCAGTCATGACAGCTCCTCCGTTTCTCCAGACTGTATGATGGAAACATTTATATTTTACTCATGGCAGCTCCTCCGTTGCTCCAGACTGTATGATGGAAGCATTTATATTTTACTCAGTCATGACAGCTCTTCTGTTGCTCCAGACTGTATGATGGAAGCATTTATATTTTACTCAGTCATGACAGCTCTTCTGTTGCTCCAGACTGTATGATGGAAGCATTTATATTTTACTCAGTCATGACAGCTCTTCTGTTGCTCCAGACTGTATGATGGAAGCATTTATATTTTACTCAGTCATGGCAGCTCTTCTGTTGCTCCAGACTGTATGATGGAAGCATTTATATTTTACTCAGTCATGACACCTCCTCTGTTGCTCCAGACTGTATGATGGAAGCATTTGGAGATTGCGCGAGGCGACAGTCTGGAAACGCGAGACTAGGTGAATGTATACATTCTGTATACTGTACGTGTTTGACTTTGAATCTTCATATCGCTGCAGGACTCTCCAGACCCTAATCGTGAACAGATCGTCAAACTCTCTGTAAGTGTAAATTTTTATAATAATCTTTTAACTGTTAAGTAAAGTGAGTTATAGTAAAGTTTCTGTTTCAGATTTGTACGTTTAAGCAAAATGTAGACACATTTGACCCAGCAATGTTGGTTACCTACCAAGCTGAAATGGCTTTTCCGCGACCACACACATTCAAAAGTTATTTTTAATTTCATTTGTCATTAAAGTTCAAATTTATATTTTTCATTTCATCTGGTCTTTAATAGTCTGTACCTCTTCCATAATAACTATGCTCTAATAATGCTAAGTCTTTACTTTGTAGTCTAGCATCAGTCCACAATGTACTAAGTATGCCGTGACCTTCCATACAGAGCATAATGTACAGTACTAATGTACAGTCCTTAATCAGACCAGTGTGTGTGTCCAGTGGAAACCTCGTATGAATCTGATCTCAGGTCAGAATGGGATAATGTACTAAGTATGACCTTTGACCTTCCATACAGACCAAGCTGAGCTCGGTGTCTCTTCGTGGGATCAGCGCGTCCAACTCGGCAAACGACATCAGTGGGAACGACTTCCACGGAAACTACGCTTTCGAGGGAATCGGGGACGACGACCTGTAACCCCCCCCCCTTTCCTTACCCCCCCATTCGCCTTCCATTACTCTCAATGATTGCGATTGGCTGATGATTGCAGCTGAGCTGAGCCAAGCTGTGTGGATCATCAGACAAAATGTCAAAATTCTGCAAGATTGTAGCTTCCCCCTGGAAAATGTGTTGCCTTAATACTCTCATTTAATCTAATCTCCTGACAGTCTTAATTTTTAGAATGTAGAAAAAGGTGAAAGGCTAGATTTCTATTTCTATCACACGGTCATCGGATTATATTTGAATCCCCCCCCCCCCCCCCTCTTTAATCATTTATTTTTTGTTGCGATATTGGCGAGATAGCATGTGATTGTTTTTGTTCCACCAACAGAATCCACCGTTGTCAAAATGTGGCCAAAGAAAGCAATACTAAAACAAAGCTTTATGTGAAGTATAAGAACAGGTGTGGAGAGTTGTCGCTGAGTGGACCGGTGGTGCAGCTGGGGGGGGGGGGGGGATTGTTGAGTGGACCGGTGGTGCAGCTGGGGGTGATTGTTTGGCTCTGTCAGCAGCGATGCCACAAATGAAACATTTCAGATAAACATCGCTCACGACTCTCCTAAAGACCACGAGAACCTGCTCCTTCCCCCAGGATAAAGAGAACGAAACGCCGCCTCCAGGACCTGAGTAAGTTATGATGCCATACTGTACACACACACAGAGACAACAACATTCATACAACATGCTTAGTTTAACTCTGTACTTGTAGTACAAGGGTCAGTGTCGTGTGTCGGTGAAAATGGCCGATCTGCAAAGCTCTCACTGTGTGTCGCGTCACTTTTCCACACGTTACCAGAGCCACGAATAGAGATTGTTGTGGTGGGAGAACAGGAGCTGGGGTTGATCCCCAGCAGCGTTCTAAGCCCTTCTGAAGAGTAAAGAAGGCCTTGGCATTTCAGGACACGTCAAATGCATGTGCAAAACGTCACATCCTCTGTCCATCACCTTATCCTCACAGTGCTAGACCTAACAGAATAATAGTGGGTCTTCTGCTCGAACAGAAATGGAGACAAACCGCCGATGAAGCTCAGTTTTGGTGTGGCGTGATGAGCTTGTAGATAATTTATTGTCGCTATTTTTGGACCATCTATAATGACATGCGAGAAAATGGGGACCGTACGCCATGTTGAATGTATAGTCGTCTGTATCACAGTGGTTTCAGCGTTTGGGCTATGGGACGTTACGGCCTGTCTGTCCTGGCTATGGGACGTTTCAAAATGGGGAACACATGGAGTGATACTAATCACACTCTCTCTTTAATGCTTAATTGTCTTATTAAAGCATAATTATAATTTATAAGGCATTGTTTCACCTTTTTGTTGACAAATGGATGGAGCCCGCACACCAGAATAGTAGGTAGAGGTACAAAATAGACTTATTAACCCATTTTGACCTGAGATCAGATTTAAAAAAAAATTCTTCTACATCCTGACAGTTTTCTGGAAAAGTTTCTATGTCAGTCATTCTTCGATTTTCAAAAATAGCAGACATACAAGCTCGTAGCTATGAGCTTGTAGATCTGCTATTTTTCAATGGCTAAAGCATAACATAATGCTAACACCAAAAGGGGTTCCCGCCCCAAAATGGGTTAAGTGACCTGATGAAGATGGAAACGTCAGACAAATACAGAAGTCATGTTTGTACCTACTACGGTGTGCTCCGTCCATCAGTCAACAGAAGTGTCTTCAGCCCAGCACACAGCTGTCCGTGTGGCGTACGTATTCCACATCCTCTCCCATTGTTCCACCTTTGGCCATGTTTTGTCAGAGGAGGAGGAGTGTAAACCATTCGGTAAACGTGACCACATTTGACAAATACCGGTGGTATCATTTACGATGTTTTAAGCGGGGACGATGCGTTGATTAATTTGCATTACAGAAATCGATGCATTCTTTCAAAAAAAAAAATTTGCATGTTAATCAATCATACACTGAACAATATCCTTTGTCATAAGTGCCGCTTTTTATAGTACATTTCAATGTTCTGAAGTAAATGAATAGCTTGGAAAGTAAGCAGTAAAAAGCTAGATCCATTGATAGCTGCATATTCCCTTTCAACTCTAGAAGCAAATATCCAGTACAACCCGACAACTACTGATAAATACCACAATTGTTTGAAATTATATTATCAAATTATATCTAAATTATATAGTCTAGTCTAATGAGTGACTTGAAATGTATCTCGATTGTGATCACACACACACACAGGTGGCACACAGTATGTCTGGATTGGCCGCGTAACAAAATGTAATTCTGGGAAATGTTATTTCCTAGCTAACAGTACTTAGCCTTAAAGCTGTCGATGATTCTCTTCATCTGATCATGATGGCAGTAAAGTAATGGCCATTATTTTACGATTTTACAATTTTGTTTCAGTTAAACTTTACCCTAATATTTTAGGCTCGGCCACTCGCTTGCCTTTTGCAAAAGAGTCAAATGCCTTAACTTTTATTTCCGTCTGATCTCTACCATTATCGTAAGGAAAACAGGGCGGGTATGTCGTTGATTTGAAACATGCTGTGTGTAGTCACTCACTCAGCCTTCCGGCCAGCGTTGCCAGGTTGGCTAGGATCTTGCAGAGCACGATAGATTGATTAGTTTGGCGGAACTCCTTGCACTTGCAGCCGAACCCATAATTTTTTTGCACAGTATTACAGATGGAGATGGATATTTATTGAACGAAGTTGCTAATGTCTGAATATTGTGTGGGGGGGGGGGGGGAATTTCCAAGGGGGGCTCTCTTGAAAAATCATCTTTTGATTTGTTTTTTCAACCAATTATTTTTTCAAAGTTACTCATAAATGCCAAAATATAGTTTACTAAAGCATTTTGCACAAAAGAAGCATTAAAAAAAAAGATTACGTCACTTTTATATTATGTACATGCAATTAAGAAAAAAAGTATTCTCAAACATTTACTAATATGTATCAATAGTTTATTATTGTACTCAAATAAATCAAATGTAATCTAAGCTGTATAGAACAAAAAATATTTCAAGGACTAACATTTATCATTGTTTACAGAATGCTTAGGGAACTTGTTAAAAGTGTTTACAAATTCCACATCAGATTTTTTTTTTTGATTGATTGTCTTTTTTTTATTATTATTATTATTTAGAGTAATAATGGGTTGTGTGGAACATGCTCCTAACAGATTGTTAGTATATTGTGCCAATCATCTCGGAGGTTTTTTAGCGGAAAAGCTGCTTTCTTGAGGGCAGCACGATCGCTATAGTTTGACCTCTGAACAAACGTTGGTTTACGGAGCGTTGCGAACAATATGAACATTCATTCCAGATTCCAGTCTTATACTGTTTGCATCAGTCGGAGAGAGTGTGAGCAATGATGCAGAATTTCTTCTTTTTTCTTTTTTTTTACAGAGTTGAAATCTCCAAATGTAAATGAACCGGTGCACTCTCATTGGATAGTCTGAACTGTAATCAAGAAATATATGTTATATGGTGTCTTTTCCTTTCATTATTTTCACTCACTTGTGTCCTCAGTTGGCTTATAGGGCGGAAAAGACACATGGGTGTCACCGCTGAGGCCTAATTCTGATCACATTACTGAGAAAATACATGTAAAGCTGCAAAGTCCAGGATTTCAATAAATGTATAGTTGCCAAATTTCACTCTAGGTTTTGCATTTATTTCTTTAATACTTGCTGTGACTGACATGCATAAAAAAAGTGTGTCTTTGTGTCTTCCAAAAATGTCAGTGTATGGCTTCCCTTTAACACATTTTGACCTGGGAATGATTCTACAAATGTCTTCTAAATCCTGACGGTTTTCTGAAAATCCCTATGTGTCGTTCTAGAATGTTTTCATGTCAAGGACCCCCAAGATTATATGTAATTGGCCGCCAACCCCCATCTGAAAATATGTTGTTCCAGGGACCCCCCCAGAGGGTGAGTTAAATACTTTGGCTCTGAAAGACTATATATTCAAAGATTTGCGCCACATTATCATGATTTCTCAAAAATAGCAGATCTACAAAGCAAAGCAAAGTTTGTTTGTTTACCCAGGGAAGTGGACTAAGCCAAGGACTTGTTTACAGCCAGGCCCTGCTCATAGAACATTTCATGGTAGGGGAGGTTCAATGCCTTGCTCAAGGGCACTTCAGCGGTGGTAATTTTAACGTGCCGGTCCGGGGATACGAACTATAGCGACCTTCCGATATCAAGACCGCTCCGCAAACCGTTCGGCCACCGTTGCCCCATTACGAGCTTGTAGATCTGCTATTTTTCAATGTCTAAAGTATAACTCTGCTTAAAACACCAAAATGGGTTAGTGGCACAGAGCCAGCAGTGTTCTCTCTACACTCACAGGTGCGCAATTATGGATTAGCTACAGCATTCTTGCTGTAGCTAATCCATAAAAGGTAGTCGTTTTTTATTTGAATAAATGTCAGATTAAAATAGTGTGCATTTTGCGTCCCAAAACGCAGTTTATAGTTAAGGGACGTAATAAAACGACCTCTGCATCCACGGGATGCACTACTGTACTAGCTTTAGTTATAATAATCATTTCTTCTTCTGTTTTCTACATGAATATAACCACGTTATAATAACCATATAAAATGAAATGGGAGTTAAATGCTGCCAAAAAACATGGCAAAACATACTGTTTACATACATACTGTGGGACTCATAGAACGTCCCTCGGACACATCTAAAAGACCATCCCTGCATCCCGGGACTCATTACATTGAACACCTAATTTACATCACTGAAATGTGACTATAAAACTAATAAAAATAAATGAAAACCAGTCAGTCGGATATCCAACAATAAATGAACTCGAGTTCATGTGTTTATTTCAAAATCCGCACTTAAGGCATTTATGAAAACACTGCATAAGAACAAAAAGAACACTTGGGGGATCTCAGCACTAATGACTGGGTTTCCATGCTCCACTGCGACAGGGAAACCTCTCAAACATGTCTTACTTGCATATAATAGTAATTCACAAGGAGATGAAAACGTAAACATGACCTCACTTTTTTTTTTTTCTTCACATTAAAGCAACACTATGCAATCGTTTTATTTAAATTCTTGCGCGTTTTAGCACCATTTTTGCAATTCAATACAAGTAGTTTCACTTCCAGAGCTTTTAAGTGTTGAGGTGCGTGCAAACCAGCCTTCTGTACCACCCCCATATCACATAGTTTAGTTTGGTAAGTCAGGATTTGAATCAACCTGAAGATATGGATGGCTTGGCTTGGCACGGCTAATCCAAGGATCAAATATTTCACTGAAAAAGTTGAATGTTCGGTTCAAGGACACGCACTCAAATAACTTAACTACTTCTATACATTCCAGGATAGGGAATAAAATCGTATCAAAAAGCATCAAGTACCAGTTGCAGCCAACTAAGTGCTATACTATTGTGCCAATCTTAAACTTTACATAGTATCGCTTTAACCAAATGTCCCTAACTTGTCACACATTCAAAATACAAAAGAAAATGCTCTTAATATATATATATATATATTAATAAGGTATGCATTTGTAATGGTCTATTACAGCCACATTAGAAAAATAAACAAAAAAACTATACTATATTGTGTATATATTCAGTTCCAACACTCTCATGCTTAATAATGAGTGTCTTCTTTCAAGTAAAACAAATGGGCTAATTTCACAGTCAACAAGACAGCAATTGAAAGTAAGATGACTCGACATACATTCTCCCTTAATAATAGTAACTCTTCCCAAAAGGGGTACTACTAGGATTTGGGCTCAGACGATGGAAGGACAGCCGACACGTGGTTAAAAAATGCATGTGGCAAAAATACTTGACACTATTAGCGAATTACGAGAAACATGTATGATTTGTAAACCAGCTGCTTTCCCAAAAATGATGCCACTCTTTAAGAAACAAACATGGATCTAACATGCTCTTGTACTGTAATGACCATGAGGCACGCATCCATCCCAGCATTCTTTTAGACCCTTGGAGGAAGTCAAAGAGGTTAATTCAGCAAAGTATAAGCAAGTATAATAAGTCTATTGCTTAACAAACAAATAATTATTGGCACACTTGTCTGATACCAAAGTACATTTTCCTCATGCAAAGTTATTTTTCAGTTGACTACTCACTAGTCATGACTCATGAGAAATTAGTAGAAAATGCAGCAATACAAAGATATTTTACTTTTTGATTGTGCTTAGATTTTTGAAACAATGGCGCATGCACTTTCAGTTAATTAATATAGACGAGCTCTGACTTCAGCACATTGATGCATTTCCAGACATTCTGTCTAAATAAATTACCTTTTTACTCCAAGGGGTTTAGTATAATGTACACAATGTACTGTAAAACACTTGAGTCTTACCATAATCAAATAATATCCTATTAAAAATGGTCTCTGGCAGGATCTAAATCTTGCATAATTACTAAGACGGTCATTGTTACATATTTTTGTGCACGCTGACAGCAAGCCAAGAACCTCAATTCTCGGTTTTATCGGTCAATGATATGTCGTTTGTATTTACAGTATAATTGCAGAACATTGTCCATTCAGTCTAGCCAATTAGGCACCTGTCAGTGCAGGTTATGGGATCTATACTACTAGCCAATTAGAATGCTCCTGTCCCTCTGGTTTATGGGATGTATTGGTACTAGCCAATCACAGACCTGACTGACGACAAAATATTTATAGATATGACAAATCAGGTCTCAATGTCAACACATTCAACTTAGTCCAAGCATTGAGTGAGTGACTCATTATCCCCATTTTGACAGTTTAAGAGCGCTGACGTTTTCAAACGCATGCACCCACGCAAACTCTGCATCATACAGTGCTGTCCTGAAATCACAGACATGTAGAGTTGCCAAAATGAGCATGCTGGATTTAAAAAAAATATTGATTAGATTTGATTGGGACAGATGTCTATAGTTAATTTAAATATTAAATGTCATGCAGGTAGAGAGACCAGTCTGTCTCCTTTCCCTTCTCATCACAGGTCAGGTCTGAGGTCTCTTTCCTGAGACGATGCTGGCAAGGTTCGGTGACATTATTTGACACTTGTCAGTTCTGTGTACTGTACAACTGAATGTCAACTTGTCAAGTCAGACTTTTATACTTGCGGGGGACATTTGAAATGGACTGACTGGTGGTGACACAAACGTACTCGACACAAGGAATTAACAATCACATTTTAGCTGATTAAATAGAATATAGAATGAGAAATCTGTTCGGAAACTACGTGCAGGATCTACTGTATTGCATCTGGGAGGCTCCGCGCACACATTGCAATGTATATTAGGCTATAACTTAACCTAGTGATGGCACTACGATGATGTAATTATATTAGGCCATAACATAACATCATGTTTGTCCTAGTGATGGCACTGATGATGTAATGTATTAGGCCATAACATAACGTCACGTTTTGTCCTAGTGATGGCACTATGATGATGTAATGTATTAGGCCATAACATAACGTCACGTTTTGTCCTAGTGATGGCACTATGATGATGTAATGTATTAGGCCATAACATAACGTCATGTTTGTCCTAGTGATGGCACTGATGATGATGTAATGTATTAGGCCATAACATAACGTCACGTTTTGTCCTAGTGATGGCACTATGATGATGTAATGTATTAGGCCATAACATAACGTCACGTTTTGTCCTAGTGATGGCACTATGATGATGTAATGTATTAGGCCATAACATAACGTCATGTTTTGTCCTAGTGATGGCACTATGATGATGTAATGTATTAGGCCATAACATAACGTCATGTTTTGTCCTAGTGATGGCACTGATGATGTAATGTATTAGGCCATAACATAACGTCATGTTTTGTCCTAGTGATGGCACTATGATGATGTAATGTATTAGGCCATAACATAACGTCATGTTTTGTCCTAGTGATGGCACTATGATGATGTAATGTATTAGGCCATAACATAACGTCATGTTTTGTCCTAGTGATGGCACTGATGATGTAATGTATTAGGCCATAACATAACGTCATGTTTTGTCCTAGTGATGGCACTATGATGATGTAATGTATTAGGCCATAACATAACGTCATGTTTTGTCCTAGTGATGGCACTATGATGATGTAATGTATTAGGCCATAACATAACGTCATGTTTTGTCCTAGTGATGGCACTGATGATGTAATGTATTAGGCCATAACATAACGTCACGTTTTGTCCTAGTGATGGCACTGATGATGATGTAAAATGCGAGTCCTTTAAAAAAAATAACTCTTCCCTCATTTACCTGTGCCTTTTCATACTTCCACGCAACCCAAAAACAATCGTCACTTTGCCCCAGACAGAGAAAGATGTAAAGGTTTAAAGGGAGAATTAGCTAAATCTGCCAAAAAAAGAAATGCTTACCACTAGCTTTCTTCACAGATGTGTTCATGAAGGTGTCTACAATCACACGTAAATGTGTTCCAACCCAACACCCTTGGAAAAAAAAATGTGACATGTCAGACTAAGGGGTTTTCATGATTCTGAATCCATTGCAAGCATTAGTTTTGCACCAAAAAAAACTCCTTTGAATAAATAGCCGTCGTCACAAATGTGATGAGGTCAGCACATTTGGGTGGCTATTGGGCCGAATTTAGCCTTAAGGAGTATTTGCATGCAAAACTAATGCTTGGAATGGATTCAGCATCATGAAAAAATAATCCCTAGTTTGACATGTCACATGCTAACGAAAGTTTGGGGAATTTTGCCTTATATTGGTTGATAATGGTACCCCAACTTTCAGCAGCTGTCACAAAGTCTCCCAAGGGAGTTGGGTTGGAACACATTGATATGTTATACTAGACAGACACCTTTATGAACACATTTGTGAGGAAAACTAGTGGTAAGCGTTGCAGATTTTCCCACACATTTCTAACTAGTAGGACATGCATCCTGCTGGACATTTGCGTTCCAAAGAACACCCTTTCTAGTCTAATAATACTGCGATGTAGTTAATCAGTACATGTATATAAATATATATAACACTATGCTAGGGCTCCGTTTGTAATATTGAAAAGGCTATGATATGATAGTGTTTACAAAGCACTGAAGTCTCATTACAACGATAGGTCCTTGCTTAAATCATAATTGACATGTAATAAGCGAGTAAGACAATAGTGCTAAGCACTCATTTCGAAATGCATACATTTAAAAAATAAATAACTTGTCAGGTTTAAACAATGCTCTGGGCCCGAGAGTTCAAAACTTGTAATAAGAAGAGTCCGATCAGAGTGGATCAGATTTGGGATGTTATTTGTGATTGATTGACTTGTTTCTTATATTGAGATTTTATGGATAACTATGATCACAGATTGGATACCAAAGTGATCCCAATTCCGTTTCAAAACTACCTTTTTATAAAATCCCAATTTCATCCACTCGGGACAAGTTTTGGGCCTGCAAGGGGATCCCAATTCTATCTTGGCACATTTAAATAAACCTGAAGATATGCATTTTCTTAAGTTTATCTTCTTGGCATCTCAGACTTTTCACATTGACTTTCTAAAAACTAAATGTGATGCAGCTTTAATAACAATCCAGGCAGAAGTAGGCATGGGGTTCCACATATCGAAGGAATATTAGGAAAAAGGTGAGAAGTGGCTCTAATAAGTAAGGCATGATGTGTGGAGGGGGGGGGGGGGCAGTCTGGAATGGCAGTTTTGGGGATTAGCATATTATGGTGTTAAATGAAGACTTAAAAAGTGGAGCACTTTATCCAAGTCCATTTCACTGGCACAAATACAGCAAACGAGCCAATATACGTAGAAGACAGGGCTTCGAACAAACTTCTTTAACCACACTATATTCAAAGGCATCAAAATACATTTTTTTTTCTCCCACAATTGTGCATGATTCCACAAACAAGTAGCAGCCTCTGAAGACATCTGACGAAAAAACACAAAACATGACCCAACGAGACAAACGCAAAAACAACGTATATAAAGAAAGCAATACAAACTGCTGGTAGCTTTAGTGTGTTGCTGAGTTTTACTGTATACAATCTCAGGTTTGTGGCACAATGTGCTATAATATTCCCTACCTAGACATAATAATAATAATAATAATAATAGCTCAAATTTATATAGCGCTTCTCTAAATACCCAAAGCGCTTTACATGGGAACACTAGGAACAGACTTTAAGAAAAAAAACCCAAAGCAAAACACAACAGTACAGTACAGTACAGGGTTAAAAAGATAAAAGGATAAACGAGGGAGGGGAGGGGAGGGGGACATCCTAACCAGACCTCGGCTCAGGGAAAGCTATCCTGAAGAGGTGGGTTTTGAGTGAGGTTTTGAATGAGAGGAGAGAGGGAGCAACTCTGAGATGGTTAGTTAGGGAGTTCATTCCAGAGTTTGGGGGGCCGAAACGTAGAAGGCCCCGTCTGTCCCCCCCAGGTGTCCCCCCAGGCGTCCCCCCAGGCGTCCCCCCAGGTGTCCCCCCAGGCGCGGTACTTGGCCTTGCGGACCTTCAGGAGGTTGGCTTCAGTGGACCTGAGGGAGCGGGGGGGACATATGGTTCGAGAAGATCGGAGAGGTGGGGGATGGGAGGGGAGCCAGGTTATTGAGAGCTTTGTAGGTGGTGGTTAGCAGGATTTTGTGGTGAATTCTTTGTTTGACGGGAAGCCAGTGTAGGTGGTGGAGGACGGGTGTTGTAACGTGGTCTCTGGAGCGTGGACCGGCGAGCAGGCGGGCAGCGGAGTTTTGCACGTGTTGTTGTTGTAGTTTGTGGAGGACTTTGGAGGCGGTGCCATCGAGTACACCGTCGCAGCAGTCAACCCGGGGTGTGACGACGATGAATGCGTGGACGAGGGTTTGGGCAGCAGGGAGAGACACAGAGGGCCGATGTACTGCATGTTGTCTACCCCGCCCACGACGTCCTTCCTCGGGTTAGTTTGAACCCCGCCGCCACCGCCCACCGCGGCTCTGATCCCTTCGTCAACGTCATCGTCCTCTTCGTCGTCGTCATCGGCGTTGTTGTTGTTGTTGTTGTTCCTGGGCAGCGGGACCTTCACCCACCCCTCGGTGGCCAGGCCGTGCTTCTTCTGGTGCCTCTTGTAGTTGTCCCAGTGGCCCGTGGTGTAGCCGCACTCCACGCACTTGTAGGGCTTCTCGCCCGTGTGCCGCAGCATGTGGCGCTTGAGGTTCATGCTCTGGTTGCAGCTGTAGTTGCACACGGTGCACTGGAAGGGCTTGGCGCCCGAGTGCACGCGCTGGTGCCTCTTCAGGTTGGCCAGGTTGCCGCAGGCGTAGTCGCACAGGTGGCACTTGTAGGGCTTCTCGCCCGTGTGCACGCGGTGGTGCCGCTTGAGGTTGTCGAAGTGCGCCGAGGCGTAGTCGCACTGCGGGCACTTGTAGGGCTTCTCGCCGCTGTGCGTCTTCATGTGGCGCGCCAGGTGGTTGGGGTAGTGGGTGAGGAAGGGGCAGGCGGCGCAGGTGTACACCTTGTCGCTGCGCTCCCCGGGGCTGTTGGGCGACGAGGAGGACGAGTCCTTGGTCAGCATGTCCAGCGTGCACTTGGCGCAGATCTGAGCCGAGGAGCCGTCCTCGTCCTCCAGGACCACGCCGCACAGGCGGCACGTGAACGGGAACAGGGAGGGAGGGAGGGCGCTGTCCGCTGCCCTCATCCCTCCTCCTACAGCGCCACCTCCTGGGCCCTCCAGGAGAGGACGGGGGTGGTGGTGGTGGAGGTGGTGACCAGACGCTGGGGTTGAGTTTGGTGGTGGGGGGGGCGGTCCCCCTTTTAAGTTCTCAAACGGCGACAGGTTGTAGTCGCTGTTTTGGGCGTCCACGTTGAGGTTTGGAGCCGTTTGCTTCATAACTTCTGTGTTAAAATGTGTTTTAAAAGAGGGAAGAAAAGACAAAAGAACAGTGAGATAATCTGAATATACTTTGTACCCAGTGGTGGGAAAAGTACTCAATTGTTTTACTTAAAGTAAAAGTACCCAATACTGCAATTTAGAACTACTTCGTTAATGTAAATGTACGGAATTGAAAATGTACTTGAGTAAAAAGTACAAAAGTATCGGCATCAAAATGTACTTAAAGTACTGAAAGTAAAAGTACTCATTGTGCAGAATGTGCCATTTCACAATGTGTACAAAATACATGAAATAGCCGATCTACAAGCTCACAATGCAACGCAACGCAATGCAATGTGACCTTGTAGATCGGCTATTTTCAAATGTTTTCGAATGAAAATTTAAATCTCCAAAGTAACTAGTGACTAAAGTTTTCAAATAATTGTGGTGAAGTAAAAGTAAAAATGTTCACTCTGAGATGTAGTTGAGTATATGTAAAAGTACTGGTACTGGAAATTGGAAATACTAAGTACAAATACCTCAAAATTGTACTTAAGTAAATGTACTTCCCACTACTGCTTTTTACCAATAAACAAACAGAAGGGCACTATTAATACAAGTAGTAGTCGTACGGGGGCGAACGAAAGAACGTAGCAAGGACTAAATGCAGCGAGAAAATAAATTTGGCATTAAGTGACAGTAATCTCTTTTTGTAGTATATTTATGTGATTTTGAGAGAAGTCAATATGTTGTTTACATTGCTCCTGTAGAGCAGACCACCACAGTTCTAAAAGGTTGAGAGTCACTGAATACCTTTGGTTGAAGCAGCGTGCAGCAGCTCGTCCTCATTGGGTCTTCGTCCGGTCACGTGATGCCTCTTCTGAGGCACCACGTGGCCAATGACGACAGGTCGGTTCGCCCCCTCCAGCCCCCCCGCCCCCCCTCCGGAGGTCGTCGTGGTGTGCATGCGCTGGTGCCTCTTGAGGTTGCCCAGGGAGCTGCAGGCGAACGTGCAGCGGTCACACTTGTAGGGCTTCTCCCCCGTGTGGATGCGCAGGTGTCTCTGCAGGTTGACCAGCTGCGCCGAGGCGTAGGTGCACAGCGGACAGTTGTAGGGCTTCTCCCCGTTGTGCGTCTTCATGTGCCTCTTCACGTGGTTGGCGTAGCGCGAGGAGAAGCCGCACACGTGGCAGGTGTGCAGCTTGTTGAAGCCGTCCTCGTCGCCCAGAAGCTTCTCGCCGCCGTCATCGCTGTCCATCTGCGAGGAGGAACCCGAGCCGCGCATCCCGCCGCCTCCACCGCCACCACCGCCGAACGGGGAACAGAAGTCCATGCTCTTATGGGCCTCCTTGGAGGCCTTGCTGCAGCAGCGGAGGCAGTACGGGCCCACCAGGTCCATCCCGGGGCCCAGGGGGTCGTCGCGGAGCTGGCCGCAGCCCCGGCAGGAGAGGTACGGGGGGAACGTGGGTTCAGTCTGGGCCCCCGCCCGGCCCCCCTCGTCCTCCCCCCGCTCCTCCTCCTCGTCCTCCCCCTCCTCCTCCCCGCCCCTCCCGTTGTCTGCGGCGTTGCGTGAGTCGTCTGCTTCGCTCTCCATGCTGAGCTGGCTGTAGGCTGGGCTCTGATCTTCACCCAGAGGATACACAGAGAAACCGATCTCAGCTGCTACTTCTGTCCAGGAGGAAGGGAATGACAGACAGATGTTATTGCAACTTCCACAAGCGTTTCCAAATGTGAGTTTTGTGGCTGTTGTCACAACGGACCATAGTAAGTAAACACAGTGCAATTTCTGATTGCATATTTCCAAAACCATTCTTTTTTTTTTTTAAGCAATCTTTTAGCAAAGCTGCAAATAGTTTTGTGCCGTTATAAATTATATGCACTAAGTAAAGGGCCAGTGAGAATAGAATACTAAGTCCTGAACTCAAAAACATCATAAATACAAGAGACTCAATTCATAGCATGTTTTAGAGCAGGGGTTCTCGAGACCCCCGCCCCCTCCCGACCCCCAATATGAATTGACTGCTACAATAACGTTAATAATAGAGACAATACACCATCAATAAAGGTGTAAGCATGTACTATGTGTATTATACGTATATATAACCTCTTCATTTCCACTTTCCAGCCATGCAGTTGCAAAAAACAAAAATATTATTTTTTTGGAAAATAATTTGGGACCCCCCCCCCCCCCCCGAGGGGGGGGGGGGGGGGTTGAGAACCTCTGGTTTAGAGTTGAAGTTATCACATCTGATATGAATCAAGCATCGTTTCAAACTGTCCATTATTGTAATTATGTTGTACCTGCAAGGACAACAAAGGCATTGAAATTAAAAATATTAATCCAATCAGACCTTCAGAGTCAGACCAAATTAAATCACCCCGAGAGCATAGATAGATATCCCTCTTTTAACATTTACTCCATAATTCTGAATTATCATTTCACAAAAGTCCAATAACACAACAATATATAATTGACAAACGATACATAAACACATTCTTCACATTCTTGTCTTGTTACCTTAAATGCTCCTAGGCTGGTACTGTACTGTGTTAAGTTGATTCAAAAGCAACAAAGAAGAAAAAGAGACAAAGAAAAAAAAGAGAAGCCTTCTCGGAACTCACGTAGGTTTTTTTTTTTAAACAGTGTTACACTCCCGACTCCCCCCCCCCCCTCAGACGGAAAAGGAAATACTTCAGCAGATAGCCAGTCAGTTCCTTGTCGTGCCTCGGTTTAAGATGCCCTTCCCAGTCAGTCAGTCCCTCGGTTTAAGATGCCCTTCCCTAGTTCCCTCACGACGATACTGAAGCAAACCAGAGAGAGAGCTGAAGGAACTAAAACCTCTGCTTCAGAGAGAGAGCTGAAGGAACTAAAACCTCTGCTTCAGAGAGAGAGCTGAAGGAACTAAAACCTCTGCTTCATAGAGAGAGGCAGGGGGAAAGAGATGTGAGCAAGGCAGTGAGTTGGGACTGTCCTTTATATATTCAGAGAAGAGAACCCCCCCTTTGGAAAAGACTTCGTGGAGGATGATTACCAAGCCTAATGATAATGATGATGACTATAATGGCTGGGGCTGCTGATGATGATGATAATGATGATGATGATGATGATGAGGGTGGGTAGATGATGATGATGATGATGATGATGATGAGGGGGAGACAATAATGGCAGCCGGGGAGCCGGAGCCGAGGCAGCAGCAGATGATGATGATGATGATGATGAATAACCCGTTCTGACCTGAGATCGGATTCTAAAAAATGTCTTCTCCAACATCTTGACAGTTTTCTGAAAAAGCTATGTTTCTATATGTCAGTCGTCGTTCTTCGATTCTTTTAAAAATAGCAGACCTACAAGCTCGTAGCGCGCCACTCGGTGGCGCGCTACGAGCTTGTAGATCTGCTATTTTTCCAATAGCTATAAAGCATAACATGATGCTTAAAACACCCAAAATGGGTTCCCGCCCAGAATGGGATAAATGCCTTTCCCTGTAATGGTGTCCTTGATGGTAATGGCTTGTCTTTTTATGACCCTTATATAATAATGGCAGCACAGTGGGTTTTTTTCCCTCTACTTTGCCGGTTTTTCATATCATTCTTTCTGACAAAGAGCCTCAGAGGGAAATATGGGCTGCAGGCGAGGCTTCATTTCTCTTCCTGTCACACTGAGAGAGAGAGAGAGAGAGAGAGAGAGGCCCCTGTCAGGAGAGAGAGGCCCCCTGATGTCGTCTCCCCGCAGTGAGGTCGCCTTTACAGATATATATATATATGAGAAAAGGAAAGGAAAGGTACTATGTTTACCTGCAGGGTAACTGGACTAAGGAAAGGAAAGGTACTATGTTTACCCTGCAGGGTAACTGGACTAAGGAAAGGAAAGGTACTATGTTTACCCTGCAGGGTAACTGGACTAAGGAAAGGAAAGGTACTATGTTTACCCTGCAGGGTAACTGGACTAAGGAAAGGAAAGGTACTATGTTTACCTGCAGGGTAACTGGACTAAGGAAAGGAAAGGTACTATGTTTACCCTGCAGGGTAACTGGACTAAGGAAAGGAAAGGTACTATGTTTACCTGCAGGGTAACTGGACTAAGGAAAGGAAAGGTACCATGTTTACCCTGCAGGGCAACTGGACTATAAGCCCAAGAACTTGTTTACAGCCAGGCCCTGCTCATAGAACATTTCATGGTAGATAGATGTTCAATGCCTTGCTCAAAGGGCACTTAAGCAGTGGTCATTTTAACGTGCCGGTCCGGGGATACGAACTATAGCGACCTTCCGGTATCAAGACCTCTCCGCAAACCGTTCGGCCACCGCTACTGAGGTGTACATTTGCATTGGTAAAACTAATCAAAAAGGTTCTCGGTGATACTAAAAGGGTAACGTGACAGCAGACGGGTTTAGCAACAAACCAAAACCCCAAACCATGTAGCCCTCCGTCAGACACTAGTAACACTCCCCCCTGATTGGAATTCCAGATGGCAAACCTGAGAATTTGTCCAGGCCTAGGATCTTGTCATGGTCAGAGTCACCAAATGAGAGGTCTTGTCCTAGAAGGAAGTCGGTCTCTAAGGTGAGGTTTGCCGGAGCGTCGAGGGTTACACCATCTTCAGAATCCACTGTGTAAACAAGAGAAAGCGGTCGACCATGTTAAACTACTAACACAATATAATTATACCTCCCAGAGTTTGAATTCAGGCTAGTTTATATTGATTTGTATGGAAACGCCGTAGCTGCTATTATTCAGCACAATGTTTGCAAACATTCATTAAGCATCGCTTAGTGTGTGTGTGTGTGTGTGTGTGTGTGTGGTTGCCATGGGTTTAAAACACATAGCTCCAATACGCAGCTATATATGTGTGTCCCTATGTATGTCTGTCTGTCTGAGCACGGAAAGCTGCAACACGATAACTCTGTCATTTCTCGACCGTTTCGGACACGGGAATGCCCCCTGGCCATGTCCCTAAGAGCCACATTTTGACGACGTGGTTTGGGCTTTGGTAGACGGCGGGCAACCCCTAATGACACCTTGAGGAATACGTACGTCATACGAGGCCAATCAGGACGTGTTGCGCTCCCTGCTTGGCCCCCTGGTGTTGCTGCTAGCTAGGAGGTATATTTTATTGTCGTTTCTTTATAGCTATGGGTGAATATGTGAATACGATGAAGTTATCACCCATTATCCAACCCTCCGGCACAGCAGCATCAATTTGATAGGCCTGTGCTCGGCTGGATAATCTCAGGACGACGATGAATGTGAACGTTAAATGGTGAGTCGTGTGGACTGTGGGACACGATGGTAGTCTAGCGGCACAGTAGGTTTCAGATGAATCATCAGTGTTCCACACCGTGGACAGTGGTGGTCGTCATATCGTTTAACCCACTGGTTCCCAAACCTTTTCCTATCAAGGACCCCCATTTGAAAAGATATGCCAGGGACCCCCCCATCGGCCCCATGAGAGAAGATTTTTACGGCTCTAGCAGTGATGATTCTCAACCAGTTTAATTTCAAGGACCCCCAGTTTGACATGCATTAGTCTAAGGACCCCCATTTAATGGCATTTATATCTCTGGGACCCCCAATTTATATTAACGGGTCCATTTGGTTCCATTTGTACACTCTCTGAGTTACAGACCCATATAAGGGTCCATTTGATTCCACGCTATCATTTAGCTGGGGACCCCCTGGAACTCCCTCAGGTACCCCTGGGGGTCCCCGGACCCCACTTTGGGGACCACTGGTTTAACCCATTTAGGAGCGAGGCCGAAAAGATGTCTTCTAAATCCTAAAGGTTTTCTGAAGAATCGTTTTCCTTACAGTGCATTGCGTTTGTGTGTGCATAAGTTCCTCTTTCTCTTGCTGTGTTGCCAGTTTTGCAAGAGAAACAAGTGGCCAGGTCTATGAAAACAATGAAACAATGAGCAAAGCAATGAAAATAGCTGATCTACAAGCTCACAGCGACACATTGTGAGGTTGTACCACTGTGTGGAAATATAGTGGCCCTCTGGAGTTAATGTGGAAATATAGTGGCCCTCTGGAGTTGGTGTGGAAATACAGTGGCCCTCTGGAGTTAGTGTGGAAATATAGTGGCCCTCTGGAGTTAGTGTGGAAATATAGTGGCCCTCTGGAGTTAGTGTGGAAATACAGTGGCCCTCTCTATCGTCAAGGTTTCCCACCTGAACGAATTGATTGGTCCATCATCCCCCCACCCACCCCTTTTCCACCCTCACTGTATATGTTTTTTTCTTTCTTGTTAATAAATACTAAAATCAATCAATCAATCAAAAAAACCATCCTGCAAACAGACCTTGAGAACAGCACAGACAGCCACCTCACACAGACGGTAAAGTCTTCCTCCCTATAGGAGATGGGGACGGCTTCACATTCCATGTGTTCTACATCAACATGAATACACACAGTCAGGAAGGTCAACAGCTTCTGTTGTTATAGAGTTGCATGGTGTTGGGGAAGCGAGTCTGGTTCATGCAGTGTTCTTGTGCTCTGGCCCCGACACCTAGAGTTAGGGGCCCCGACACCTAGAGTTAGGGGCTGCTAAGGAATCATGCAATTAATATGAAGAAATTGATAAATTATATAAAATTGCAAGAATGGCAGCTGCAGTTAGAAAGCAAAGCTGTACGCACTGTTCCATCTAAAAGATTTTTTTACACTGTACCTGGGGAAATCTTGTGGTTATTGTTTTTATTTTATAATCTCTAAAAATAGCTACAAACTCACGAATCAGGATGCATTGTGAGTTTGTTGATCGGGTATTTTCACTATTTTAGCATGACACTGTTGTACAGCAATGTATAAATTAGAGCTTAAGTGGTTAATCAGACTCCTCGTAGTTTATTAAAAAGAAATTTGATTAATTTAAGAAGTAACTGATATAATTGTAAAATCGATAGTTTCAGCCCAACACCCGAACGCCCCCCCCCCCCCCCCCCCCCCCCCCATTCCATTAAGTAGAATTATCTCTAGCTCTGTAGTTAAGTGATGATGGTGAGCTTATATTACAAGGTTTTTTTTTAAGGTACGTTTAGTTTTAAAGTAACTTTTTTGTTTCCTCGCTCAGGAGATAAAGCAAGTTTCACATACACCGCAAGATTAATAACAGCTTGTGGAAAAACCTGACAACAAATTGTATTCGAACTGGGAACCTTGTGGTTCCTGTCCGGTCACTCTACCCCTGAGCCACTTCTGTTCCAACGTCACTTGAATTCAACAGCTGTTGTCAGTCACTTCTCCACTAAAAAAATAATATATATATATATATAGACTGCCATGGTGATTATAGACCGACTTCCAGTAGCCTGGAAACCAGACAAATATTGAACCAGTTCAGAGTGTTTCCACTGAGAATAAATTGGTTCCAGAACCTTAAAACTTGGTTCGGAACTGGAACCGAAAGAAATGGCCGCCGGTTCTGTGAAAGCACCACTAGGTTCCGGTTCTGTTAAAGCACCACTAGGTTCCGGTTCTGTGAAAGCACCACTAGGTTCCGGTTCTGTGAAAGCACCACTAGGTTCCAAGAATCTAGAACAGAACCAGTTCTAGAACCAAAGTTCTTTCGGTGGAAATAAAAAGGGGGCCAGAGAGAGACACCCAGTGGCCTCACTTCTAATTGCATTATGCCACCATCTAGTGGCCACATTGGTGTATAACAGAAGATGGGCATAATCTTCCCATGGGCCTTGAGAAAATGCTGAAATGTCATTTTTTTGTATAGTAGATCTGCATGGAAATGCCAAACCTCCATGCTATTTCTTGGAGGTATTGGATGTCTTGCAGTGCACTGGTGTGCTTAGTTAAAAGACATATATTCTGAATGTGCCAATGCGCGTTTGTGTTTTCCCTAGCCATCTGAAAGACCACATCTGGGTCCCGGAACCCATTACATTGAAAACCTATTTACCTATTTATCACTGGACCTAAGATATTGCCACTCATCGTCAGACAGTTTGGGAGCATTTGAAAATGTGTGCAGACTTTTAGCTTTTACTTTACTGCTTTTGCCCTGCCCGAGCTTACTTTATGTGCATACAAGCAATCCAACGATATTCTCCAGCCTCAAGTTTACCAACTAGAGAAGTAATTATAGAGCCCAGAGTTTATTAGCTCCGTAGGACATTCGTTTCACAGCACTGTCAGTATCGCCTTTTGGCCCTAATGAATGGAAGTTCTGCTGAGTGGTACAGTATAAAGTAGTTACAGTACGGTATATGCTCAGACTTAACTACCCTATTTGAAAATGTCAGCACTTTCACTTAAGAACGTCTGATGGCCAAAACTGACAAAGCAAAAAATGGTCGCAATGTTTTCATCGTTCAACATCGGATGGGATAATGAACCCTTTAAGCCACAAACTGTCAGAATAAATGACAATAATAATAATTGATAATAGATAAAAAAACACTATTCAAAAACTGCCTTTTCATTTTTTGACGTGATCGTTAATCACTCACACTTGACAGGTTGTGGATTCTGTTGTTTTTTTCTTGGCATCTTCCGATTAGCCCCTCTCTTTTTTGCAACCTCTTCTGGAGCACCTCCAAAACCATCAGCTCATTCTAAACCATTTGGAATTCCTTCAGTATGTCTAAAAAACAGAAAACAGAACATGGCATTTGTACTGTGACCCGTTTCTCTGGGTGGAACAGGTTGTTGTATGAATTGCATAAAGAGCATGTTAGGAACTATTTAAGAATAGAATATTATTATTATTATTATTCAACAGAAAATAACATGTTCTGGGTGCTTGTATAAGTTAACCACTTAAAGCCCTATTTCTATTTTAGAAAAGTTTTGAATATTTTGAAAGATTGATAAAGGGTTAAAGTGGTTAACCTTTGCTTTCAATCACTATTACCATGACAGAGAAGAGTTTGTGTTGACTGTTGACCAACAGCAAATTTGACCAACTGGAGCCTACAGAGAGAGAGCCCCCAGGGAAAATCCATACGCTTTCTGAGTTGCACCACTTATATAGTTTAAATAGACTATGGCTAAATGAAGTCTACACATTAAAATTAATACTGAATGAAAACATAAAATAAAGAAACAAGTAAAACCATAGCTCCATCGCAGTATTAAATATGACAACATCGTGGAATAAACGCTTATTTGTTTCTGTGGAGACTATAGAGTAGCTTATGTATAGATACTATGTTGTTATAATTCCTTCTTTGTTTTTTGTGGGGGAGAGCTAAATCAAAACAAAGTTGCAGGTTGTTTAAACCGAGCAATTTCTATTTATTTAATCAAATGCATAATAATCCCCAAGATAGACATGCTGGTATAGGCAACAATAAGCTATAGTAGTAACGTCATATAGCATAGCAAGAGAGGTAATATTAGCTTTGACATTATTGGACTAGGGATTTGGAAGCAAGCAAGTGGGTTAAATATTAGCAACCACACAGTCAGAGATAGGCACTATTGATTCAGACTGAGTTTAGCAATAGAATGTGAAAACAGGCGCTAACATGCATGTTATATCCCATATTCTTTGTGTCTGTGAGGTTCCTCTTGAAGGCATTAATAACAAACACCGACAGTGAATGAAAATGTGACATCAATACAGACAGACAAGTAATGTAATAACTAGTTTACTACAATTGCAGTTCATTTTGGTGGTTTAAAAAACCATCCACAGAAACTATGCCAATGTACAGTATACCAGCTGTCCAGCTATAGGGGAGGTAACGCCTATATTAATCACCCATAGCAACGGCTCACACAAGCTTGACGCTAACTAGACATTTCCAAAAATAGTACTCAGAGAGAGTTAAAGATCGTACTATTAATAAGTAGTATCCATGTTAGTATGCATCTTAACTGTAGCACACCATTTAGAAAATGTACAATTTACTCAACCTAGTAGGATTTTAAGCCTAATTTAAGGCGTTATCTCGTCAGCTAACGTTGACATGTTGTAGCAGCGACTGTCTTGTCTATAGTGCAGACTGACTGGCAAGACATAAAATTAGCTCCATGTCACGTTAGCTACCCGAGCCGTGTTAACCAAGCAGAGGGAAGCTAAATTAGCCCGACAGGCTAAAGGTTTACTTAAACTAGCTATCAAGCTAACTCACCTAAAAAACGTCAATATTCCTTTCGGATGCGATATTTACCGTCACGGTGCGCCTCATCGGATGGGAAATGCACTTGATCTGCCGCGCAGCGTCTACAGATCCGCCATTTCTTTATGAGCCGCGGTGACAAAGAAAGGCAATTAATGGTGTTTTTCATAACTTAATTGATTTTGTGATTTTCCCATTGTATACATTGTCTTCCGCTTACGCGTGCTTCCGCTTCCTAAAACAATTTCCTGTTTTAGGCGCCCCCCGCTGCATCTTGGTCGATGTAGTCATTCAGGGCAGGGATAACACTGTTATAATACTGTAGTAATACTGTTTCTCTGTCAGGAGAGAAACAGACTATTGAAAAAAGAAAGAACATTGATTTATTTAAATATTTATTAACAGTTTGCAGAATTACACAACTCAATACAAAGACTGTTAACTGTGAGTGTAATAACTTGTAATTACACTTGTTTACAAAAGAAGAGGGTTCACCTTGTTCAATTCATCAAAACATTTAGAGACGTACAAATAGACACTTCTATAGCCTATAGCCAAAAAACAGAACAGGAATTCATCATAAAGGAGGTAAAAAGGTAAAATAAACATATAGTGAGGGGGAGAGAGACTTTCGAGTTTCACACAAATCATGCAGCTAGGAAATAAAAAATCACACCTGTGTGAACCAAGTGGTGCAATCCCCCCCCCCCTCCCCCCCCCTCTCTCTCTCTCTCTCTCTCTCTCTCTCTCTCATTAGAGACACAGCACTACCCCTCTCTCTGTTTCTGGCGCCCCCTTCTGGTATAAATAAGTAACTACTCAGGCTCACGGACACAGGTACACACACACACAGGCAGGTACACGGACAAAGCTGGATGTAGAAGTGGTTGCACCACTTAAAAAAAAAATACTAGAATTTGCCCCCCTTCGGGAGGCTCATCCCAGTGTCGTTGCAGCGCAATATGGGAAGAAGGAAATTGCGGGAGTTGACAGACTCCACTTCATGTTTCAGCTGTGTTTTTAAACTCAGTAGTGTGCCCTGCACACAGCGCACACTCGCAATTGCAGCTGGAGGGCGACGCGACACACACACACGCCCACACACACACACACGCCCACACACACACACACACACACACACACACACACACACACACACACAGAGCGATGTGTGGATAAATCACTGAGATTTGGGAAATGTGTTCTGAATGGGCCTGAATATATGTGTGTAGGCTGCAACAATGATTTCATAAAGTGTAGTTTAGTTTTGAACAGGCAACTAATGTAGTGATAGATTAATTGAATGGGCCTGAATAGATAGATAGATAGATTTCTTTATTTTTGTGTCATGCACCAAAAAGGCACCCAGCCCACATGGGCTTACAGGACACACCGTATCATTGCATTCAATATTGCATTGTGTACAATAAACAGATATGTTTTGTTGATATTCCCTTTTTTTTTTTTACACAAACAAAACATTCTGCCTTATTTCCCACGCTCTGCATAAAAAGTCTGCCAAAGCAAAAGTACCTTTCCTAAAACATAATTCCAGTTTTTCATAGTCCTCCAACCAGAAAAAGTCTGCACAGATGGTTGTCATTTTACAAAATAATACATGTGTCAATGCTTCATATAATGGGCAGTAAAACAAAAGATGATAGATTGAACAGGCAACTAATGTAGTGATTGATTAATTGAATGGGCCTGAATAGATCTGTGTAGGCTGCAACAATTGGCGTGCTTTGTGTAAATGGCCGTCGTGAGGTTCACTGTTCCTTTTTAGATGGACATTCCACAGCGCCAGCGCCATGGGGGAGGGTGGAGGGGCACAAACACACACACACACACACACACACTGGGGCCAGCGTGTAGGCATAGTCTACTGTAGTAAATATAGGCGACTAATAATGTGCATGGAATGGATAGTGCATGAGTGTGCAGGTTCAGCGCACACGCGCAATTGCGATGTATGGATAAATGAAATGATTAAGCAGGCAACATTGAGAAGCATGCAACATGCTCGCACACGCGCAATTGCGATGTATGGATAAATGAAATGATTAAGCACGCAACATTGAGAAGCATGCAACATGCTGTGTGATTACCTGTTTCGGTTCGCGACACACACACAGGGCGATGTATGGATAAATCAAACGAACGATTAAGCAAGCAACATTGAGAAGGATGCAACATGCTGTGTGATTTACCTGTTTGGGTTTGTTTTGCGCGACTGGCTCGCAAATGTTTGGAGGCACGCGTGTATTGAGAAAGTGCGCTGCGTTTTCTTCGTGGCATATTGTGTTTTTGGGGGGGTGATGGCAGAGTATATTTTGTTGGTGGAGTGAGTAGCCTACAGTGCAGTCAGAGAGTAGTTCACAGGTCACACACAGGAGCAGTGAAAGGGGGAGGGGACTTGGGATGGCAGTGTAGAGTAGGCACGACATTGAGGGGATAGAAACCATCCCGGTCGCGTGGTTCATCTAACGCGTGTGTCACTGTGAAGGACTGGCCCCATTAAGTGAACGTAGTTGGCGACACAGGAGCAGTGAAAGGGGGAGGGGCCTTCGGATGGCAGTGTAGAGTAGGCACGACATTGAGGGGTAGAAACCATCCCGGTCGCGTGGTTGATCTAATAACTAATAATTATTATTATTGATTGATTAAATACGTGAAAGGAGTTTGTGGCAGGCACCTCCTTAGTAGAAGGCGGTTCAATTGGCCACCCAAAACCATATGCAAAGTCTGTCTATTCACTCTGGGCTATGGACAGAGTCAGAAACCACAATGACATCATCAATGGGGATTTGGATTCCTGGCAAATTTTCATTAGCATTCTGAAATGGCTATTCTATTCTATACTAATAAAATAATATAATACAAATAAAAGGTTTAACATCTTGTTTGAAATGACCAAATGTGCCTAGTGATAATGGTGAAGTGGTCCCTTAAGTGTTTTAAACTGTTCCTGGGGGTCCCCAGACCCAGATTTTGAGAACCAGTGCCATCTAGGTCTATCAACTAAATTAACGTTATGGATTATATTGTGTATGCATGATTGAGTCAGCCACCAGTTTGTTCAGTTAAATGTATAAACCGTATGTTTAGTGTATAATGTATGGAGGGTCTCGGCGCTTTTTCAGTTGCCATCACCCTCTCTATGGAACTCAAACTGAACCCACCCTCTCATCTTTAAATGCTGCCCTCAAAACTGAACCCAAGCCTTCCCCAACCAATCCTGTATTTTCTGTATTATTATTTTCGGTGAGTGCTTGTCGGAATTTGGAGCCTGTATTTAAATTTTCTTACAAACGGCATAACACTGACTTTCACTGAATTTCATGTGTGCTCCAGCTCGGTGGATCTGTTCCTGCCCAAGTTTTCCATCTCAGCTTCCGCCTCCCTGGAGGGCACATTGAAGGAGATGGGCATCACCGATGCTTTCGGAGATACCGCCGACTTCTCCGGCATCTCTGTGGAGCCAAGGCTCAAGGTCTCCAAGGTAGGACAGCCGACGATGTGCATCATATGGTTCTTACAGGAGAAAAATGCCTTGTGATCTATGTGGAAATAATGGGTGTATGTGAAAAGTTGAAATATATGATATATATAAATGGGCATGAACAGTTTCATAATTATGTACTTGCAGAGTTATGCTTAATTTATCATCCGTCCTATGATGAAGTCCTTCTTGTAGATCGGCAATTCTATTTCCATTTGTACCACAAAGATCTTTTCACCACACCTTCCTGGTTCTTCTACAGGTGTCCCATAAGGCCGTTCTGAGCGTGGATGAGACGGGAACGGAGGCGGCTGCCGCCACCACTATTGAGATGATGCCCATGAGCATGCCACACACTATGAAACTCGACAGGCCCTTCCTGGTCTTCATCCTGGAGCACTCCACCGGGAGCATCCTCTTCATGGGGAAGATCAGCAATCCTACTGCCGCGTAGAAGGAATGAGTCAAGAAGATGTCGTCGCACCCATTGACAATGTATGACAAAACCTAAAACAAATGCAGTAAAAACTATTGAGTAGAATGCAGCCTTTTTGTCTTTTTAGTTTTACCTTTTTGTTTGTAACCTTGTATGTATGTTTTCTTGAAACCCTTTTTCAATAAAATAAGTGAAAGAAGATGCTGTCACCTCCATCCTGTTGAAATCTCTCTCATTCGGATTGATTTAAATCTGAGAAAATAAAGTTTCCTCTTTCTCAGAGTTAAATTAACACTGTATTTTACCGTGTATATACCCTTCACATCTTCTGTGTTTAAAAAGTAGTTGTCCTTTAGTTATAATCTGGAGGTATAGTTTTTGTATATCAATAACATTTGTATCGTAGACAAGCAACCCAAAAAAGGGGAAAAAAGGCATCATTCAAACAGCTCATATTCTCATGTCGTGGAATGTGAAATTACATGATGTGAGGTCGAGTCTGCTTTTTAATTGTCAGTGAAGATTTGATTTACGACAGACACCAGACACGCAACGGCCTTGATGTCCACATGTTTTACTTTTGATGATGGTTAGTAACTTGTCGCCAGTGAAGAGTTGATTTAGAACACACAGACAGGCAACATGGATGTCAACATGTTTTGTTGACATTTGTTTTGTTTGTATAACTTTGCTGGCGACTGTAAAACAATATTTTAACTACACATTCAGTCCCGCAGAACATGACATGTTAACGCCCTCCCCCCACATTCTCCTGGGCATTCTCCTTGGTCTAAAGTTGAACAAAATAAGAACAGGTTGCTCTGATAATTTCACCAACATAGCCAGCTGGCAGATTAACTTCAAGTCCTCCACAAAAGCCATGGCTGAATGGCATGCTTGTGTTTGACCCCTCAGTCCCATTTATACCCATGTTGTTCTTTGCTATTTTACTTAACTTGTCTAGTATGTTGAAATTGCTGTATTTATTATTGATGATGAATACAGCAAACAACAATAACAGCATGGCACTGAAGTTTAGACACACCTTTGCACTCAGATAACCACAATATGAATAATAAGCTCTTTTGAGCTTTTTGTGTTTGTCAAATATGTACTGGCTACAACTTTGTCATTAATCTTGCAATTTCTACATACTACAGCAACTAACTAACTAATTAATGTTTCATAAAGCACAATTGATGCTGTGTCAAGTAGGTATACCAGACAGACAGACAGACTGCAGAGTACTGAGAGTAAGCATAATTTCTGAGCTCAAAATAGATGCTTTTAGATATATAATTTATGATGTGATATGATATTTAGTAAAAAAAAAACTTTACCAAACAAATGAATAATGCATGGCGAATGTGGTTCATGGTAGGCCTATACACCAAAAGGAAATTTGAAACATAGTTAGAATTAGGCTATATTTAGCCTACTTTACAGTTACACCACATTTCTAGGATGGCTGCGCCATAGCCTGGTAAACCACCCTGGTCGTGGAATTCACATTTCATGCTTCTTCTCTGTTACAGGATATAGGACCAGGAGGATGTGACAGATGTCATGTAGCAGATATACGTAACTAGACCAGTGGTTCCCAACCTTTTTCACGTCAAGGACCCCCAAATTGACACTAATTAGCCCGTGGCCGGCTGCCCGGCTCACATATGCACCTACACACGCACAGGCGCACATGCGTATGCACACCTGGACCTGTAAATTAACAACACAAAAACTAAGGCACTGGTGTCGGACTTGTGGTTTACCGGAACGGGGTTCAACTCCCTGCAGTGCCCTGCTCAATGTGTTGTATTTACATGGTTGTAATTGCGGAAATTGCGGAAATTGGAAATTGCGGAATTTTTCCGCAATTTGCTAATGTTTCTCATCCTCCGCAACACTCCGTAATTTGCTAATGTTTCTCATCGTCCGCAACACTCAATTTTTCCGGTAAATACAACACATTGAGCAGGGCACTGCAGGGAGTTGAACCCCGTTCCGTAACTATCATTTAGCTGCATGGGGACCCCCTAGAACTCCCTCAAGGACCCCTGGGGGTCCCCGGACCCCACTTTGGGAACCACTGTACTATAGTTACATGGACAACAGGTTACAGTGATAGAAGAACAGAGGCAGTCTCTCACAGTCTCCTCAGTTCAATCATTTATTCCCATAAACATTTTTGTACAATAAATTCCCTGTCTGCTGTTCTCGTTGCTTATCATTTATACCCAGCATTTAATAATACTTGGGATAATGACAGGGATAATGACAGGGATACTGATAATACTGATGATGACACGTCAAATCAGCATGAAATGTGAATTCCGTGACCGGGGTACTTTACCAGGCTACAGTTGCTGCCACCCTTAAGCTGTAGGCTATAGCCTAATACAATAATTGCTTAAGACAAATATGCATTTTGCATGCACATTATGCATTTTGCATGCACATTTTCACAGGAGCTGCTTCATAAAAGTGCCATGGCAGTTATATCCCTGCCTGGGCACACTTTGCACAAGTGGCCTGTCCACTTTTATTCGGGCACCAAGCTGTTTTCAAACTGCCAAGTCAAATCATTTACACCTATAAGGAATGAATACATTTATATGTTAAAAAAACAAAATAGGCAAATATCAGGTCCACTTATTGGAGAGATATTTTGGAGAGGCTATTACTCAGCTGAGGACTGTATCCTATATCGGATAGGAATAGGATACATATAGAGAGGTAAAATGTTAGGCTAAAACAACAATACATCGCATGGATGCACCTGGGACGTATCTTCAGTGATGTATCCCAAGGTCATCGGGGTTTCGGGTCTCCCAACATCATACCCCTCACTCAGGTGACCCAGCCGGGTTGATCAAGTCCCGACTTACGTCCCAGTAACCAGGGCCACACAATCCCGTTCCTCCTGAACTACTGTGCCGGGACTGGGAGGTAGTATTCTGGCGTGTGGAAGGACTAGGCTCTGTGGGTTGACTCCTGTCCGGGCCATCCTACGTCTCGCCAGATCCAGCCCATGTGCGTTGCACCAGACTCCCAGCACCAGGGCCTTCATACAGGTCCACTCCTGCTCTCACCAGGTCCAGCCCCTAGGCTGTGCGTTGCACCAGACTCCCAGCACCAGGCACTTCATTCAGGAATGGTGGATTCTCGAGCCGCAATGGTTCTGCAGGCTCCACCTAAAGAGAAAATGAAATGCCGTAACATATTCTACTCTACGGCATATGCCCTAATTGATATTGGAAACCACGTGCAACGCAGATTCGGCTCAAACAAGGGATTCAATTAATTTCGCTCCTATGCCACTACAATGTGGAACGTGTGAATCCCTTGACTCCTTCAAAACCCCCACTGTAAATTAAGTCTGAGCTCCACCTGCACCCCTTTCCCTGTTGTTACTTTCTTTATATGATGATTTCCTGTTTTTGTGTAGATTTGTACATCTCTAAAATGTTCTGATGAATTGAAAATGGTGGACCCTGTTGTAAAAGTAAATATGTGTAATGCTTTATCATGGATCATCCACAAAGTAACAGTTTACTTACTGACTTGTGCTTTCGTTTGGAATGTATACCCATTCTGCATACTGTGAGATAAAAACATCAATTATCAATCAATCAATCAATCAATCAATCAATACATTTGACACGGATCAGACTGAGGTATGCTAGACTGGTTTGTCCTGGCCTATGTGTGTGTGTGTGTGTGTGTGTGTGTGTGGGGGGGGGGGCGTTATTTATGAATTGGAGATCCTGTTACACGCCACCCCATTGGTCCGTGTCACTGCAGTATGCCTCCCTCAGGCAGGCCGATGCAAAAAGCCCTCACAGCACTAGTGCTGCCTGGCTGGCTGTAACCGCCTGTAGTGTACCCGGCCCGGGGAAGCTCTGTCTCACCGCCGGGGATCTCCTCTCCCTCTCCTCGCAAAGAAGAACCGCGTTATGCCGCCGCAGCCGAGGCGCCGTCTCTTCTTCTCGGACCGTGCTACCGCCATCCTACCAACAAACCCACCACTCCCTATCCGGGATGTTTGATGTTGGTTCAGATGATCTGTTGTGTCGTAAAGGCAGACAGGAGGAGGTGTGGGAGAAGTGGGAGTGTTTCTGTCATTCTGGTTGGTCCTCAAGGGGAGGAGCCACTGGTCGATTCTAGTCTGCAAAAGAGAACGCGCTAGAGAGAGAGGTAAGAAGAGATAACCGTTTACGTAATGCAAATTGTGTTTTATCTTATTCATTGACCAGACAGTTCACGCGGCTGTGTATAGTTGGTGCATTAGCTGTCAGTAACGGATTCGCCTGTAACGGCGGTTTGACTTGGAGTCAGATCAAATCGAATACGTAGTCCAATAACCTTGCCACTCCCTGCAATAGCTTACTGATGCCCTGGACAGACCCCCCCTTTTTAATAATTAAATATGTGTGCATAAATATTGTTTTAAAAACAGGACTGGGGGGGATGATGGCAACGTTAACTTCGCTATGTCCGTTTTTGGTTGTATTTAAAGTTTCAGTTTCTTCCTGAAACTGCATTTTGAAAAATGTATATTTTTCAGTTCGTTTGGCAGTTGTGTGGTTATTTGACACAGGTCTCATTTTAGATTAGATTATTATAAATGCGGCGAATGAAGGCCCAGCTGCTGTTTGTTGCGCCTAATGGCCAGGGATGCCGCGGGCCCTGCGGACGGTCGCTCACATCATGCCTCCCGAAAGCCGCATTGCTGATGTAGGCTAGTGTCCACTGTCTGTCCGGTCGGTGATGAGACATTTAATAGGGTGTATCATGGTTCTCCCTGCAGGGTAGAACACTGACCGTGTCCGTGAAACGATTGCGTCGAAACTATGGGCTACTCGTGGTGGACAACAAGTGTCTGCATCTAGGCTACTGTAGTCTAGTCTAGCCAGCCTACTGTAACCTGAAAAAACTCTAATGCTCCTCTCTGCCTCTATAGTTCACAGAAAACTAAAAACTCAGCTGGCTCCAAAACTGGCATTTTAAAGATAAACGGCGGTGGTGGGGCAGCAGTTTGTGTACTTGCATTGTATTTTTGTTCTTTGATACGTATTGTTTATTTATTATGTGCTAAATAAATAAACCTAAACCTAGTCCCATCTGTCAGTCAGATGTTATGGGCCAACAAAAAGAGGATTGTGTAATCTATTTGGTTTAAATTGATACATTTCAATGCAGGCTTATTGAATAATCAGAATCTATTTGTATATAGTGCATCACAGGCTTGTATACGGTTTCAAATGCAAGATCAAATAATAAGATAAGATATCTCTGTGGACAAACTGGACATGATATCAGGGTTTTAGCAAGGCCCTTTTGTCAAGTCTCACAGACTACCACTCCCTCTGTTTTGTATAGGCTACCCTACCTTACTTTGTTTTGCAACAGGTATCATGTGTGTGTGTGTGTGTGTGTGTGTGTGTGTGTGTGTGTGTGTGTGTGTGTGTACGTGCGTGTGTGTGCATGCACGTGCGTGTTGTGTGCGCGTGTGTTGTGTGCGTGCATGAGCACATGTGCTTCTCATTGTACTGTATAGTAAATTGTCTGATACACTATATATAGCTTACTGTAGCATGACAACATATAAGAGGACTGTCTCCAGCTGTAGGCAGCCCTTGTACATTATGCAGAAGGGTCTGTTGCTGCTGCTGCTGGCAAAGAGTCTGTCTGTCTGTCTGTCTGTCTGTCTGTCTGTTGTTTTTCACTGGTAATTGATGTCTCTTATACTGTAAATTAATACTCCCAAGATAGGCTGCACTGAGCTTGAGTAAGATTGTGCACTGTGTGCAGCCAATGAGTCCTTTTGGTTTTAAACATCCACATGGTGATAGTAAGGATGTTTTTATGCCCATTGGGGGATTATGCTATTAAATAACACAATGTCTTGTTATACACCTACTACGTATAGTAAGTATAGTTTGAATGTCTGCAGGCCAATGTGAGGGCCATGCCGTTTGCCTTTCCGGTCAGAGACGTTCCGTACGTTCCCAGCACCAGCACATTGTACTGTATATCCCAGAAAGCCAAATGACATCATGATGACGTCCTCTGGTGACTCCGGTGACGTTCAGGACTGGGCCAGATCACAGCCCATATGGGGATGATCTTTACGTTCAGGACTATAGGCCAGATCACAGCCCATATGGGGATGATCTTTACATTCAGGACTATAGGCCAGATCACAGCCCATATGGGGATGATCTTTACATTCAGGACTATAGGCCAGATCACAGCCCATATGGGGATGATCTTTACGTTCAGGACTATAGGCCAGATCACAGCCCATATGGGGATGATCTTTACATTCAGGACTATAGGCCAGATCACAGCCCATATGGGGATGATCTTTACGTTCAGGACTATAGGCCAGATCACAGCCCATATGGGGATGATCTTTACATTCAGGACTAGGCCAGATCACAGCCCATATGGGGATGATCTTTACGTTCAGGACTAGGCCAGATCACAGCCCATATGGGGGTGATCTTTACGTTCAGGACTAGGCCAGATCACAGCCCATATGGGGATGATCTTTACGTTCAGGACTAGGCCAGATCACAGCCCATATGGGGATGATCTTTACGTTCAGGACTAGGCCAGATCACAGCCCATATGGGGATGATCTTTACGATCAGGACTAGGTCAGATCACATAATTTCCAGGACGTCTCCACCAGTTTAAATAATATAGCTTATTCTGGGCCAGATCTGACTATATTTATGATATGACTTAAGTTGATCTGGCCTCGATCGGACTCTCTGTGATTCATCCAGGGACGTCCGTCTTAGAGTGGGCAGAATGTATGCTGGTTGAAATCAGGTGATATTCTGGCCCAGATGTCTTGGTCTTGGTTTGACCTGATTTGGCCCCAATCAAGGGGTCACTAATTCGCCCAGGTCCTGACCGTGCTTGCTGGGATGGCTTTGATTTATACTTGGTTGCAGATTGCATTTTGAAATGTCCTAAAAGTGAATGACTACTTAATAATATCACTTAGCAAATGATTAAAGATCTGTTCTCCCGTAACCATAACGGTCAATTTAAATCTTTGATTGCAGACTTACCCCCACAGTGTCTGCAACTGTTTTTAAACATGCGTGCTACGTCACGCCATGAGGAAATGTTGCTGTTCTGTTCTGGTTTTTGTTTAGTGTTTTGAAATGTTGTATCTCGACGACACTGCAAATGAGGGTGACCTCAATGTCTTTATGAGAATAAATAAAGGTTCGAATGAATGAATTTAGAATATTAACAGTTTCCAGAGATGATGACAACCACCATGGCCCCCCTGTTCAACAACAAGGCTGCCTCACAGTACCATGGTAACCTATCCTCTGACGGTCTCTAGGTGTCTCTCCTGGTGGCCAAACCCCTGCCACTGTACATAATAACCCCTGCTACTGTAACTGTACATAATAACATAATAACACTGGCCTTAGAGGGGGGAAAAAAGCTGTGTTGTTTGAGGAAACTATGGTGAGCTTTGCGGCTTTTCATGCACTGCCCTAGCAAACTAATAAAGAGTTTGTTGAAAGGAATCAACTTTTAATTTGATGCAGATTTAGAATTCATTGGCAATTTTGCCAATTCACTGGATTTTGGGACACTTAATTCTCAATAATCCGCGTCCTCAATGCTTCTCAAGAATCTCCTTTTTATGGATTTATTTATGTAATATTTATTCATGTGATATTTCTGGCCAGGATTCCTGCAGGAAAGGGAGTGAAGCACAGCATCAAAAGTGTTGGGTTGGATTGAAGCGATAGGTCAATGTGTTAGTGGATGCTACAGTATGTCCTGTGTAGCCTTCACCACCACGAGCTTTTCATGATGTACCAAATGTACCATGATCATAGTCCATGTTGCTCGCCCACGCACTCACACGCATGCACGCAGGCCTACACACACACACACACACACACACACACACACACACACACACACACACACACACACACACACACACACACACACACACACGCGCACACACACGAACACGGCAACATGCACACGCGCACACACACACACTCTCTCTAAAGAGAAGCATTAAACCATAAACTGAAGACGTGTTTCCCCTCCTCTCTCAGCATCTGTGTCCATGGCTTTCTTGGTGTATTTTCCCCGGGGTCATTTGCAGAAGGACATTAACCAACTAAAGCAGGATCTCCCTTCCCCCTCCCCTCTTTCCTTCCTTCCTTCACCACCACCACCTCCTCTTCCTCTTCCCCTCCACACGGCTTATAGTTGAAGAGAGTTTGATGAAGTTGGTGAACTCGCTCCTCTGGTAGACAGACTTAGATTCAGATTATTCCTGAGTACGGCTGGGCAATATGGATAATAATAAATAATCAAATGTCACCAAATGTTTGAGCAACCTCGATATTGATATTGTGACCCTGACCGTGTATTTGTGACAACAATATCAATTTTCTTTTACAACATTTTCAAAAATCAGAACAATAGCAGCTTGGAAGAGAGTCACACTGAGTTATTGGCAACTGAATGTTGTGGTTATGTAGCTATTGTGTGTGTGGTTATGTAGCTGTGTGCGTGCGTGCGTGCGTGTGTGCGAGAGTGTGTTCTGTTTCTGGGGCTTTTGATAGGTGGGTGGGCTTATTTTGGGTGACATTTGCCCAACGATTCATAATAGTCCGGTCTAGACGCACAAAGAATGGTGAGGTTGTTATAAAGGGTATGTGGAGTGAAAGGAAAAGGGTCAGTACAGTAGCGTGGATGGTTTACTGGGGGAGGGTGAAGATATTTTGATATTAGAAATAGAATTCTTCAGATGTAATGCACACATATCGTAAGGAGTGATATATGGGGCTAATCCTGTTCATGTAAAGGGTCTTCTTGAATCAAACATCACTGACATGTCTCAAGTGATGCGAGTGTATTTACTACTGCGTTCCCTACGTTGTCTAATCTAGCAGAAAAGTATAAGGCTCTGTGTGTGTGTCTCAAGATATTGTAGTGATTCTGTTGCATTAATGTTCAGTATTCGTCTAAACCTATTTTCAGTGCAGTCAGTATGAACTGCCTGGCCTGCACAGTGACTCTCACCGAGCCAAATCAGTGTGAGATCCATGCAAGCCGGTAACGATTAAAAACTGTGAATGTGCCGAGTGAAAAATCCACTCCCTTACAATGAGAAGTTAACGATGAACTATAAGCAAGCTTTAATTCTGATGTGTTTATGTGAGAGAGATTTATTCTATGAATATACAGAATATCTGTACTCTCTGGTGTGTGTTTTCTACAGCAGTGCATGTCCTCGGATGTGCAGACTGCAGACTCAAAAGTCAGTCTCCGTGGAATATGGATGTTGGGGAAATTAGAGCGGATTAGCAACCAAGAGAAGATGACACAATTAGTTGTGAAAGCTGCGTTATCTTTTTTTCAGCATACTGTAAAAGTGGGTTCTGGGGGTCCTTGAGGGGGGGGTTATAAGTCCCTTGCAAGATGAATGAATGAATTAATCATAGAAATCACTTCAAACACTTTGGGCTGTATTTTGCGTGTCTTAAGTACCAGGTCTTATTCCCTAACTTGAGTAAACTAAAGACCTGGAGGCGTGATCAATGCCATTTGGGTATTCTGAGTGTCCAAAGAGCATTGACCACACCTCCAGGTCTTTAGTTTACTCAAGTTAGGGAATAAGACCTGGTACTTAATTAAGACACGCAAAATACAGCCCTTTAACCTATATATATATTGGTCATTTGATAAACCAAAAACTTGGGAAAATAATTGGCAACAAATATTTTCAGGAGGGGATCTGTGGCAAAACATATTCATTTGGGGGTCCTTGACATGAAAAAGCTTGAGAACATAAAGTATCAGTGTTAACTGTTAAGGCATGAAAAGTGTGTCTACGGGCTTATATTAGTGTGTCATTTGAAAAGAGTAAATGATTCACTGGGTCTTGGACTCTTGTTACGGAGTTGTTGCAGTGAGGGCATATGGCTTAACCTGACCTAACAATATTATCTCTCTTGTTTATTTTTGCAAAAATAAATATATACCCATATACCGGTAACTTAGAACTTTCCCTTCTCTCATTACATGGTAAGTCTATGTTATGAGAGAGACATGAGAGAATGTGAGTTATAGGGGGCGGTTTGGGACATATTTAGGCAGGCAGTCATGTAGGTAGGAAGGTGCGAGACCATTGATAGCTTTATAAACAAGTAAAATAATTTTAAAATCAGTCCTAAAAACAACCGGAAGCCAGTGCAGTGAAGCTAAAACTGGATCAATATGTTCTCTCATCTCAGTTCTAGTTTCGTTATAGTGTTTGCTCCAGTGGGGCGGTTCCTCACAGGGGGCAAGCCTAGTATCAAGCAGGTGCACACAGGTGTGTATCTTCCTTCTATAACCCTCCCCCGGCTGTGTGACGAGGTCTTCTCTCTCTCTGGCTCACTCGCTCTCCAGGGAAGGGAATCTTACCTGTTGGGTGGCGTTTCCATAGCGAGACACCGCAGTATTGTTTAGTTACTGTAGCGTCATACTAGTAATTTGTTGAGTCGTGAAGCGATCGTGAATCTATTTCAATGAGACTATCTGTGTGTATGTCACTATAGTCTGTACACAGTTACTCTATTCCGATATGCCATAATTATCGTCCTAAAATCCCAAATCAACAAATCAAGGCCATGGTCAAGTAGTAGTTCTCTAACTCTTTATCATTTGACATAAATGTGCAAATTGGTGTTCAAAGTCAAGGTCAGAAATGAGCCACATATCTGTCATATACTGTACACACAGTTCATGGTACAGTAGGCTCTTATAAGAGTTGGATGGCTGATGTAAAGTACAGTGAATGTAGTTCATTGTTGGATGGCTGATGTAAAGTACAGTGAATGTAGTTCATTGATATATAAAGTTCTGAGAGATCTCGGAAGTTAGAATAGATAGTGTCGTTCCGAATAGATCTCAGATCTCAGAAGTTCTGAGAGATCTCAGAGATCACAGGGATATGTAAAAGTTATATATGGAGACTACAAAGGATAGTTTCAGTGTGACCCACAGGTCTGGTTAATGGCTGCCCATATATGGAACTTTGTTTTGGGGACGTTTTGTGGACGGGTAGAGCGTAAAATGTTTGCTAATTGGTAAAGCCAGGCAGGGCCTGGTGCCAGCCCAGTTAGGGCCCAGGTAGGGCCTCGTGCCAGCCCAGTTAGGGCCCAGGTAGGGCCTGGTGCCAGCCCAGTTAGGGCCCAGGTAGGGCCGGGCCTTAATATTTGGGCCTGTTGAGAACTCTAGTTTTCGCCGGCTGCCGGGCGCGGTTGTGCTAATGACTTTGAATGGACGGGTATCAGTCAAAAGGGTGACATCGAAGAGGAAGGACGTGCTCCATATATGGAGATCTAAGGGTTTGATGAGGTCAGATGGACATGGTGTCCTTGAGGTCAGATGTGGAGTACCATATATGGTCGTAGAGGCGTGACTGACAGACTGACATGAGATGTGACTGACTGACATGGAAATGTAGGTTTTCATAGTAAACTGCGACCTATACGGTCACAATGATAAAAAGCTATATTGCTCACATCATCTTGTGTATGCTAAAAATCACACCCGTGTGAACTGAGTGGTGCAGCTCCCCTCTCCCTCTCCCCCTGCCTCTCTCTCTCTCTCTCTCTCTCTCTCTCTCTCATTAGCAGGCAACAGTGCAACACTATCTCTCTGTCTCTGTTTCTGGCACAACAGCGCCACTTTTGCCCCTACTGGTACTCATAGTCACATTCTCTAAGGGACAGACGGACATTGCTGTTCCTTTGAGTGGTTGCACCACTCAAAAAGATCACTATACTACTACTACTACACAACCTGATTGCAATTGAAAGCAGAAAACTGTGTATGTTTATGCAAATGTTGTGTAAATACAGATTTCTGTGTGTATTCCTATTCAAACAAAGTAAAACATAGCAACGTATAACTGCATGTCATAGAACTTAATTTTTAAGTTAAAGAAACAAATAATTTATTTGTAAAGTTATACTATATACCTAAGGAGTTATCTAAAAGGAGGCTGCTTTGTATGTTTTTTTTTTTAACCAGCTTTGTGTTAACATTTACATAAGATTACCGGTTAGTTAATTGGGATTTGGGAAGCTAAAAGAGCTCACAGACTCATTTCACATAGTGTCAGTGTGGAGAGAGATGTCAGCTGAGCTGTTTTAATCACTCTGGGCTGGGGTTATGTGAACAAACTAATGCTCCCCTTTGGCTCGCTCACAGTGCCTGATTACCAAAGAATGCTGTCACCCCATTGGTTCAGAAAGAATGCTGTCACCCCATTGGTTCAGAATGAACGCTGTCACCCCATGGATTCAGAATGAACGCTAGTGTCACCCCATGGATTCAGAATGAACGCTGTCTTTTCTGTCACCTCCTCCCCTGACTGGTGGAAGAGGCAGAGAGGGGCCTGGCCTCCTCCTCTTCAACCCACCAGCATCACCTCGTCTGTCCATCTTTTCTTGGCCTTTACTTTGTGTGTGTCTCATCCCTTTGACTTCATTGCTCGTGCCCAAGAATGAGTGCAGCCTAGATCACTGATTTATTTTTTTCCTTTTGTTTTGCTTGCGCCATTGCCTGTTTGAATTGGCCCAATTTTGAAATGAATGACTATTAAAAAAATGAAACTTACAGTAGAATAGATAAATTGGGGCGACTGTGGCTCAAGAGGTAGAGCAGGTCGTCCAATGATCCATGGCTCGGTGGTTCGAATCCCGGCTCCTCCTCCTGTGTACATGTCGAAGTGTCCTTGGGCAAGACACTGAACCCCAAATTGCTCCCGATGTGCTGGTTGGTGCCTTGCATGGCTTCCGCCGCAATCGGTGTATGAATGGGTGAATGTAATGCACAATCTATGTAAAGCGCCTTGGATAAAGGCACTATATAAATGCACCATTTACCATTCCTTTTTTAAGCAGATATTCCATGAGCAGCTTGGCAAACTATCACCCCTCATTCTTACTTGTGACGACCGTACATTAGTGTGAGGTAATAAAAGCTTTTATTTCACAGTGAGGTTTGACACAAAAAAGATGCTGGAGACTATTTCTTTAACATGAGGGATTTAACTGATTCGTGAAAAAAATGTGGTCATAATAATATTCATAATTTCAGCTTCATCATGTTTCTTTTTGTTTGGCAAAACCGATGATTTAGTCACCGGTGTGGAACATTTTCCGTTTTCCCTTGACATACATAATTTCTCCATTCCCTGCGATTTTTGCCTTTTCTTTGCTTAGCAGTTCCCAGCCAACCAAGGCTTGCATAGTATAATTCAATACATAATGTCTCCTCTGAAGCGTGCAAAGGAATTATTTGCACTGCACATTTTTAACCCATTTTGGGCGGGAAGTGGGAACCCCTTTTTGGTGTTCTAAGCATTGTTGTACTTTAGCTATTGAAAAATAGCAGATCTACAAGCTCGTGGCACGGCACCGAGTGCCGTGCCACGAGCTTGTAGGTCTGCTATTTTTGACGTGAAAATGTGGCACTAATCTTTGAATATATATTCCTTCAGAGCGAACATTTCAACTCAAATATTAGCTTCTGGAGGGGGGTCCCTAGAACAACATATTTCTAGATGGGGGGTCGGCAGCCAATTACATATATTGTTGGGGGTCCTTGACATGAAAATGACATAGAAACATAGGGTTTTTCAGAAAACTGTCAGGATTTAGAAGACATTTGTAGAATTGTCCTCAGGTCAAAATAGGTTAATATTGTACTCTCTTTTTGCAGGATAAGGGACTGCCTGGCCTGCGCTCACAGAGAGAGAGGGGGGGACTTAAAGGATGAAGAAGGCCATCTTTTTGAACTAGCTCAGAACGAGCGTGGTGTGGACGACGACGAGGAGGAGAAGAAGAGGAGGGAAAAAGAAACCCAACTCCCGTGATGGCCTTTATTAAGGAAGAGATCCGGTTTGGAGATGTTCTCTTGCTCCTCCATCAGGGATTACCTCATCATGCTCGGCCCTCTCGTTTACCGTCTGTCTCACTCTAGCTAGTCTCGTACACGACCAGAGCTGCTAGAAGAGAAGCCGAGCTGTGTGCGGCTGTGTGTCCGCGCACGCTTAAACACACACACACACACACACACACACACACGCGCGCACGTACTCACACACACACACACACACACACACACACACACACACACAAAACTACTCGTCATAGGCACACACACATAACACTCACACAGTTGCAATCATCCCGCCCATGGTCGTTGACCAGCCCAGCGACGCTCCCGCTCCTCTGACCGCTCCAGAGAGCGCTCCAGACCATGAGGAGGCCCAAGCACCAGGCGGGGCCCCTGAGCTTTCTGAACTTCTTCAGCAGGAAGCCCAAGGCGGAGGCCAGCAGGCCCGAGGCCCGGCCCGGCACGGACGCCGCCTGGCCCAAGGACCAGGTGGCCATCACCCTGACGCCCAGCGAGCATCCAGAGCAGGTGAGAGAGAGAGAGAGAGAGAGAGAGAGAGAGCCTTGTGTTTACTGTTTAGGGTACGTAACGTCGACTGTCGTCGGGCAGAAACCTAGTTGCAACTCCGTATGTTTTACTGTGTTTATTACACAGCTCGGTCGAATGCTTGATTCTGATTGGACATTCACTGAATTTCAGCAGTGTGTTAGTTCTGGATAATGACCCGGACGGCTCAATAACGGACTGTCTAATCTGTCTAATCAAAGGCTCAGAGCACCTGCTCATATTATTGATTTTGTGCCGTATCCAACAAAACACACCATGTAATTTACGACTAAACGTTGCTCTCAAGAATGTTTTTGAAACATTTTGAAGCGAGAAATACAGCGAGACAATGCAGTAACCGGTGAAAATGTAATCTATTTCATCAACGCTTCCTTGTTTTCTGAGGCGACCTTGTCCACCCAGCGCAACACTTATAGAATACTTTAGTTACCGTAAACAAGGAAATACTTCATTTATTGTTACTACTATTCTTGCCGGTGTACTGTATATTATCCCTTGCATGTTTTTAAAACAAATCTATGCCCTTCGTCAAACTGTAGTTTCGTCAAACTGTAGTTTGATGAAGTGTCACACAAACACAAACAGCTCAAATAGACGATCTACGAGGCTTTTTGAGTTTGTACATTACTGTTCTGAATCCTGAAAAGTAACAGTTTTGGACATGTTTTCCACCCAACAGCAAGTTTAGAATCTTGTGCAGGTCTTTCTAGATTTGTCTGAGTGAGTGGGCGAGTCAGTGAGTGAGTGCAGTCAGGTACTTTGAAGTACTTCGTTTTTTTAGAACCTAAAAACTATGTGTTACTTGCTAATTATTATATAATAATTACTAACAAATATTGTCAGTCATCTTCAGCTGTTGCTTTTGTTATCTCTGGTCAAAGAAATAGAGATTTCATTCACTCTTCATTCTTCAGTATATGGCAAAACATGTCTCACAATCACACTTTTACCACATAATTAACAAAAACTAAATGTTTTTCAAGATGGTAAAATATGGCAGATACGTTTAGGGATAAAGGGAAAGGCCAAATGTCTTGATTTGTGCCTATTTATTATCAGAGTATTATATCTGTACTTCACCTTGCTTTCAAAAACAAATATCTAATTTTGAGTACATGCACCTGGGGAGACATCGTAGAATGTAGATCATTAACTGATGCTTGCTCCCGTCTTCCCGTCAACCCCATATCTACATAAACCAAATCCATTAGACTGTTTGTTTAACCCATTCTGGGCGGGGAACCCTTGGTGTTTTAAGCATTATGTCATACTTTAGCTATTGAAAAATAGCAGATCTGCAAGCTCATAGAGCAGCACCGAGTGCTACTTTTGAGAAATTCTGAAAATGTGGCCCAAATGTTTGAATATATTCTTTCAGACTAGCAAACATTTTTAACTCACATCTTTGCTTCTGGGGCTGGGGGGGTCCCTGGAACAGCATATTTTCAGATGGGGGTCGGCGGCCAAATACATATATTTTTGGGGGTCCGTTGACATGAAAATGTTTGAGAACGACATTTGTAGAATCGTTCTTTAGGTCTAAATGGGTTAATTACCAGGTAATTTCAATCCTTTCTGTTGCCAAGGAACCAAATAACCCAAATGAGTATCCAATCCCCTCACAGCACACCCGTACTCTCACAGGTACACATATTAACCCAAATGAGTATCCAATCCCCTCACAGCACACCCATAGGCTCACAGGTACAAATATTAACCCAAATGAGTATCCAATCCCCTCACAGCACACCCATAGGCTCACAGGTACACATATTAACCCAAATGAGTATCCAATCCCCTCACAGCACACCCGTACTCTCACAGGTACACATATTAACCCAAATGAGTATCCAATCCCCTCACAGCACACCCATAGGCTCACAGGTACACATATTAACCCAAATGAGTATCCAATCCCCTCACAGCACACCCATACGCTCACAGGTACACATAATAACCCAAATGAGTATCCAATCCCCTCACAGCACACCCGTACTCTCACAGGTACACATATTCCCTGAGCTAACCACGAATCCCAACTTTGAAACAATGCTTTCTTTGTCTTGTGAATAAGTGTAGAGTGGCCTCACAGGTGTTACTTCTTGTGCAACTATCGATTACTTTCGTAGCGATTATTCTCTCATTCTTTTCAAATAATCTAGTAATTTAGTTGATTTTTTTATATATTTTTTGTATTTTTTAACCCATTTAGGCCTGAGGCCGATTCTAAAAACGCCTCTAAATCCTGATCTAAGGTTTCTGAAAAACTTCAAATATTTATATTGCAGAATCAAAATGTTTACATTTTTGAATACTGTAGTGTACATACTGTACAGAACCCAAATATGGGTTCCCGATCTGAGTAGGTAAAACACCAAAATGGGTTCCCGCCCAGATTGGGTTAATATATCAACAAATTAATAATGAATAAACAATAAATTAAAATGAAGGTTTCATAAATAACTCTCAGACTAAATTGATTAGTCTGATTATCTGCTTAAGCCCTATTATACTTTGTCACGCGAAAATGTCTCGCAAAATAGAATAAATTATGAAATAGCCGATCTATAAGCTCACAGCATGTTATCTACAAGCTCACAGCATGTTATCTACAAGCTCACAGCATGTTGTGACGTTTTGCTATTTTCTGAAAATAAAAAAATCAGTCAATTTTTATTAAAAGTGAGTATTCTTTTAATCTGTCGTTTTGATTAACCCATTCTGAACGGGAACCATGTTGGTGTTAGCATCATGTTATGCTTTAGCTATTGAAAAATAGCAGATCTACAAGCTCATAGCGCGCCACCAAGTGGCGCGCTATGAGCTTGTAGATCTGCTATTTTTGAAAAATCGAAGAGCGACTGACATTTTTTTAGAATCTGATCTCAGGTCAGAATGGGTTCATCAGACCAGTGTGTGTCCAGTGGAAACCTCGTACGAATCTGATCTCAGGTCAGAATGGGTTAACCGATGCAACTCCCAATGTATTGACGTTATGCTTCCTTCCTTCCATCAAAAGGACCAGAACATCACCACAGAGGAGGCTGGAGGAGGATCAGGAGTCTCTGGAACAGAAAGAGAAGAAGAAGGAGGATGCATCACCACCGCGGCGGCTGATCCGCCGGGCGAGGAGGAAGGCGGGACCACCACCACGGCGGAATGCGGCGGTGGTGGTTCCACCACGGCGGAATGCGGCGGCGGTTCCACCGGCGTCCTGTCGGGGGCGCTGTCCTCCTCCAGCCAGGAGCAGCTCCTGGAGGAGGAAGGGGAGGAGCAGCAGCAACACCCGGAGGAGGAGTGTCCGCTGTGCCTGCTCAGCCAGCCGCGCGGCAGCTTCCCGCGGCTGTCGTCCTGCGCCCACCGCACGTGCTCCGACTGCCTGCGGCGCTACCTCCGCATCGAGATCTCGGAGAGCCGCGTGGGCATCGCCTGTCCGCAGTGCCCCGAGGCGCTGGCGCCGCTGGACGTGCGCGCCATCCTGGACGACCGGGCGCTCCTGGAGCGCTTCGAGGAGTACCAGCTGCGGCGGTTCCTGGCGGCGGACCCGGACACGCGCTGGTGCCCCGCGCCCGACTGCAGGTGAGGATGGTTCAGAACCGGCAGAATTATTCACCACCGCCACGATCACAGCCAGGCGGCCTCCACTGGCTTTGCATAATTACATCATCATCAGCAGCAGCAGCAGCAGCAGTGAGTGTAGACCAGTGGCTCTTAATCCATTCTGACCTGAGATCAGATTCTAAAAATGTCTTCTATACATCCTGACAGTTTTCTGAAAAAGCTGTGTTTCTATGCTAGTCGTTCTTCGATTTTTTTAAATAGCAGACCTACAAGTTCGTACGAGCTTGTAGATCTGCTATTTTTCAATAGCTAAAGCACAACATAATGCTAACACCAAAAAAGGGGTTCCTGCCCAAAATGGGTTAAGCTTTAATTTCAAGGTCTCCCGTCAGAGTTACAGAGCGGTATATAAGGGCCATTTTGGAAGCCCCTTCAAGGAACCCAGAGGCATGAGGCCCATTCTGAGAACCACTGATGTAGATCGTTATCATCATCTTTATCTTCCTCATCATTAGGTGCTTTTTCCATTAAGCCTTTGACCGGCAGGTATAAAGAAGTCCCGCGGTAGCCTGCGTGGGGGTCCGCGGGTACAGCGGGGGTCCCCGCGGAGGTCGGCGTGGGGGTCCGCAGACTAGATAGAATCCCTTGGTGAAATAACATTGGCGTGCGAGGTGATGAAGACCTAGTGGGTTGTTGTTGCAACTTGCTGGCTGCAATGCAATCCCAATCCCATTGGCTGAGAGGTCGGCTAGAGGCAAAAAGTGTCTGGTTGCCTAACTTGGCTGGCTGCGCGTGACCGTTCAGACGATGGGTTGTCGTCGGCCTTAGAGACGAGGCAGCCAATCAGAACGCTATAGGTCGTGACTACGGCAACCAATGAGAAATTGGTCACGGAAGCCATCCTGAGAGGAAATAGACCAGCTCTGCTTCGCAGCTGGTATTTTGGATGGATGTGGTATATTGCGATTATATCACAGCTACAGTATGGGTGTTAAATACCTACAGCTGTGATATGTCATGGCCTCAGGAGTATTATTGCTTTTATAACATGGTGGTTGCCAGTGATTAGCAACATAAACGGAAGTAAATAGAGAGTTCTAGATTTTCTTCATTCTGTTCATATCACTCTAGCAAGTCTGCCATTATGGCAACCCCTGTTCTGTTGCCCCCGGCCTGTTTCTTGTCATCCCGCCACAGGCGTGTTAAGGCTTTAAGTTGCTGGGCTGAATATTGCATCTATACTGTTACTGTACATACGCAAAGATATGCTGCAAATTAATGCCGTATTTGACGTTCAAGGGACGGAGGAGGCATGTCAGGTTGAAGGTACAGGCTCTGGAAAGACACTTTTCAAAGACCTGGGAACGATTCTACAAATTAATGTCTTCTAGATCCTGACAAATGTTTGAGAACGACGGACATGTTTCTATGTCAGTCGTTCTCAAACATTTTCATGTCAAGATTATATGTAATTGGCCGCCGACGATTTGAGTTAAAAACGTTCTCTCTGAAAGAATATATATGCAAAGATTTGCGATTTTTCAAAAATAGCAGAAGATCTGCTATTTTTCAATAGCTAAAGTGTAACATAATGCTTAAAACACCAAAAGGGGTTCCCCCTCAGAATGGTGTAATGCCTTTGTTTTCCGGGCCACAGATAGAAACAGAACACGCTAGTGTACAGGATATGTTCTGTTGATAAGGACACATGGACATGACTAAGATATGTTCTGTTGAGGAGGACACATGGACATGACTAAGACACATGGACATGACTAAGAGCACATGCTGCTGCTGCCCAGTGCTGGACGTATGTGGGAGGGAGAGAGGAGGGGCCGGCTAATGGGAAGTCATAATGGGGTTTATGTGTGTGTGTGTGTGCGTGTGTGTGACTGTGTGTGTGTGTGTGTGTGTGTGTGTGCGACTGTGCGTGTGTGCGTGTGCGTGCGTATACGCCCAGTAGTCAGTCTGTCTAACTGTACTACTGTGTGTGTGTGTGTGCGTGTATGCATGTTTGTATGCCCAGTAGCCTGTCTGTCTGTCTAACTGTACGTGTGTGTGTGTGTGTGTGTGTGCGACTGTGCGTGTGTGCGTGTGCGTGCGTATACGCCCAGTAGTCAGTCTGTCTAACTGTACTACTGTGTGTGTGTGCGTGCGTGTATGCATGTTTGTATGCCCAGTAGCCTGTCTGTCTGTCTAACTGTACGTGTGTGTGTGTGTGTGTGTGTGTGTGTGTGTGTGTGTGTGTGTGTGCTCGCTCGTGCCCGTGCGTGTGCGTGCGTGTGTGTACATGCCCATTAGTCTGTGTTGTACTGTAATGACAAAACTGTATGCAATTTGTTGTCTCTACGATGCGGTTACTTTGTCTTTGATCATTTGTTTTTGATTTGAATGAACGATAGATACATACATTTCTGGAGTGGGTGAACTGAACTGAAAGTATTTGAATTGTTGTTGTTGTTGTTTTTATTACATAAGCTGCTCATTCGCAACTATGACTTTGTGTATTGCCATGTTTCTACTAGCATACGCACATTCCTAGCGGTCTTAGTGACAGAAGCTTACCGTAGGAGATTATGTCAGCTCTGAGCTCTCTGTGTGTGTGTGTGTGACTGTGTGTGTGTTCCTATACTTCGAACACGATAAACTCGATTTTAGCATTTTACACTTTTCTGCTCCATGGATGATCCTGGTGTAGTGGTTTATGAATGATAATCAATTGGATTTGTTTTTGGTATACAAGTGGTCAGTTAGTTGGTGAGCTTGGATTGACACAGTGGTGCGTAGTCTAATATGAAGTAATTAATGGGCTTATTGTTGTTCAATTTTGCCATGCCCACTCCCCCCCCCCCCCCCTTCCTGTTCCTCTGGCCCCCTCCACCACGCCCCCCCCTCCCTCCCATGCACATGCGTGGTGGTGGGTGCACATGCACACACATGTCCATGTGTGTGGTGGGTGCACATGCACACATGTCCAAACATTACTAGTAATAACATGCTAGTCCGGCAGCCAGGGGTGTGGAGTGGGAAATTTGGTAGATGTTTTTGAGTGGTGCAACCACTCCTACAACCAGCAATGTCCGTGTACCTGTTTGTGTACCTGTTTGTTTGTGTACCTGAATGAGCACGAGTATGTGACTTATTTATACCAGTAGGGGTCGCAAGAAACAGAGAGAGGGGTAGTGCTGTGTCTCTAATGAGAGAGAGAGAGTGAGAGAGAGAGAGGGGGGAGGAGGGGTAGGGGGGAATTGCACCACTCAGTTCACACGTGTGTGATTTTTTTTTACTGGCCCTAAAATGTTGTCTATGTACATACTTTCATGAAGTCACCTGCTGACCGGCTGTGAGCATTGAGCAATGTTTTTTATAGGGGGTTACAGACCATTATGTGACAGACCATACCATTAACAAGCTACAACCTACAGTATATAAAGCAACATTTTCTAAATGTCATTATGCCTGGCCCTTATTTAAGTAGCACCAGTAAGACGCGCAAACGCGGGAAGCGAACGCAGCTCGTACATATTTGGGTTTTGGACGTATAGCTGCTTTGGGGACTCCTTATATGGTTATGGCTGAGTCATGGTGACGTAATCACTCAGCTCCATATATGGGCACAAAAGCGGGACAGACGGACACACACACAGACAGACAGACATGATCTGCTAGGTCTCATAGTAAGTGCTCACTGCGTTCGCAATGATGTGACGTGTCAAACCAGGGGGTTTTCATGATTCTGAATCCATTGCAAGCATTAGTTTTGCACGAAAAACACTCCTTGGGCTAAAAAAAACGGCCGTAGACGTCATCACAAATGTGTCGAGGTCAGCACATTTGGGCACATTTTTGGGCAAGTGGCTTATGGTCGAATTTAACCCAAGGAGTGGTTTTCGTGCAAACACTAATACTTTCACTAATTCAGAATCATGAAAAAGCCCTATAGTTTGACACGTCACATACAACTTAAACATAAAGCATAATTCAATGTTGAACTTTTTGCTTTATATTAGGTTGTTAAAGGTATGGTCACATAACATAACCCCCTATAAAACAAATGTCTCAATGCTAACAGTCGGTCAGCAGATGGATTCATGAATGTATGAAAAACGATATACCAAATGTCCCCCCCCCCCTTTGAACAAATAAAAGCCTGTTGGCTGCCGGACTATTATGCTGCAAGATTACGGCATTGTGTTGCATTGTACAATTTGTACAATGTGTTTAAATAAGTTCAACAACATTAGGTTAATGGCTGTGCGCTCTTTCAGTACGTATATACCTTTTAGTATTATAGGATGTTTTCTGCACTTTGCATTTACAAAGGCAATTCAAGGTGCTTTACAATACATTATGCATGAAAAGGCATTCAAAGACATTTAACCCATTCTGACCGGGAACCCATTTTGTTGTTGGCATCATGTTATGCTTTAGCTATTGAAAAATAGCAGATCTACAAGCTCGTAGCGCGCCACCGAGTGGCGCGCTACGAGCTTGTAGGTCTGCTATTTTTGAAAAATCGAAGAACGACTGACATTTTTTAGAATCTGATCTCAGGTCAGAAACCTTGTATGAATCTGATCTCAGGTCAGAATGGGTTAAATGAAATGCATATAATTCAGGAAAATAAGTAGACAAATAAGCATCAGATCCTCAGATGGTTCCATTTCCATTTGTACCCTCAGAGGGTCCACCTGGGACCCAACCAAGGAACCCTGAGGGGACCGCACTTTGATAACCACTGTCAGAGTTCTGAACCCTGAAACATCTTGAAACACAAAGCAGACACCAAGAAGATAGCATGATGTCAGTCCCTGGACTTATACAGTTAAAATATTTAGGCTATAATAATGTGTGGTTTGCATGTTATGAACAGAGGATAAGTTGAACAATTACCGTCACCTTCCACAGTCGTCATCATAATACAGTTCACTCTGAGACCAGTCACTGAACGTCATGGTGTGTTGAACCTGAACAACAACAGGTTCATTACAGTAGTAGTCATAGTGTGTTGAACCATTGCATGTCCAAACCCGTATTACTTATAGTGAGTGAGTGGCCTGGCACTCCCTCCCTCACTCTTTGTGGGCGCCTGTGGCTCAGGAGGTAGAGCAGGTCGTCCAATGATCCCTGGGTCGGCGGTTCGAATCCCAGCTCCAACTGTCCACAGGTCGAAGTGTCCTTGGGCAAGACACTGAACCCTGCATCGCCTCCAATGAGTTGGTCGGTATGAGCTCGTGTGTGAATGTGGGAAGTGAGGACGCTGGCGTCGACTGTTCGCCGCTTCACCTCCCAATGCATGAATGAATGAACCGTTGTAAAGCGCTTTGAGCACTTGGAAAAGCGCTATAAAAATTAATTCATTATTACAGTATCATGTCTTATTGAACCCACAGCTACGCGGTGATAGCCTATGGCTGTGCAGAATGCCCCAAGCTGAGCTGCGGCCGCGAGGGCTGCGACACGGAGTTCTGCTACCACTGCCGCCAGCTGTGGCACCCGGACCAGACGTGTGACCAGGCCCGGCGGCAGAGAGCACGCCACACGTCCGGAGGGAACGACGCCTCCACGCTGTACGTCTTCAACGAGGAGGCTGGTGGAGGTACTGTATGTACTGTATGACTGCCTGGGGGAAACCCTTAGAGTAATGGGGCCTACATCATAACTCTCTCTGTGTCTGCGCTGTGGGGCCTACATCATAACTCTCTCTGTGTCTGCGCTGTGGGGCCTACATCATAACTCTCTCTGTGTCTGCGCTGTGGGGCCTACATCATAACTCTCTCTCTCTGTGTGTTCTCCTGTCTCTAGATGCAGAGGAGATCAAGGCTTGTCCGCGCTGTGGGGCCTACATCATGAAGACCAACGACGGCAGCTGTAACCGAATGAACTGCACGGTCTGTGCCTGTCAGTTCTGCTGGCTGTGTATGCAGGAGATCACAGACGTGCACTACCTCAGGTTAGTTAAGACATTCTGGGCTGGATGGATGGAACGCCTGTTGTGTGTTTTTTAACCCGTTCTGACCTGAGATCAGATTCTAAAAAAATGTCTTCTACATCCTGACAGTTTTCTGAAAAAGCTGTGTTTCTATGTCAGTCGTTCTTCAATTTTTCAAAAAATAGCAGACCTACAAGCTCGTAGCGCGCCACTCGGTGGCGCGCTATGAGCTTGTAGATCTGCTATTTTTCAATAGCTAAAGCATAACGTAATGCTATAACACCAAAAGGGGTTCCCGCCCCAAAATGGGTTAAGTCATTATGTTATGCTTTAGCTGTTGAAAAAAATTGCTTGTAAGTCTGCTATTTTTGAAATCTTTTGAAAAATCTTTGAATATATATTCTTTCACAACAAACATTTAAACTCATATCTTTGCTTCTGGGGGGGGGGGGGGGGTCCCTGCATGGAACAACATATTTTCAGGATGGGAGTCCACGGCCAAATACAGATAATTCTGAGGGGTCCTTGACACTGACATAGAAACATAGTTTTTTTTCCCCGAAAACTGACATGATATAGAAGACATTGTGTAGAATCTGATCTCAGGTCAGAACGGGTTAAGCCACTGTAGTGTTGTGTGCTCTCACACAATGCACGCGCGCATGTACCGAACATACACAAAGACCGTAAACCATGCCATTACCTCTAATTCCCAAATGTTTGTGTATGCTCCGAAACTAAAAGCTGTTATTTTTTATTCTCGCCTAGAAATTACAGACCTTCAACGTATTGTTTTTAGAGGGATAAGGGCCTTTGCAAATCCACTACAATAATAACACTCTACGGGCCGGGCGCGATGCGGCATCAGCAAAACGCCTAAAACCCACACTTTACAACGATGTGTTTTTTCTACAAAGGAGAAACTAGCATTTCTTTAAGGGTGTGGTTACTTTTCTTTGATTCTTTTTACAGTCTGACATCAATTTTAAATGGTTTCATATTCAGCAAAAAATAAATGCCAGCAATAGCTAGCTGGGCCAGCCAGCCAGCCAGCCAGCCATGCAAACCGAGCCAGTTAGTCACTCATGTCTATGTTGTTTTGAAACGGCACTTGAAAAAAGCACGCTATAGGCTCTAGGCTCTAGGCCACCTATTGATCTTTCCAGTCTCTGGACAGGAGCCATTGGCTCACACATCATCAATTAATCAGCTCTATCGGCATCCATATTCCTATGTAACGGTAACGGTACACGCAACCCGAGTTGGATATAGCCTGATTAGGAGCTGATTAGCTACGTTTAAAAACGGAGCAGCTTAACCCATTCTGACCTGAGATCAGATTCATACGAGGTTTCCACTGGACACACACTGGTCTGATTAACCCATTCTGACCTGAGATCAGATTCTAAAAATGTCAGTCGTTCTTCGATTTTTCAAAAAAATAGCAGACCTACAAGCTCATAGCGCGCCACCGAGTGGCGCGCTATGAGCTTGTAGATCTGCTATTTTTCAATAGCTAAAGCATAACATGATGCTAACACCAAAATGGGTTCCCGTTCAGAATGGGTTAATTCTGCTGCTGTAGTGCAAAGATATGGAACCTTGTAGATATTTTTTTACAAAAGTTTCAATTTGCTGTACTGAAACGCCATTGGTTTTCACGTTTTAACTAAGCTATGTATTTTTACGCAATGTGTGTGAAAGTGTGCAAGAAAGTGTGCTTCGTCATTTGTCAGATTTTCCTCCTAATTTACATACTCCTCTCCTCCCCCCCCCCCCCTAATACTGAACATGACATGGGTCACATTCTAAATACAATTTGTTTTGATATTTTGCCATTACTGTGTGTATCTCTCACTCTATCTCTATTCTCTATCTATATCTTTCTCGCACGCATGCACACACACACACACACACACACACACACACACACACACACACACACACACACACACACACACACACAATTCTGTGTCTAATATAGAGGGTATGCGCATGGCATCATCATCATCAAACCCGGAAGTTATGCAGGAACGCCTACTGAGTGGCAAAAAAATACTTTCTGTCCTCGACAGCCCAGACATCCAAACAGAAAAGTCCTATCTGATTGCATTAAACAACATTAAACAATGTTAAAGTCGCTTTTCATGGTGCTTTGCCACTCGATTTTCCACTCGATGTGCCATTCACTTTAAGCATGCGCATAATACCCTCTATAGACTCCAAAACATACCGTGAATCTGTTTTCCAATGTTTCCCTCTCTGGGTCTGTCCTGATAACTCTGTCTCTTTCAGTCCCTCAGGTTGTACGTTCTGGGGCAAGAAGCCCTGGTCACAGACCCGTTCTGAACTCTGTCTCTTTCCAGTCCCTCAGGCTGTACGTTCTGGGGCAAGAAGCCCTGGTCACAGACCCGTTCTGATCTCTGTTCTCTCTCAGTCCCTCAGGCTGTACGTTCTGGGGCAAGAAGCCCTGGTCACAGACCCGTTCTGAACTCTGTCTCTTTCAGTCCCTCAGGCTGTACGTTCTGGGGCAAGAAGCCCTGGTCACAGACCCGTTCTGATCTCTGTTCTCTCTCAGTCCCTCAGGCTGTACGTTCTGGGGCAAGAAGCCCTGGTCACAGACCCGTTCTGAACTCTGTCTCTTTCCAGTCCCTCAGGCTGTACGTTCTGGGCAAGAAGCCCTGGTCACAGACCCGGAAGGTTCTGTGGCAGGTGGGCATGTTGCTCGGAGCTCCGGTCGTCATCTCCCTCATAGCCGCATCGCCATCCCCGTCATCATCGTGGGAATACCCATTTACATGGGCCGCAAGGTAACACTTTGATCTGTTTTATAACATATTAATAATAATAATAATCTACATGGGCCGCAAGGTAAACCTGGGGCCTATTTCACGAAACTTGGATTAGAGATTAAGCCGGGCTTTAACACATATCCTGGCTTAATATATCCTGGATCAGTGCTTAACCGGTTTCATGAAAGCTGGTTGATCTTGCCAGATTAACTTAACCAGTTAACCTGGATATGTTGAGGCTTGATTCGGTTTCATGAAAGTGATGCTACATAAGTTACCATGGAAACGTATGCTTTGGACTTAGCCTGCTCCGGACCAGGCTAACAGCCAGGTTTAACCTAATCCTGATGTCTTTACTGTTCATTAAGCAGTCAAACTGATCACAAACCAATGATGTTTTCCAGATTTATTCAATTATTATGGGTTTACCGAGTGGCGCGCTACGAGCTTGTAGGTCTGCTATTTTTGAAAAATCGAAGAACGACTGACACAGAAACATAGCTTTTTCAGAAAACTGTCAGGATGTAGAAGTCATTTTATAGAATCTGATCTCAGGTCAGAATGCAGTTGTTGTTGATGCAGAGAGAGGAACAGACCATTTGAAATGTGTCTAAACTTGCAGTGATAATAACGATAAATTGCTATGTTCTTTGTTTTTTTTTTGGTTTTTTTTTGCTGGCCAGGATGTCCGGAGAGAATTGTAATTTCCGGCTTTTGTCATAGAAAAAAAAAAAGAAAAATCCAAAAACCAGCAATGAGTGGCCTAATGACCTCTGGTGCACATTATCCAGATCTATTTGCCATCTGTGTTTGGGCCTCTTTGTAAATCATCTTCCCCACTCATCATCAGCTGAAACACGTTGCTGCAAATCCTCTACCCAGAAATTAGATTCAGAGGACTCGGGGGGGGGATCCAGATACAAACACACTTGGATCTAATTTCATGTTTTTGGATTTATTTGCTTTCCTGGGATTGGTTGATTCGGTTATATTTAAAACAAAAATGCCCCTAAAATGAAACCACCCCTTTGACCTTGAACTCCCCGCATACAGTATTTTAACGCAAACAAAATAATGTTGGACCACCAGTGTGCGTGGACTTTTTTAGACTTGTGTATCCCCTCTGCAAATCTGATATTCATCTAAATGGATCGCTGTACAAATAAACATGGCCTTGAAACACTCTTTGAACATCACATACTGTATATGAAATATAAATACACACGACACACATACTGTCGCTACAAAAGAACAGGATTAATATTGATTTAACCACTTTGAACTCTTGTGTTCCACTATTCTGGTGGAAACACTGGGCGACAATAAGCAGACCTACAACATCACAACGTGCCACGTTGTGTCACATTGTGAGCTTGTAGATCAGCTATTTTTAGTGAGATTTGGTGTAGAGGGGGGAGAAAAAAAGAGCGCACCAAATACAGAGCCAACTCGGGTCAACTTCACTATTATAGAGGGTTTAAGCGATTTGTATTTAACCTTGTTTGAAGGGAGTGAAGCTTGTTGATGTTCAGTTGTCGTTGTCTCTTTTGCAGGTCCACGGTCGTTGTAAGAAAAACAATATCTCAGGAAGTAAACACTACTTGACAGTGGCAAGTGGCGTGATGATGTCCGTGTTCGTGTCACCAGTCATAGCAGCCGTCACTGTGGGTAAGGAACTAACAATTATTATTAATAATAATAATAATAATTATTATAGTGTCACCAGTCATAGCAGCCGTCACTGTGGGTAAGGAACAGACAACCAACCAGCACCGGTCACTAAGACCACTGACCCACTGTCACTGTGGGTAAGGAACACACAACCAGCCATTAATTAACCATTATTAATGATAATAATAACGTCTTCTCTGTCACTGTGGGTAAGGAACTAACAACCTGCACCGGTCACTCTTGGACAGTCACTAATGTCACCAAATAGACCCTTACGGATGGTGGTTACATTTGATACACTCAGGTTCATAAGGAGATGTAAGTGAAACTTGATTGTTAAATTATACATCCAACAACAATCTTTTCTATAAGTGTTTGTTGTCAGTAACATGCGAGAGTCATCCTCTCTCTCCAGCTTTAACCTAAGAAAACATATCGCTTACACCCCATTTAAAACACTTATGATTTCACACCGTACTGTACATGGCTTGCTACTGTATCAAATTCCCCACTACGAACCTTTTAGTATAAACACCCTTCCTATAACCCTCCTGACACTACCTGCAGTACAGCAGTTTTAATAAGGAGAGTCAAGTCATTCAATAATGAAACCTTGAATGCCTCTTCGGGGGCTTCAGTTCAGGAGCATACCGTCTGGCTGCTATACGGTAGCTGTAGCGGTCACTGCGGTCAGGATGGATGGGATGTTCCTTGTTAAAGTAATGAGTCAGGACTGTATAGCCGAGGCCAGAAGGAGAGGAGAAGAGGTCTATCATGTCTGTTCACACCTCACTGACCGCGCCACTAACTACCTCTCACAGCTCTCCCATCTGGTAGAGCAGCTAACACACACACACACACACACACACACACACACACACACACACACACACACACACACACACGCTCGTGACGCACACACACACAGACACACACACACACACACACACACACACACACACACACACACACACACACACACACACACACACACACACACACACACACACACACTACACATAAAGAGAACTACACACATATCGTATGGCTTTGGTGACTCCCAAGGGAGTGCCTGGTGGCTCATCCAGTTAGTACAGAGACCGTACAGAGTTCACCATCCATCAAACATGGAGGAAGCACTCAGACACCAAAACATGGCGGCGGTGTTTGTTTCAAACGACGTAATATTGCCATGGCTGGCAAGTATGGCAACTAGCAGTGCTGCAGCATGCTGTGTTATCAAACAACTACAATTTACAATTTACAATTCAGGCATTTATCAGACGCTCTTAATCCAGAGCGACTTACATTAAGCAAGAACAAAAAGCATGGGAATACATCACATAAAAGCATTTATCATGAAACATGCGTAAACTAAGAAAGTAACAGTGGAATATCTATATAATGAAACTATACATATAAACTATACATATATACTACTATGCTATACATATGTACTATGGCGTGCTATGACTACATACAATGCAATTATAGTGCTGTCTACATAACATTCTATAAGTCTGTGTCAAATGCTATCTAAGTCTACAGAAATGCTATCTAAGGGGGTGGGGTAAGTGCTATGGGCCATGATGGAGTCTGTGGGGAAATCCCAGCTGGACTATTCTGTACTTTATACCCTTTTCATTTACCAGCACACGTTTCCAGCGCTATACATTCTGTACTTAACCCCTTTAACCTTATAGAGCTTCCCATTTTGGCCTGTCATATACTCATAATAGACGACGAAAGTCCAGCGAAAATGGGCAAGCATTTGGTGAAACTAGCAGATCTATAGAAGCTCACAACTTGGTGTAGATTAGAGGGAATGAAGGAGGGGGCTAAGTATAAATATACCCCTGGGGGTATCTATATACAGTAGTCCTCTTTAGTTGTTGGGGTACTGTATGTCACCATAACAATTCACCCTCTGCATTTAACCTGCATTTCTGACTATTAGGAGCAGTGGGTGCTATTATTTCAGCGCCCGGGGAGCAGTTGGTTGTTAAATGTCTTGTTCTGGGAGTGGTGGTTGAACTGGGGACCTAGTTCCAATTCCCTCAACAGATCAAGCAAAACAACAAGTGCTCCCTTAGCCAACAACGATACAAGTGTATGGCGTTCAGTATTGACGTGAACATTGAAGTCAATTTTGAATGTCAACGATACCATTACTATGAAGAGAAGAGAACAATTGGAGAATTGGAAACACTGATTAATTAATGAATCCTGGTATTCTTGCCAGTGTGAGCCCAAATCACGCATATACCTACCACACAGCTACTCATCATAAATTGTATAATAATAAATAGTGTACGCATCGCAAGGTATGATACAGTTTACGTTTGGCTGTATATCCACTGCCAACAATGTATTCCTCTCTGAGCCAGAACAAGAACAAAGAACTGACTGAGGGCTGATTCATACTCCGAATATAGCGGAATAAAAGTCGGTTCGGCGCTGTAGAGCCTACAATGTGACGTAATTTGAGGTTCAGGGGGGCGGGTACCGTCCTAAAGTCGGCTCTTCGGTGCTACTGATAATTTCTGACGAGCCAAAATCATTTCGGCACTACAGCGCCGAAACAGCGGTAAAATAGGAGTATAAATCGGCCCTAAGAGGCGAAGGGAACTTTGTACAAAATCACAGTAAATATTCACCGTTGCAATGAGTGCTGACTGTACTGCATTTGCATCCACATGTGAGACAAAAACAGTCCCATAGCATGCAATGAAGTTTAAACATGCCACTGTACTCAAACGTACAGATGCAAACCCACTTGTATGCAACCATATGAACACCCACACGTTTAGAAACCTTCTGTATCTATAACCATGACTATACTCATTTTAGATTTTTACATATACTAGCGAATATATACATTCTCAACTGTCCTTCGATCTGAGACCCAATCATATACAATATACACAGCAATAATGCGTTAATATACAGTAGCTCTCACGCGTGTATGGAAGAATACTGGTGGTATATGTATAGTGCTGTCGACACATACAGTACAAGCGCACACACCGTGTCCCCTAGGGTAGATACCCTCACAAAAACATGCAGTAATCCTGGTCTCTAAACTGCCTCCCCCTGGCCAGCCGGGGCGCCTGATGGAGGGGAAAGGAACTGGTTGGAATAACGTGTTCCTTCCACGCGCTACGTCCAACCAGGGAAACTCCCCCCTGCCAGGTGTAAAGGAGCAACTTGGACACTTGGACTTGGACTTGCTGTGTGATGGTGGTGCTCATCATGCCTATAGGCATGATGCTCATCATGCCTATAGGCAGCAGCATGTCTGTCAACATGTGGGTCAACATGTCGTCCCTTTCCTCAGCCTCGGGGAGCTCCTGCTGTCTGCGTCCATCACTGTACCGTGCGTGGCGTGGCGTGCGTAACGTGCGTGGCGTTGGCGTGCACGGATGAGGGGCTTAGCTGCAGCACATCGCATCGGGCCAAACGTCCCCATTCATCCCACCTCCTCCTTCCTCTCTCTCTCTCTCTCTCTCTCTCTCTCTCTCTCTCTCTCTGTCTCTGTTTATCCGCCCTCCTCCTCCCCCTCTTACATTTTTCATCCTGAAAGGCCCGGTCTGTTCTCACGGAGGACGAGACGAGGTCAGCTCTGATGTCGCTTTTGTGTTCGGGTCGCTCTCTTTCCCCACTTCAATCCCCTGTTGGTCTTTACGCCGCTACCGTTTTTTGTCTCTGGTTGCGTATGTCTCTCTCTCTCTCCCCCTCTCTCTCTCTCCCTCTCTCTCTCTCCCTCTCTCTCTCTCTCTGTCCCACACAGTTCTTGTCATCCCGTTGATCAAAGCGCCCGTCCTGTGTTTATTGTTTGCTTCATCGTGAACCTGCACAGTTTTTGTTTCCCCCATACTTTGCTAACGGGGCATCTTTATTCTTTACTGATGTCTTCATTTTGTTCTCTTTGTCTTGTGCTTTTGGTGTCACGGCCGCACGCATCGCACTGCATGCACGCACGCACGCACGCACGCACGCACACACACACACACACGCACACACACACACACACACACACACACACAATTTATTTCTCTTTCTCTCTCTCCTCTCATCTTTGTCTATGTTGACTGCCTCAGCCTCTTGCTCTGGCGTTGCCTCGTAGACTAGATGGAGTCCCCAGTGTTTTAGCAGCACTGGCGTTGCCTCGTAGACTAGATGGAGTCCCCAGTGTTTTAGCAGCACTCATAGACTAGATGGAGTCCCCAGTGTTTTAGCAGCCTCGTAGACTAGATGGAGTCCCCAGTGTTTTAGCAGCACTCACGGGCGCGTTAATGATGGCCCTTTGTTGGTTCCGTGCTCGGCTTTGTGTGCCCAAATTCCTCGTGAGATCACATGTCGCGTAATCATCACACGGCACAGGAAGAGGCTTCTTTCTGCTCGTCAGAAAGTTTCAGAGGGGCTTGTTGAAAGGGAGGGTGGGGCGGTGAAATACGCGAACACACGTCATTGCTGTAACTTGGAAGAAAATAAAGCATATAAGTTATACTGTAATCGTGTTATTCTCACACTTTTTTGAAAGAAATCTTCCTCCTTATATTATAATAATACCTGATGATCATGGGAAAAAATCGCGGCACTACATTTTTAAACCTGCTGCTCGTCTGTGTTGTGTTTTCTGCAGGTGTGGGCGTGCCGCTCATGCTGACGTATGTCTACGGCGTCGTTCCCATGTCGCTCTGCAGGAACGGCTGGTGTCGACCGCAGGGCGAGCCCCCGGATTCTGAAACACACAAGATCCAGCTGGAGGATTTAGCCAGCTGTGAGTATTATTATACGTAGCTTTCCTTTCACTCAGTACTTTACTTGGGTTTTATTTAGGTTCAGTGTTGTTTTTGTCGACTATAAGACTTAAGACGAAAAATGTTCGTCGACTACCTTCTTTCATTGATGAAAACTAAATGAAAACTAAGCTATGAGGACTAAAACTAAGACTAAATGTATTGACAATTTAGTCAACGGCTAAAAACTAGACTAAAATGCTAAGAAGGGGACAAGTGGACAAGAGAAATAGCCGATCTACAAGCTCACAACGCGTCACGCTGCGACACGTTGTGAACTTGTAGATCGGTTATTTTCAGTGTAAGTGTAAAATCACTCATTACGACAACATCAAGGCCGGCCAAAATACATTTTAGTTGACTAAATCAACTGTAGATTTAGTCGACTAAAATATTATGACATTTAGTCAACTAAAACATTCCAGGTGACTAAAATGTGACTAAAACTAAATGAAACCTATTCAAGAGACTTTGACTAAAACTAAAATCAAAATGTTCTGCCAAAAACAACACTGTTGTTACAATTACAGTATAGATAGATAGTTAATTTTTTTAGTTTATTTGTCTCGTCATGGTTTATCCAACATTATTACATTATTACATAATAATGTAATACATTATTACAAGGAAAAGGGGTTGACAACATACATACAATTGACCGAAAAGGAAAGGCCTGAAGCCGAAGCTTATTATGCCCACCTTTTTTGAGATTTCAGTAAATCTCATATAAGGAAACAAAGACTAAATAAAGAAATCCGTTTTCAACATTGCCGCATTTCTAATGAAAGGATTAACCCATTCTGAACGGGAACCCATTTTGGTATTAGCATCATGTAATGCTTTAGCTATTGAAAAATAGCAGATCTACAAGCTCATATCGCGCCACCGAGTGGCGCGCTAAGAGCTTGTAGGTCTGCTATTTTTGAAAAATCGAAGAACGACCGACATTTTTAGAATCTGATCTCAGGTCAGAATGGGTTAATCAGACCAGTGTGTGTCCAGTGGAAACCTCGTGTGAATCTGATCTCGGGTCAGAATGGATTAAACAAAATCATGTTGCAAGAAAAAAATCAAATAATCTGTATACATAATAGTGCATTATGAGTGTTGCTTTGAAGCGTGGCCTGGTCCGATGACGTCTCCTCTTCTCTGCTCAGATCTCCTGTTCTCTCATGTCGTCAGTGACCACTGGACGGGTCAGAACAACCCAACACTCAGCGACACCAGCCTTCAAGAGGTCCGGGTCAGTGTACAGGAGGTGGGCGTGCTCCCCAGTACCAGCAGCGGCAGCACCCCTCCAGAGCCCGGGAGCTATATGGAACTGGATGAAGAAGCCACGAAGCAGCAGCGCCACGTATTCACACAGCAGCACGACAGCCAATCGGAAGACTGTGAGGTGGTTATTGTGCCTGAGCCTGACAGCAATGTCGACTTTTTAAGGTTGGTCTTCTTTCTTGAAAGAAAAAGGGGGGAAAAAAGTGTATAGTTCGGAGTCTTGCACTTTTCACTGTGTTTGCTGCCCGTAGCACTTACCCTACCCCTTTAGACTTTTTTAGGCACTTTTTGTAGACTTAGGGCCGATTCATACTCCTATTTTAGAGCCGAATAAAAGTCGGTTCGGTGCTGTAGAGCCTACAATTTGACGTCATTTGAGGTTCGGGGGGGGGGGTACACCGTCCTAAAGTCGGCTCTTCGGTGCTACTGAACATTTCTGACGAGCCGAAATCATTTCGGCACTACAGCGCTGAAACAGCGGTAAAATAGGAGTATGAATTGGCCCTTACAGTAGATCAGCATTTGATACAGCATTTGATACAGACTTATAGCATGTTCTGTAGACATGTATGTAGTCATAGCACTTCATAGTACATATGTATAGCATAGTATAGTATACTCAGTATATGTATAGTTTATATGTATAGTTTCATTATATAGATATTCCACTGTTACGTTCTTAGCTTACGCATGTTTCATGATAACTACTTTTTATGTACAGTATGTGATGTATTGTATTGCCATGCTTTTTGTTCTTGCCTAATGTAAGCCGCTCTGGATTAAGAGCGTCTGCTAAATGCCTAAATTGTAAATTACAACCACTAGACTGCGGAACAGCGTTTCACTCCCTATCAGATCTGCCCCCCCCCCATTGAATCTTTTCAAGTCATTGCAGTGACTGTAGTTTGTTTTAATTGCTGGTTATTTTTTTGTGTGTGTTTCTATTATTTTTATTGTTAATTATCAGGCTGTATTCTTTTTTTTTTTTTTTTTTTAACAGGGAAGGAAAAAACATTGAAGTCCGTGTGGAAATTGAAACCCAGCCCCGAGGTGCCCGCCGCCAGGCCAGCCTGAGCAGCGTCCTGTCCAGCCGAAGCCGCTCGCTGGAGTCCCTGACCCTGGGAGGACACTACCAGGCCCCGTCGCAAGACCACCATTGTGCCTCAGAAAGCATTAAAGGAGGAGGAGGAGGAGGGGGAGAGGAGCAGGAAGGAACTGAGAAACCCGGAGGAGGTGCTGAAGGGGAAGGGACTGCGTGGCCCGTCTTTGAAACGGATGTCGTCTGAGTTGAAAGGTTTTGTTTTTCGACTCGTCGATGTAAATCCATGGACTGATGTGACTTTTTTGGCTTCGGACCTGAAAATCATTGGCCAAGCGAGGGCCAAGTAAGTCCTGCTTCCACCATAGGCCCCCCTCCTCCTCCTCCTCCCCACCAGTTGCCTTCTAAACGCCCCTCCTTGAGGAAAAGACATGGCATTAGGGAGAGGGAGAGTAAATTAGAAAACTGAGAATATAGAGCGCGTGTGTGTGTTGAGAGAGAGAGAGAGAGAGAGGGAGACTGTGTGCGTGCGTGTGTGAGTGAGAGAGAGATTACTATGTGTGTGACACAATGACGTTAAAAAAGAAAACGGAGGGGATGAATGATAAAACGGTCACTTGTCTGTCATTGTGTGGATGGAAACGATATGAAGACATTTGAACAGAAATGACTGAGAGACCACATGCTAGCTGACTAGTTCAGTGGCTCTTTCTGCTTCTTCTCCTCTGTCCTTTTAAAAAGACACTACCTTTACTCCTTCGTCTAAAACTAGCCTCCTTCATTTGTTATGAAGCCCTCTCTCTTTCCTCCGACTCTAATATTGTACTTCTTCTACTGACCTAACTCCCCCCCCCCCATCCCCACATAAGAGAACAATGTAGCCGTTCCAGAAGAAGAAGAAGCATGATCATGTTCTGTGGGGGATGTTAAACAATTTAAAACATGCAAACTTTGTCTTTGTCACTGAGGAAAAATATCCAACGCTTCCCAAAAAGCTGATGCCATATTGTTGAAAATACACTGATAGGCTACTGTGCAAAAACAAACAGGGGTCAGCGATAGGCTTTCTCTCAAGGTTACCCTCTGGTGTTTTTAAGATGCAGTCAGTGTGCCGTTCGGCGTTCGTATACCTGAATAATATGCAAAACGTTAAGCGGAGAAGACGCATGCTGCACTGGTTCAATTCTAGAAACGGTGAACGGACTTCAGAGTATACAATCGACAGAAATTACTTTATTTCAAGACTGTTTGTCCTTTTATGATTGGGGTAAAAAAAAAAATGTTTTCTGTGACTTTGGGTACATCGCCTGACTGAAATGACATGCAGGGCTTATAATTAATTAACCATAAACAAACAATGTCAATCAGTTTCACATCCAGAGTCTTCCATGGAAGGAAATAGGAAAGGCAGTTTTACGTGCGTGCGTGTGGGGGGGGATTATTTCGGTGTTTGCGACTTTAGGCCACACTTCGTTGGAGGCCATTTGAAAGATTTTGAGGAAAAACATGGCTCTCTCTCTGTCTCGCTTTTCCAGTTTATTAACCCATTCTGAACGGTAACCCATTTTGGTGTTATAGCATCATGTTATGCTTTAGCTATTGAAAAATAGCAGATCTACAAGCTCATAGCGCGCCACCGAGTGGCGCGCTACGAGCTTGTAGGTCTGCTATTTTTGAAAAATCGAAGAACGACTGACATTTTTTAGAATCTGATCTCAGGTCAGAATGGTTTAATCAGACCAGTGTGTGTCCAGTGGAAACCTCGTATGAATCTGATCTCAGGTCAGAATGGGTTAAAAAGCTAATTCTGATGCAGTATTTCACTGGCATTAGCGGTAGCAGCAGCGCCACAGCATCCTTTTTAAGACACGGAACGATAACAATATGCTGCATGATTCTACTGTACGCGCTGTGTAGCCATGGATACACATACACACACATTCATACACGTAAATAACAGCCAGTGTATGTACATGTACTGTATAGCTGCAGTATAGTGTCCGGTTAAAACTAAATTAACCCATTTTGGTGTTGGCATCATGTTATGCTTTAGCTATTTAAAAATAGCAGATCTACAAGCTAGTAGCGCGCCACCGAGTGGCGCGCTACTAGCTTGTATAGGTCTGCTATTTTTGAAGAATCGTGAAAAGTGACATGAAAGTGTTTGAGAACGACTGACATAGAAAAAACTGCTTTTTCCAAGAAAACGAGTCAGGATTTAGAGGAACATTTGCAGAATCGTTCCCAGGTCAAAATGGGTTAACTAGAGACCATCTCAAACAGACAGAACAGAACAGAACAGAACACTGCTATAACTGCAGCATGCCACCTCCTCAGGCTATACTGTAATAATCCTTTCTAAATGAAATACGTAGCCTACATTATGATTTCCTTCCTGGGCGGGACCTTATTTGTGAGATTAACTATATTGTAGGCTGATGGTGATGATGATCACACTTGACACGAAAGCCCCCACACTGTTGAGTTGTGCAGAGAACCTAAATAAAGATTTCACCATGAAGGACTTAAAACAATTGTGCTTTGTGTGTGTGTGTGTGTGTGTGCTCTTCATTTTATTCAGTTGAACTGGCAAACATTAATGCATATTTACAATATGTTACCATTACAATATTACCATTTTCTGTTTGTGGGACTCGATCGCACCAATGATGTGCAGTAGCATACAGTGGACTTTGTGTAATAGCCGTTTTGCATCAATAGATGGCGCTAATAGACAGCAAATGTAAAGGACGCGTCCACTGAATTACATCAACCAAAGTATTTTCAAACCAATAGGATTCTAATCAGCTTTTCAGTGGATCTTTAAAAGTGATACAGAACTTGGGCATTGGCCCACAGGTGATACAGCTGCATATTTCTTGAATTACACGTGCTGTTACCAAATTATAGGGCCACAAGTAATGTTTCTATATGCACAAAGAAACGGGGGACCCTCTTGTAAACAAGTTTAATGCTTAATGGTGTCGTCCACTCACAGTTAACAGTTTTTGTATTGAGTTGTGCTTGAAATGTACTGTAATTCTGCACACTGTTAATACATACTTAAATCAATCAATCACAGAAAAGAGCACTATCTATTCTAGGCCTACAGTACACAATGCAAGTAAGGGGTGGTGTGTGTGTGTGCGCGCGCGCATCATGCAGGCAGGCAGAACGCACAGCGTGAGAGAAAGTGTGTGTGTGTGTGTGTGTGTGTGTGTGTGTGTGTGTGTGTGTGTGTTTAATTCCACACGTGTTATCTTTCTTAATTGGCAATGGCACGGGATGGGTGCATGATCATGGACCTGTGTGCAGTCAGACTCAGTGCCTGTGCAAATATATGTGTAAAAATTGGTCCGGGTACTAAAGTATAATTCCATTACTTTACTGCATGAGAGTGTGTGGCTGTGTGCAGTGCACACACACACACACACACACACACACACATCAGGCTGATAGTATCAGCTAGCTTCATTAGTGGATCTGTAGTGTAGGTAGGGGATGCATTCATAGCACCTCAGCAGTCAGCAGTGCATGATGCAGGTCTAGCCACACCCCCCTCTTAGCATTTCTTTTCTACATTTCTTTTCTAGTGGCAAGCTAACATGCAGTTTCCCCGTTGACTTTAATCATTCTTTCTCCACATAACATAATCTGACATTTTTATTCCACGCAGCGGCAGCTCAGCCTCATCACGCTGACATCTCGCGGCTCCACAATTAATTAACACCCCAGTCGGGGTACAGGTTACCACCCCTTTCACTTTTGAAGTGGGTGTGTGTAACATTCGAAGGGAACGCCCTACATCTGTGACTTGCTGCCCGGCGGCAGCCGCCGGCAGTTGCCAATCTCACTTCATTACAACCACACGGCAAGGGAAGACACACAGTTGTGTTTGCCCTATCAATGTACCACTGAGCGGTGAGCGCAGACTCCAGTTTCAGAGGGGGAAATACGGGGTGCACGCCACGGGAACTGGGGTCTGTCTGGGGAGGAACTCTGTCTCTTCTTGCCCATAAAACAATCCAGCGAACGCTACTTTCCTCTGGCTGTTTGTGGACTCCACGGAGCGGTGCGTTCACTGTGTGCAACGCCACGCCAGGCAGCCTCCTCCTCCTCCTCCTCCACCTGCCCGAGAACACACACACCTTTATATTAGCCATGGACGCGTTGAAATCAGCTGGAAGAGCCATTATCAAGAGTCCCGGAGTTCCGCGGCACACATGGGGAACTTCAAAGCACGAAAGTAAGTGTCTCGAATTGTGTGGAATTGATTAAAAAGCTGGCGCTGCGAAGACGCGACAGCTTGTTGAAAATGCTGTGAAATGTAATCGACCCCAGAGAGAGAGCGAGGCGAGCGACTATGCCTTTGGCTATATTCATATCTTGTATGCTGTAGTCGTGTATAGTATGCTCTGTCGCTTGGTTAGCATATAGTTGGATAGTGTATTGTCTATTCTAAGTTCGTATACAGAATATAATGCACTACTATAGTATACTATCCTGTATGATACCCAAGCGATTGTGTTTGTTTAGAATTTCTAACAAAACACACAGCCTGTTTTTCCACAAGTTAATTGCATGGTTTACTGAATGTGAATGTGAATGTGACTCTTTTATAGGCCTATTTCACAGTGAATACTGGTTACATTTTGATTAAAATATCCAGGACAAATCCCAACAATTATTTCAGTATTGTTTAACATTACATTAGACTTGCAGTAAGGCCAGTGTAGCCGTTGTGATTAATCTAAAAGAAGAGCACAATGAAATTATTCTTGAAAATCTGTCAAAAACACGTGAAGGGGATGCTTTTTGCACGAGGAAGTGTAGTAGGGGGCCTTTTTTCCTGAAGAAGAATGAGACGTTAAGAGAAAGCGCATCATGTCACCTTGTGTCACACATGTGACAGATGGAGAGGGACAGTGATGATATGTGGCCCCAGGGCAGAGCATGGCTGGCTGCTGTCTCTCTGGTGTGTGAGGAATGTTGTGAGGTCTCAGTCCTCAAGGAAACGCATTACAGACATCACATTAACCCCCTTTGTGTACTGCAGACTTATATGGGAGGCTAAGATAAACATTTCATCAGCCTTCTATTCAAAATGTAGAACCACACAAGAACATACATGACATACTGTATACGGTGTGCCACAATGGTAACATTGCATGTGTGTGTATGTATCAATCAAAAAGATGGCTATTGGGGAAACAAAGGAAGTATGAATGAGTAGTTTATTTTGATCTTTCAGAGGGAGACATTACACTTTTTTAGGTAATTGAAAAGGCATAGGCAGAAGCTTAAAGCTTATTAGTGCATATCCTTATCTCAATCTCAATCTCAATCTTCAATAGATCAACTTCTATGTACCAAGATCACTCAATGCATGTATAGTGCAGGAATATACACAATGATTAGTCTTTACTCTTTAGGGTGGTTGTGTTCCATTTGATATCCTTCTCCTATCACAGCAACTCACAAATCTTGCTGCTGTGTTTGCACATTGTTGTACTTCGCCCAGCAGATATGGGAGTTCTTTGTCATTGGTCATGTTTTCAAAATCTCCGTGTGTGGTTGTAATCTGTGGGAAGTATGTGTCTCTGATGTTATACCTTAGTCCAACACTACGTGGCATAAACATAGCTCGGCTCCCCACTCATTCCAGGTTATATATCTATGCAATAATTCCAGTTTGAGCCTCTTTTTTAAATTGTTTTAGGTTGTTGCTTTGCTTTATTGCCTCAGACAAGCTGTCCCCAGAATAATTCACCAGGAACCCAAGTTACAACTCCAATATGTTTCACACAGGGTACTCAATAATTTGGTCTCGTCACGTTGTATTCTGCCTGGGGATTCATTCGGTCAGTCAGTCAGGCCTGAACAGAATTCACTGAACAGATTTTACAGGCATTAAACTCTCCTCCTAGGAAATGCTCTACATTGATTATTGAATCTGAAAGTGAGCCTGCAGGGCTTAGACATGGCCTCCTTGGGATAGTTTCTTTTTTAATGAGGCCATCTGTCCTTTTTTGCATGCCTTACTTTTTCTGTGAATTCAGAAACAAGATTCAGTGTTAAGTGGCAGCAAGCCGTTTGGGATATTATCGGCAGATGGACTGAGTGTAGCTGATCTCAACATGCTAATTTATCTCCATGGCATCTGACTGAGACATACCGTACAGTACAGTTGAAATATTGTATTATTGACTTCACTCTCACCATTTCCCTGATGTCTTTGTAAGACAGAAGAGATACAGTATGCTGGGGATTTTGAAGGATTTGTACTCATTGACTTGTCATGTTGTTTATCACCAGAGCCGGCATGTGCTTTTATTTTCATTGTTGCACTAGGCATTATTATTACAGACTGGGAGAAAGATGGAATATAATTTGCCTATTGGAGCAGAATTCAACTGCATTAGGGTGCCATGTGACAAAATCAATTTCTGTCTGAGAGTCGCTCAGAGGTATATCCGTCTGGAAGCAATGCAGAGTCACAAACAGTATAAAGTGACAGATACTGTAAGAGTCACAGATAATGTCCACGAGCTAGTTAGCAGAAATGTGAACGGAGGAAAGAACAATCTCCTCCTTGCCAGCGTGTGGTGATGCGAGTGCAGACAAGTCTTAACATCTCAGTCATCCACATGTGATTTGAGATAATTGTGTTATTGTTGTTGTTTATTTACCTCATTCCTCGAAATGTGCAGGGAGAGGATTTGTGCTTCTCTGTAATGCATTTCTTTCTTTGTGCAACCCCATTGTATTCAGGACCTCAAACTGAGAAATGGATTAAATACATGAACCATGTACAAGGCTTATACATTGCAGTAGTTGCCTAGGGGGGGTAGTAGTAGTGTAAGGACAGTTGATGGTGTGTAGCTTTCCAAACAGCTTTATTGAGAGATGTACTGTACAGGAATGGTCTTTGTTGTAGAACTGACAGCACTGCTCAAGGAGATATTAAATCGACAGCTGCAATTCACGTTTAGATTGTGTCGTGAGTCGTGACACTATACTCGCAAAATGTCTGGAACTTGGAGGGCTTCCAAGTTAATTAACCCATTCTGAACGGGAACCCATTCTGGTGTCAGCATCATGTTATGCTTTAGCTATTGAAAAATAGCAGATCTACAAGCTCATAGCGCGCCACCGAGTGGCGCGCTACGAGCTTGTAGGTCTGCTATTTTTGAAAAATCGAAGAACGACTGACATTTTTAGAATCTGATCTCAGGTCAGAATGGGTTAATCAGACCAGTGTGTGTCCAGTGGAAACCTCGTATGAATCTGATCTCGGGTCAGAATGGGTTAAACTGACCTTGTTAAAATCTCATGCTGTCTCCTCGAGTCACACGCAGTAGTTGGCTTGTGAGTCACTCTAGTCTAGGTATTATTATTCAGACCAATGACGAGGACATTTTAGTAATTCATTCAACAAGTACCTTGTTGAATTATTCAAAACTGTTCCTGGACATTGGGCCTTCACACAGTGCTTCTCTCCACTCAGATAATCGCAGCATAGCTCAGTGTCCACATATTATATCACCTGCCATGAAAGCAACTAAGGGATGGTATGGTTACATCACTCCCGCATCTGCTAATGGATCTATCACCATCATAAGTCCTTTCCATAATGTTACTGTCGAGACAACCTGTTTGGTCTAGTGTCAAATATTGATGCAGTGTTTATAGGGCCCAGTGATGTAAACAGGTTTTCAATGTGATGAGTCCCAGGATGCAGGGACTGTCTTTTAGAGATGAGTCCCAGGGACATTTTATGAGTCCCACTTCAACGACGTTAGGAGTCATCTTTTTCCAGAATCAGCCATCAGCCATCATCACAAATGTGATGAAATCAGCACAAGTGTCTATGGCCAAACTAGGGGGTCTATGGCCAAACTAGGGGGTCTATGGCCAAACTAGGGGGTCTATGGCCAAACTAGGGGGTCTATGGCCAAACTAGGGGTCAAACTAGGGGGTTGTCGTGATTCTGAACCCATTCCAAACATTAGTTTTGCATGAAAAACACTCCTTGGGCTAAATATGGCCATAGCCACTCATCACATTTTTGATGATGGCTATGGCCTTTTTTTTTTTAGCCCAAGGAGTGTTTTTCGTGCAAAACTAATGCTAGGTCAATCCTAGGGCCTTTACTATTCAGCCTTTACATGCTTCCCATCGGCAACATAATCCGCTCCCATAACATTCATTTCCACTGCTATGCAGACGATACCCAGCTGTACATGCCACTAAAACCAGGTCCAGGAAAGATTTCACGCCTACTGGCCTGTCTCACAGACATCAAAAACTGGATGACACAGAACTTTCTCCAATTAAATCAGAAAAAAACAGAAATAATTTTATTCGGCCCCTCCAATTTAACCCTCCCATTACACTCTCAACTCGGTTCCTTCTCCACCAATATTACTCCTGCAGCCCGTAACCTGGGGGTGATTTTCGATTCTGACCTCTCATTCAAAAAACAAGTAACAACAGTCGTCCAATCCTGCTACTTCCAGTTAAGGAACATAGCCAAAATCAAGCCATTCCTCTCAGCCCCGGATCTCGAAACCGTCATTCACGCCCTCATCTCATCACGCCTCGATTACTGTAACTCCATATACTCCGGCCTCCCAAAGAAAACTACTTCCCGCCTACAACTCATACAAAACTCTGCCGCTCGACTACTGACCAACACCAAAAAACGAGACCATATCACACCAATTTTAGCAGATCTGCACTGGCTGCCAGTGAGCACCAGATGTGATTTTAAAATTCTTTTAATCACGTTCAAAGCCCTAAATGGGCTGGCCCCTAGTTACATCCGTGAAATGTTATCCCTCCCTAACTCTGTGCGTACCCTTAGATCCTCGGATAAGGCTCTCCTGGCTGTCCCCCATACCAATCTAGTCACCCGGGGTAACCGGGCTTTTTCCGCCCGAGCTCCCAAACTGTGGAATGCACTGCCAGTGCACATTAGGGTAGCCCCATCCGTCCCCATTTTCAAGTCTCGTCTAAAAACTCACCTTTATACAGAGTATTTTTTAACTACTTAATTAGCCAATTTGTACATGTATGTTTGATTTTGTTTTGTTTGCCATTATAATCTTGTTACTGTCTGTTTCTTCTTGTTTTAATCCTGTTCTGTGCAGCACTTTGGAACTATGTTTTGAAAAGCGCTATACAAATAAAGTTCATATCATAGGAATGGATTCAGAATCATGAAAACCTCCTAGTTTGACATGTTGTCACATGCTACTTAAAGCATAATTAAATGTAGAACATTTTGCCTTAACAGTATATTGGTTGTTTATGGTACCCCAACTTTCAGCAGCTGTCCAAAAATCCCCCCTAGGGCCAGGCCAGCTGGTCTGAATCACACTGATGGTTGGATCTCTGGCACCACCCGGCGCCCGCCAGGCAGTCTACCTGCATGCTTAAACGCAGAACAAGCGTAGAAGACAAACAAGCCAGAGGGCCTCCATCACAGCAGCCATGCAGTATAACTATCGGCTAGGCTACCACACCTCCCACCTGGGGGGAGATTTCCTCTCTCTAATGCAACAAGGGAAAAAACCAAGCTTTGAATGTATACCGCCGTCCTCCGGCACATAACATAACATAACATAACCGTTTTAATCCAGTTTAATCCTGTATGCAAGTCCGTCCAAATAAAGGCAGGTTTAATTTCCTCAGCCAAACGGAAGAAGTATACATGCACAGCACAGCACTCCCCCCATGCTGCTTCTGTTGGCCACGTCATCTGTTAGGGTCACAGCAACAGTATGGGACAGTGGACAGAGAAGGACACAGCATGTGCCTCTACGTATACTAGTGCAGTGCAAGCTATCCATTTGTATCACCCTGGTGGAAGTGCCAGCCTTTCTGACTGTGTTGCAAAAAAATCAATCGCAAATTGCCGTAGGGTCATGGTTCAAGGTTGGACATGTGGCACTCAAGGTTTGGTTTGTAAAAACGTAGGAGGCAACATTTTCTTAACCACATTGAATCGCAGCACCTGTGAGCTTGTTACACAGCTACTTTCACTATTTAAAAACATATAGGGATACGGACGCCAGGGTTAATGTGATGAACAAATATTAGTTTTAAAATAGATTGTTAATTGTTGTGATAACATTAAACATATCAGTCAGGTCTACATTTCCCAAAAGGAAATGCATGTATTGTGAACAGAAGCAGGGATAACTCAATGATTCAAATTAAAAGAGTGAAGGATATAAAAAAACAAAGGTTTTCCCCTCACCCCCAATCAATCAATCAATCAATCAATCAATCAATCAATCAATCAAAACTTTATTTGTATAGCACATTTCATATAGCAAGTGTAACCCAATGTGCTTCACAGCTTACAAATAGAAGAAACATTAAAAACAGAGAAAATAAGAAAAACATTTAAAATGACAAATAAACATAAACAAGGATTCATTATATGACCTATAGTTAAAAGCAGCTCTAAAAAAAAAAGGTATGTCTTAAGATTTATTTTAAAAGGTTCAGTGGTTTCAGAAAGCTGCAGATTTACAGGCTGGCTGTTCCACGTTATATAGGACCATAATGGCTGAAGGGTGCTTCTTGGGCCTTTTTAGGTATGGCCATAGGAACTTCTAAAAGACCAGTTCCAGTTCCAGAGGATCTGAGAGCTCTTCCAGGCACACATACCCAGGGAGCATTTAAAATAAATTGGCAGGTGCATTTCACCATGAATAGATTTGCACACCAGCAGAGGCAGGCAGAACTCTCCAAGTAGCTTTCAGATGGAGAGTAAAAAAAAAAACGTTGTGGGGGATAGATTGATTAGGATCAATGGAGCAGGTGGAGGATTTGAATCCTGTCACCCATGTTTCTGTATCAGTGGTGCTCAATATTTCATGTCAAGGACCCCAAACATTATATGTAATTGGCCGCCGACCCCCCATCTGAAAATATGTTATTCCAGTGACCCCCCCGGAAGCAAAGATTTGAGTTAAAAACGTTCGCTCTGAAAGAATATATATTCAAAGATTTGAGGCATATTTTCACAATTTTTCAAAAATAGCAGACCTACAAGCAGACCTCATAGCGCGGCACTGATGAGCTTGTAGATCTGCTATTTTTCGATAGCTAAAGTATAACATAATGCTTAAAACACCAAAAGGGGTTCCCGCCCAGAATGGGTTAATCCTGTCATCACGTTGGTGATTTCAAGAAGTAAAGTGGTCTAAAGTGTGATGATCACTGTCTAAAGGACCACTTCACCACTTTTCAACTTATCTTCATATTGGTCCTGACTAATGTTCATGATAAAATACCACATTTATTTTTCTACTCAGTCTGTGTCTCATAGGAGGGCCGTGGGCAGTTCCGAAACCCGTCCACCAGTGACATAATCGTTAAACGGATTTCTGTTTAAACAAAAATGTTTAGATTTTTATTACCGTGAGAACGATGGCTTCCATTTTCGCATTGCAACTTTTCAGGACTAGAATGCCTGCAGTTTCTATTATTAGCTTGGATTCCCCATCGATGATGTCACTGGTGGACGGGTTTCTGAACTGCCCACAGCCCTCCTATGAGACACAGACCGAGTAGACCGGTGCCATTTCATCATGATTATTAGTGAGGACCTATTATATGAAGATAGGTTGAAAAGTGGTGAAGTGGTCCTATGCGTTATGTTTGATCTGGTTGTAACTTGTAATGACCGTGTCTCTGAAGTAGGCTGACAATTCATTGCATTGTTTTCCTAGAAAATCAAACCCTGGTGGCATTTACTGTATGGGGGAAACGATTGATTGAATGATCCATTCTTACCAGTTAAGTATGTGTAGTAGGCCAATGCTGTTTACAACTTCCCCAAAATGTGAACGCTTGTCTTTTTCCGCTATAAATGGAAGGTTGTGTTTTTTGACTGCTGTTATCTATCGTGTTTTATGGTCTAAAACTACATTAAGTTATAGCAAAAACAGGTCAAAAGTAAAAAAGAATATGTCTAGTATTGCTCTGTGATGTGTGGGAATCTGCAGTACATGTAAAGAATGGATGTCACTCAGAGGCAAAAGTCAAATGTTTTTTGGAATGTAAATTTATTTTATTTTTAAAAATGTTTCAAATGGCTGCAATGTGTTTGTTACTGTTATGATATCAAAGCCACGCAAACCACACAAACTATAGCTCCAGTATTTTCAGACGATAATGTCGCAATGAACAACTGAAGTGCAGTCCTAATCCTATTATATTCTCATGATTTATTGCCTGCAGTGAGACATCATGCTATGCACTGCAACTATACAGTAGAGAGTTCAATTAATCTGGGCACAGTACTGCTGATTCCAAAGTGTTGTTAGATTCTGCACTAGTCTGGAGAAAAAACACTGGTAGTAAAGTAAAACCGGGCAGAATTTAAACCTTGGATCTGATCCTCTGCTCTTATTTTACTAACAATCCTTTGCTACTTTTCTTTTGTTAAATATTTTATAAAACCCCAAAGACAGACTTAACCACTTTCAAGCTGGCATACAGACCTATTTTTGGTAATAGATCACATTTTCCAAAAAATTACAAAAGAAAATGCGCAAATGTCTGATCTACAAGCTCGTGAAGCACGGTATCGCAATGCATTGTGCGCTTCTAGATCTAGTGATTGTCTCTATATATTTGCTTGACAAATTATGTAAAAAAAACATAACATTTTAAAATATGGAGAATCAAGGTAACGTTGATATCCTTTTGTTCTATTCTAGCTGACAGGGCCATGACTGAGTGACATAATGCAGGACACACACACACACACACACACACACACACACACACACACACACACACACACACACACACACACACACACACACACACACACACACACACACACACACACACACACACACACACACACACTGTGATGTCAGTTGTTTCTGGCCCCTCGACGAGCAATTATCTCCTGGTGTCTCATTAAGAGAGGAACTCCTGAGTCAGGGAAATGCCGTAGAGGAGGAGGAGGAATGCTAAATGACGTGATTAGAGGGAAACGTGGGCCAGTGATGAAGGGAGTTCTGTCATCGAGGGACGTGATGTTCATCAAAGCAGTGTTGCTTTCGTTGCTTTCGTTGACTACCTTTTTTCACTGACTAAAACGAAATGAAAACTAAGTAATGATGACTAAAACTAAGACTAAAAAAACTAGACTAAAATGTTAGGAAGGGACTAATGGACAAGGGATCCAGTATAAGTCATTTTACACTTAATTGCATGCTGAAAATAGCCGATCTACAAGCCCATAACGCGTCAATAATACTTGTTATGTCGATAATCATGTTCTCTTATAGTTACTCATAAAGCCATAACATCACATTTTGTACTATACACTGTAGGAAAAGAGAAGGGAACCTGCACACTCAAATGCTCCAAAAGGTTATTCATTGACGACGAGGCAAGGCTCTTCATCTGGTCAAAGAGTTTGACCAGATGAAGATCCTTGCCTCGAAACGTCGTCAATAAATAACCTTTTGGAGCATTTGAGTGTGCGGGTTGTTCCCTTCTCTTTTTGAACCCAGCACCTCCACGAAGTGATGTGCATATTTTACTGTAGTTTCTGTACTATACACTTAGTGTATACACATTTACGAGACATGCTACTCGTAACCTGCATAATTCATTATGCAGGTTATAACAGTCTTGACATTGAGATGATGATGGGAGATATTAGTGGGGACGGTGTTCTGACTAATGAGCTTTCATAGAAGGTGCTTTGAGGGATATAGTAGTAGGTGACCTGCCAAGTGGAGCTTTCCAAGAGTCATATTTCAAAGGACCTGGCATCTGTATTTTGTAGGGACCCTTTTTTACTCTCCTCAGAACAGAACTCTGTCTCTGATTAGTTGGATTATCGTCAAAGAGCTGCTGTGACCCGTGTGACTGCTCTGGGTAAAGATTGTCTCATCAACTGTACTCTTCATTTACACAGCTGGGTGTGTGTGGAGCCTTGTCCATTACATTTACAGTGATGTTCCACCTTATTCTTTTTAGTTTTAATTAAACTTTGAAAGTGTAAAAAAAATGCTGGGAGTCAAAAGAATCTTTTGACAGATATAGGTCAGTTTCTTCTTGGAGAGAGACAGTAGAGTCTTCGTAGAGAGTTTTAGGCTATATATATCTATACTTAAGTGTGTTTCACCATTGCCTACATACAGTAGCTCACTGTGTCGCTGTCCATGGTGCTGTAATATCTCTCCATCATTCTGTGTTTCTGCTTGTAATGTATTTTGGTCCCAATGGAAATATTGCAGGAGCAGACTGTACTTAAACATCGCTGCGGGCGGGAGGGGAGGGGAGCAGGCAACCGAGTGAAACCAGAAGTAGCGGGCGGGAGGGAGCAGGGCTACGGAAACAGTTCTGTAGCAAGCCTCTACTGTACTACACTATAGAACAGTTCTGTGCAGGGCTGGAGTAGCAAGCCTCTACTGTACTACACTATAGAACAGTTCTGTGCAGGGCTGGAGTAGCAAGCCTCTACTGTACTACACTATAGAACAGTTCTGTGCAGGGCTGGAGTAGCAAAGCCTCTACTGTACTACACTAGAACAGTTCTGTGCAGGGCTGGAGTAGCAAGCCTCTACTGTAGTACACTAGAACAGTTCTGTGCAGGGCTGGAGTAGCAAGCCTCTACTGTACTACACTATAGAACAGTTCTGTGCAGGGCTGGAGTAGCAAGCCTCTACTGTACTACACTAGAACAGTTCTGTGCAGGGCTGGAGTAGCAAGCCTCTACTGTACTACACTAGAACAGTTCTGTGCAGGGCTGGAGTAGCAAGCCTCTACTGTAGTACACTAGAACAGTTCTGTGCAGGGCTGGAGTAGCAAGCCTCTACTGTACTACACTAGAACAGTTCTGTGCAGGGCTGGAGTAGCAAGCCTCTACTGTAGTACACTAGAACAGTTCTGTGCAGGGCTGGAGTAGCAAGCCTCTACTGTAGTACACTAGAACAGTTCTGTGCAGGGCTGGAGTAGCAAGCCTCTACTGTAGTACACTAGAACAGTTCTGTGCAGGGCTGGAGTAGCAAAGCCTCTACTGTAGTACACTAGAACAGTTCTGTGCAGGGCTGGAGTAGCAAGCCTCTACTGTAGTACACTAGAACAGTTCTGTGCAGGGCTGGAGTAGCAAGCCTCTACTGTAGTACACTAGAACAGTTCTGTGCAGGGCTGGAGTAGCAAGCCTCTACTGTACTACACTAGAACAGTTCTGTGCAGGGCTGGAGTAGCAAGCCTCTACTGTACTATACTATAGAACAGTTCTGTGCAGGGCTGGAGTAGCAAGCCTCTACTGTACTATACAGTAGAACAGTTCTGTGAAGGGCTGGAGTAGCAAGACTCTACTGTAATACACTATAGAACAGTTCTGTGAAGGGCTGGAGTAGCAAGACTCTACTGTACTATACACTAGAACAGTTCTGTGAAGGGCTGGAGTAGCAAGCCTCTACTGTACTATACACTAGAACAGTTCTGTGAAGGGCTGGAGTAGCAAGCCTCTACTGTACTATACACTAGAACAGTTCTGTGCAGGGCTGGAGTAGCAAGACTCTACTGTACTACACTATAGAACAGTTCTGTGCAGGGCTGGAGTAGCAAGCCTCTACTGTACTACACTATAGAACAGTTCTGTGCAGGGCTGGAGTAGCAAGACTCTACTGTACTGCACTAGAACAGTTCTGTGCAGGGCTGGAGTAGCAAGCCTCTACTGTACTACACTATAGAACAGTTCTGTGAAGGGCTGGAGTAGCAAGCCTCTACTGTAGTACACTAGAACAGTTCTGTGCAGGGCTGGAGTAGCAAAGCCTCTACTGTAGTACACTAGAACAGTTCTGTGCAGGGCTGGAGTAGCAAGCCTCTACTGTAGTACACTAGAACAGTTCTGTGCAGGGCTGGAGTAGCAAGCCTCTACTGTAGTACACTAGAACAGTTCTGTGCAGGGCTGGAGTAGCAAGCCTCTACTGTACTACACTAGAACAGTTCTGTGCAGGGCTGGAGTAGCAAGCCTCTACTGTAGTACACTAGAACAGTTCTGTGCAGGGCTGGAGTAGCAAGCCTCTACTGTACTACACTAGAACAGTTCTGTGCAGGGCTGGAGTAGCAAGCCTCTACTGTACTATACTATAGAACAGTTCTGTGCAGGGCTGGAGTAGCAAGCCTCTACTGTACTATACAGTAGAACAGTTCTGTGAAGGGCTGGAGTAGCAAGACTCTACTGTAATACACTATAGAACAGTTCTGTGAAGGGCTGGAGTAGCAAGACTCTACTGTACTATACAGTAGAACAGTTCTGTGAAGGGCTGGAGTAGCAAGACTCTACTGTAATACACTATAGAACAGTTCTGTGAAGGGCTGGAGTAGCAAGACTCTACTGTACTATACACTAGAACAGTTCTGTGAAGGGCTGGAGTAGCAAGCCTCTACTGTACTATACACTAGAACAGTTCTGTGCAGGGCTGGAGTAGCAAGCCTCTACTGTACTATACACTAGAACAGTTCTGTGCAGGGCTGGAGTAGCAAGACTCTACTGTACTACACTATAGAACAGTTCTGTGCAGGGCTGGAGTAGCAAGCCTCTACTGTACTACACTATAGAACAGTTCTGTGCAGGGCTGGAGTAGCAAGACTCTACTGTACTGCACTAGAACAGTTCTGTGCAGGGCTGGAGTAGCAAGCCTCTACTGTACTACACTATAGAACAGTTCTGTGAAGGGCTGGAGTAGCAAGCCTCTACTGTACTATACACTAGAACAGTTCTGTGCAGGGCTGGAGTAGCAAGCCTCTACTGTACTACACTAGAATTTCGCTCATCCTACAGTTACGTTGCAGCGCAATATGGGAAGAAGGAAATTGTGGGAGTTGACAGACTCCACTTCATGTTTCAGCTGTGTTTTAAACCCAGTATTGTGCTCGTCACATGTAGTAACGGATGGCTACACATCGTAGACACACACACACCCTAGGTAAATAGTATGTGTACTGCTCGCAAGTACGCACGCGCACGCACGCACGCACACACACACACACACACACACACACACACACACACACACACACACACACACACACACACACACACACACACACACACACACACAGTTAATATGTATGTGTGTGTTAGGCTGCACAACAGTGACACTTGGTTTTGAAAACCAACCAAATGCTATTTTCGTGCTCGGACACAGCCAGCCAGGGACAGACCCAGCCAGGGACAGACCCAGCCAGGGACAGACCCAGCCAGGGACAGACCCAGCCACCCAGCCAGGGACAGACCCAGCCAGGGACAGACCCAGCCAGGGACAGACCCAGCCAGGGACAGACCCAGCCAGGGACAGACCCAGCCAGGGACAGACCCAGCCAGGGACAGACCCAGCCAGGGACAGACCCAGCCAGGGACAGACCCAGCCACCCAGCCAAGGACACACAAAGCTCCTTAATGCAGTGGTTGCAATGAAGTGGTTGCACCACTTAAAAATAATCGTGATATTGATTTGACATGAAACTCACTACTAGGTTCTGTTGGTTAATGTCCTGACAGATATTTCACACAAAGGTTACTCTTCCCCTCTTACCTTTCTTTCTTTCTTAACCCATTCTGACCTGAGATCAGATTCATACGAGGTTTCCACTGGACACACACTGGTCTGATTAACCCATTCTGACCTGAGTCGTTCTTCGATTTTTCAAAAATAGCAGACCTACAAGCTCGTAGCGCGCCACTCGGTGGCGCGCTATGAGCTTGTAGATCTGCTATTTTTCAATAGCTAAAGCATAACATGATGCTAACACCATAATGGGTTCCCGTTCAGAACGGGTTAATCCCCACACCACTCTCACCCTCTCTGCAGGGCACACACACACACACACACACACACACACACACACACACACACACACACACACACACACACACACACACAAGCACAGTTCATATATATTTTAATTTATTTTTCTTTTTCTTTTTTCCGGATTTCTTCAATAAAGAAATAATTCAATAAAACACCCGTAGGAATTGAGACATTTCAGGCTCACTGGTGTGGGTTTAATAATCCAGATCAAAGCTTTGAGACAGACCGATCTGTCTTTTTGTATATTAATATCTTAAAATCCCATGTGCCAAGGAGACAGTAATATTTACATTATTCCTTCCCTGTGTGTTATGAATAATATAATGGTATATTTAACCCTAGACAAAACAAAGAAGATGGAACACACTGTTTCTCTCTAGCTTGCTTTATGCTTATATATATACTAGAATTTCGCCGGCCTTCGGCCGGCGAATCCTAGTTACATTGCAGCGCAATATGGGAAGAAGGAAACTGCGGGAGTTGACAGACTCCACTTCATGTTTCAGCTGTGTTTTTAAACTCAGTAGTGTGCCCTGCACATGTAGTAACGGATGGGTTATAAATTATTATAATAACAGAAAGTGTTTTTTATTTCTCATAAATACGCAAACATGGTGAAACAACTACAGTCACAGAGAGCAGTGCCAAGGTAGCTGCTGCCTGCTAACGATGCAAACAACAGCCTTGCCTGTCGTGTGTGTGTGTGGGGGGGGATAGCACTAATTTTCGACATTTTACTGTGTCATAAATATTTACATCTGTAGCCTATATTGTGATTACATTTGACCGTACATTTGACTCTTGTGTTATATTCTTGTGAAATATTCAGTAAAGTATTGTGGTGAAATATTCACCCCAAGTTGATAAGATATGCAGAGAATATAATACCAAGAACCCCCAGTTTGAAATGCATTAGGCCACAGACCCCCATTTGATACCATTTGCTCTCTGGGAAAATCAGGGTCCATATGGTTCCATTTGTATGCTCTTGGAGTATGATGACTGTGCTAACAGTATTATCATAAAATATGTCTCAGTTTGAAGATTCAAAAAAACATATTTCATATGTGTGAGCTTGTAAAGTAGAACGTTCAACCTAGAGACGGTGTTGCCAAGTCTGATCATTATAAGCTACTTTGGACTTGTTTATCTATTGCAAATGTAACACTGAAACAGCGTCCACGTTCGGTTTAATAACTCCCGACCTGTTTTATCAAAAAAATAACTTGAAGTGGTTTATGGTAGCTGACATGTGTAGGTCCGTTGCCTGAAAATATCACATGTGTAGCTAAACGGATCTCTGAGTAAAAAAATTAAACGTGCAAAATGTTACATCCTTGGCGGCTCTCCCCTATTAGTTTACTCACAGCACAGCACCGTCACTCCTGTCAGTTATTTCGTCCTAATAACTTGAAGTGGTTTATGGTAGCTGACATGTGTAGGTCCGTTGCCTGAAAATATTACATGTGTAGCTAAACAGATCTCTGAGTAAAAAAATGAAACGTGCAAAATATGTTCTAAATTTGTATTGTATTGTGTAGTGTATTCTAAAATTAGTTTAGGGTTGTATAACATGGTACAACTCAATCAATCAAACGTTTGTTTAATCAATGTATTGCCCCATTGAAGAAAAAGAAATGGCCAAACTGGTACACCCGATACTATTTAATATTTCCCTTATGTTTGATACATTTTCTTGTCACATCCATGGTATGAAAACAATGCTAAGGAGTTGCTTCAATGAAATATAATTGCTTTAAGCTGAAAACGATATGTTTAATGGTGTTTTGTAGCGTTGTTACATTTATCATGCATGCCGTTACAATTAATCCGATATGCGCAGCAAATGTAACACTGAAACAGCGTCCACGTTCGGTTTAATAACTCCCGACCTGTTGTGTGTAAGTCGCGTGGTTAAAAGGCCGTGTGTTTCTGTTGTAAGCAACTCATGTTAGGTCTGCGCACACTGTACGTTGCTATGGCAAGTGGCTGCCTGTCATCAAATGCTGCTAACGTTAGCATGTGTGCTATCAGGCAAAAGCTGAGATATGTGAAACTACTACTGGGGAAAATGTCATCCAAAACACAACACCTAAATTCGGAATGTTATTGTGACCTATTGAGCACAAACAGACCATCATGATTTGCTTGCTGGACCTATAATTAATTTATTTGCATTAAATGTCCACTCTCCCATCTGCGCACACTGTACGTTGCTACGGCAAGTGGCAGCCTGTCATCAAATGCTGCTAACGTTAGCATGTGTGCTATCAGGCAAAAGCTGAGATAGATATGAAACTACTACTGGGGAAAATGTCATACAAAACACAACACCTAAATTCGGAATGTGATTGTGACCTATTGAGCACAAACAGACCATCATGATTTGCTTGCTGGACCTATAAATAATTTATTTGCATTAAATGTCCACTCTCCCATCGAAATGGAAAGCAAGATGGCTGCGACAGATTCTGAGCTCGACGGAGCTGGTGACGTATGAGGCAGGGCAGGCAGGTTGCCAGGTTTGCGAATTGTAAGCGAGTTGCAGTGTATGCAAGTAGCGTGGTTAAATTCCTTGTTTCTCGCGTGTTGTGGCAAGGGCGCAGCATTAGAAGGGCGCAGCAAATACGACATTGAGGGGTAGAAACCATCCCGGGCGCGTGGTTCATGTAACATGTGTGTCACTGTGAAAGACTGGCCCCATTAAGTGAACGTAGTTGGCGTAGTAGACGCCAACATGACGATTTTGGTAGACGCCAACATGACGATTGTGACGTAGGCTGTTGACGTTGAGCAATAACAGCGTGTTTCATAAAAGTAATATTTGCAGAGTAAATAAGACACTTGAACGGCTAAAAAATAGCCTATGTCAGTTCGGGGAGCGTGGCGAATTTATTTTGCATATAGAGATGTGTGGTAAAAGTGTGGTTCGGTTGGAGATAGAGCACAAAGAATGAGTATGGGTACCACTTCTCACTTGTATAAATAGATATATATATATATATATATATATAAAAAGTGTATTTTTGTCTACCAGCTTCCTCCGAAGCGTTACATTTATTTTCTGCAACGTGGAACACATATCGATTAGAAAGCCCCAGCCACATGTTATTATAAAAACTCTTGCACATCATATTCTGCTCTTGGCTTTGACACGAAATGATTTTCTCAGTCACAGAATATTGATTTTTTTCTGTATGTGGGTCTTGACAGTTGTGTGAAGGCAAGCTACAGTGTATTCCCATATGATGTTTTGAATGGCCTCTTGTAAAGGGTCTAGTTTAGCCTTAGATCTGTACAGTTTGTTAGATTTGTACAGTTTGTTAGATTTGTTGTTCTGGTCTCATACAGTATATGCTTTGAAAATGTGCAAACTGTCTCTGACGTGTTGTTCAACAGAGTCCGTATCCCATGGCCCGGACTGGTCTCTGACGTGTTGTTCAACAGAGTCCGTATCCCATGGCCCGGACTGTCTCTGACGTGTTGTTCAACAGATTCCGTATCCCATGGCCCGGACTGTCTCTGACGTGTTGTTCAACAGAGTCCGTATCCCATGGCCCGGACTGTCTCTGACGTGTTGTTCAACAGAGTCCGTATCCCATGGCCCGGACTGTCTCTGACGTGTTGTTCAACAGACTCAGGATCCCATGGCCCGGACTGTCTCTGACGTGTTGTTCAACAGAGTCAGGATCCCATGGCCTGGAGGACTGTCTCTGACGTGTTGTTCAACAGAGTCAGGATCCCATGGCTGGAGTGAATTATGCAACAGCAGCACTAGGACACTGAGACGACCTTATCTCAGGGAGAGAGAGCTGCTTGCTGAGGCTGCTGTAGTAACATATGAGCGTTGATGCCACACACACATGCGCGCGTCGCACGTACGCACGTGTCGCACGCACAAATGCACACCCAAGAGACACACAGACCTTGCATACGCACAACATTTTCTTTAAGGATGCAAAAAGAGGTTTTGACGGCCCAAGCTTCCTTTGTTGGTTTGATGTCTGTGGCAGCTGTCAGTGAAAAGGCATATGCTGTCACTCTATAATGTAAGGCTCCTTTTGGTGTGTGTGTGCGTGTGTGTGTGTGTGTGTGTGTGTGTTTGTGTGTGTGTGTGAGATGCAGAAAGAGAGTTTAGTGAGTGTGGAAGCCTTTCTCTGTGGCTAGTACAGTACGTTATTATTTATGAAGGAGGCACTTGTTTACAGAACAACTCTGACGAAGGCTTGAGCACTATTATCTAAATATGTAGTAATCTTTGCACTCGCCTATCGTATCAGTCCAGACCCATTGCAAGATGCTGTACTCGGGCAGGGGTGAGGTGGTGTTCGGGGAGTGAGGCCAAGCTACAGCCCTAGTAGTCCTATCTTCCATGTTTCAAGTCACTACTTTTTTTTTTTTTTAATATTTTTTATCCCACGATTTTGCAACCCACTTTTTTCACCCAGTGTCAATTATCTAATGTAATCCTGGGCGCTACACTTCCTCTGCCAACCTGGGGGGGGGGGGGGGGGGGGGCAACGGATTGACCTCATGCTTCCTTATATGCATGAGGAGTCGAAGCTGCTTCTTGGGGGAGGTCGTTTTAGAGACCAGGATTACTGCATGTTTTTTTGTGAGGGTACCTACCCTAGGGGACACGGGGAGAACATGTGAGGGTACCTACCCTAGGGGACACGGGGAGAACATGTGAGGGTACCTACCCTAGGGGACACGGGGAGAACATGTGAGGGTACCTACCCTAGGGGACACGGGGAGAAACATGTGAGGGTATTTATCCTAGGGGACACGGGGAGAACATGTGAGGGTACCTACCCTAGGGGACACGGGGAGAACATGTGAGGGTATCTACCCTAGGGGACACGGGGAGAAACATGTGAGGGTATTTATCCTAGGGGACACGGGGAGAACATGTGAGGGTACCTACCCTAGGGGACACGGGGAGAACATGCAAACTCCACACAGAAAGGCCCTTTCGCCAACCCCGCCTTTCAAGCCACTTCCTTCCTTATACCCCCCATGTGGCTTTATAGCTCCAACCCTGCTGCTCAGTGGTAACCCCTCCATTATCATTCACCCTCCAGAGACCAGAGCATGATCAGAAGTAAAGATGAGCGGGGTCCGGCTGCGTCAGACTAGCATCCATCAGTCAGTCAGTCGGAGGGCTCTAAAGAAGCTGTATGCATTAGAGGGGTTTCCCACGGGAAACCCTCGTCTATTAAAGGGGCACTGAGACACACTCTCTGAAATGAGATCAGCCACTCTTGAGAAGAGGTCCTCTCTCTCTCTCTCTCTGCGTTGGTGTGATAATGGATGAGAGAGAGCTAATGGCTGGTCCCAGGTTTACCCAAACACGGGAAGTTTCAATTGCAGAGGCCCAGATTTTCTTCTTCTTTTCGTTTCATTGTTGCCCTTGAAATGTAACGCAATTTCAGTCTATTAATTAATGAATGGAGGTCTCTAATTGATTGAAAGAACTATTTATATCGTTGACAAAGATGTGTAGATGAAAGGCAACAGAAGAGGAGGGGGGGTGTGGGGGGGGGGGGGGGGGGGGCTTAGGGGCCTCTGTGTCAGTGGAGAGAAAGAAAAGCATCCACTATTTGAATTGCTAATGGAAACAATTCCTCGTTCCTTCCACGTCCCTGAAAGATTACGCTTTATGAATAAATATAAACTCTCCAGGAGAGATTTTCCCCCGGTGTGGAAACGTACTGCATTATTAACCCATTTTGGGCGGGAACCCCTTTTTGGAGTTTTAAGCATCATGTTATACTTTAGCTATTGAAAAATAGCAGATCTACAAGCTCATAGCGCAGGTCTGCTATTTTTGAAAAATCGTAAAAAGGTGGCGCAAATTTGGAATATATATTCTTTCAGAGCGAACATTTTTAACTCAAATCCTTGCTTCCGGGGGGGGGGGGGGGGTCCACTGGAACAACATATTTTCAGATCGGGGTCCGCAGCCAAATACAGATAATTCTGGGGGTCGTTGACATGGAAAAAGGTTGAGCTCCACTGATATAGAAACATGGGTTAATCAGAAAACTGTCGATGAATGATTTAGAAAACATTTTTTTTAGAATCGTCCTCGGGTATAAATGGGTTAATTTGGAAATATTGTTCTTGCACATTTCTGACATGTCTGATGCCACTTCCTCAGGTGGGCCATAAGTAGGGGCCCACCCATCGGGCCCACCCATCATGTAGGTGTTGACAGAACAGAACCCCCTACCCAGTATTCTCTCCTCACACTCACAGTGGGATTTGTCTCTGCGGTGACAGTCAGACAATAAAGTGATCACGTCAGCAGATTCCAGACGTACCCTACCCCCGGGGTGGTTTAGAAACGTTTTGAAGTGATTTACGGTAATTATTAAGTCAAATATACTGTATGTATACAGATCATAGGGCGGAAAAATATGCTGTGGTTCGGCACACTTAATTTCCACCAAATGCTTCTAGAGGCCTTTCTTTCTGCTTGCACAAGCAGATTATATTCACTTCTGTTGCTAAATTACGAGGGAAGACCGTGCCTTGTGTTTGTTGGTTTATGAGTAAGTAAGTAAAGTAACCTGGCGTCACACCAGGCTTTCCACCTCGGAGGAAAGCCTGGTCTGTGTTCCCAAATCGCTGTGTGAACCCGTCTGGAGAGGATGGTCATTTACGCCATGTTGTAGTCACCGATTTATGCTTTATTTTTAGAATCTGATCTCAGGTCAGAATGGGTTAATCAGACCAGTGTGTGTCCAGTGGAAACCTCGTATGAATCTGATCTCAGGTCAAAATGAAAATGGGTTAATCAGACCAGTGTGTGTCCAGTGGAAACCTCGTATGAATCTGATCTCAGGTCAGAATGGGTTAAAGCAACCCCTAAAACCTAATCCCATTTCATTATCCGGACAATAAATTGATAAGACAAGACATACTACTTAAAGCAACAAAAAAAAAGATAAGACCGTTGGACAGTGGTTTACTTTACGCTGTGCGTTTCTAATTAGGGATCCACTGATCTTCTTAAAAAAAGAAGCTTCGTGAAGGGAAGGGTGGTATTTTGCATTCCAAATGTATAGCCAAAGGCAATTACCATTTAGCACAGGAAAATCCTTTGATGTATTTCCTTGTCTTTTGGCTTTCTTGAATAACTTACTGTACCTTTTCCAGGCCAGGATTTACCTACCACAGTGAATATTTGTTTTGGAAAATAAGTCTGTATAATTTATACAGACCTGTCCCATAGCACATATAGCTTTATAATCATATAAAGGTCGTAATATTTTATATCGAGCTTGATGGCCAAACGTGTCCCATCCCTAGTAATTAACCCATTCAGGACAGGAACCCCTTTTTATACTGAAATTTTTTAAAACAGCTAAAATGGGGCACACAGTTTTGAATACCGGTATTCTTTCACATGCAGTGCACGTTTTTAACTCATATCTTTGCTTCTGGGGGTCCCTGAAACCAGTGTTGTTTTTGGCAGCAAATTTCTATTTTAGTCTTGAATAGTTTTCACTTAGTTTTAGTCACATTTTAGTCACCTGGAATGTTTTAGTGTTTAGTCTAGTTTTAGTCGACTAACTAAATGTCATACGATTTTAGTCGACTAAATCTACAGTTGATTTAGTAGACTAAAATGTGTTTTGACAGGCCTTGATGTTGTTGTAATGACATATTTTACACTTTGGTTGCATGCCGAAAATAGCAGATCTACATTATCACAATGCGTCGCGCTGCGACGCGTTGTGATAATGTAGATCTGCTATTTTCAGCATGTAACCCAGCATAAAACTGGATCTCTTGTCCACTAGTCCCTTCCTAACATTTTAGTCTAGTTTTTATTTGTTGACGAAATTGTCAGTATATTTAGTCTTAGTTTTAGTCATCATAGATTCGTTTTTATTTAGTTTTCATCAGTGAAAAAAGATAGTTGACGAACATTTTCCGTCTTAGTTTTAGTCGACGAAAACAACACTACCTGAAACAAATTGTCAGATGGGGGGTCGGCGGCCAATTACAGATAATTTTGGGGCTCCTTGACATGAAATAGTTTGAGAACCACTGACAGAAAACTGTCAGAATTTAGAAGACATTTTGTAGAACAAAATTCCCAATTTAATTTACTTGACTAAGAAGACTTCCTTAGTCCTACATATAGCTCAGTCAGTCTAAACCAAAAAGCTTTTCCCGTTCCTCAATTTGCCCATCCATGTGTGGCTGATAACTCGCATCACACAATTACGATTAAGTGCAGATAGGTTGTTGGAAGCAGAAGCAATTAATGGGTGTTCTTGGTGAATAGAGGATTAGGTGGAAAGACCCACACTAAAGCACTGCCTTTACCAAGGAGGACCCTCCCTGGGGCATAGTTGAATGCATTTTTCCTTACTTTTCCTAAAGAGGAAAATCATCTAAAGCTCCCTAACTAACTAAAAATGACTTAAGAAGATGTGCGGAGTTTTGATGGCTGTAGCTTGATATATTTTCTTTTTAATTATGATTTTGATTATGATTAGGACTTGGTTGGAAGACTCATTTTTGTTGGGTTAGCTTATAGTGGTTGATTTAGCCTAAAGGCATGTTTGAGAGAAAGTGAACATGATACATTATGTTTTGAATAAAAGTAAAGGGGAAGAATCTTACCAAGTACAGTTGTATGTTTCATAGAAGTACGTTTGCTTTGGCTAGAACAGATAGCCAAACACATGAACATCATATCATCCAATAACATATACTGTAGTAACAACTGTTTCTACTCATTTTATTATCCTCATACACGTACCGTATAAATATCATAGTCTCAGACACATAATGAAGGGGTTACTGGTCATACTGTAATCAACTAGTTATTCTGAGGTGAGCGTGTAAGCAGCAAGTCTTCATCATCGGATGAAGACCAGAGCAGGTTGCAACTTTTTATTTTATTTTATATATATATTTTTTTATCCCACGATTTTGTAACCCATTTTTCAATCGTCTAATGTGATCCTGGGCTCTACACACCCTCCGCCAACCTAGTCCCCATATATGGGGGACAAGGGGAGACCAACCTAGTCCCCATATATGGGGGACAAGGGGAGAGCAACGGACTTGAACTCATGCTTCCTTCATGCCTGAGTGAAGGCCAAGTTGTCCAAGTTGCTCCTTTACACCTGACAGGGGGGAAGTTTCCCTGGTTGGACGTAGCGCGTGGAAGGAACACGTTATTCCAACCAGTTCCTTTCCCCTCCATCAGGCGCCCCGGCTGGCCAGGGGGAGGCAGTTTAGAGACCAGGATTACTGCATGTTTTTTGTGAGGGTACCTACCCTAGGGGACACGGGGAGAACATGCAGGTTGCAACTTATGTTTTGCTTAACTCTCTGGAGTGAGTGTAAAACAATCACATTTGAACCCTTATTTTCTACAGACAGTCACAGTCAGAGGCACACTCTTTGATCTATTGAAGGAGACGAGGCTGTTTACTGTGATACTTTCACACCAGAAGACAGTAATTTATTCCCCCTTGTCTTCAAATAAATATACGCTTACTGTGTGTAGTTTGCATCATGGAAATCAAGTGTACTCGTGTTTCTACAGTGGTGGCACCACGTACTGTACCAATAATACAATTCACTATTTACGATTCAATCAGTCTAAAGGTCATCGAACCATGTACCATATTGTTTACACTTCTATACAGAACATGGATACTGTGATACCAAATGGCAGTGAGTCAGTGTGACAAATAATTGTTTTCTGTTGGAAAAATGTGCCTCATGTACTCTCTGACGAGATTAAATACATAAAGAATCCACCCACGGCCAGCTACATCTTATTTTATTTTTTTCATATTTCCTTATCTTTTAGCAGTCACAGAATAGTGTAGAGGCTCACTATGGCTTAGAGCCAATAGGAGTGACTGTGGGGGGTGGGGGGGGGGGGGGGGGGTGGGAAGTGACGGTATGTGAATGTGCTGGGAGGGAAATTGGGTTGTTGTGTGTTCATTCAGTGAGTTATGATGAACACTTCTCGTGAGTGAAGCGAGAAGTGTGAGGGCGGACTTCAGAAAGGAGGGCTTAGTAGTGTAACAACCCTGCAAAAGACGTGGCTGTAACTTGGTTGCTCCTCCAAGGGAGCTAGCTCTCTGTCTCTTGGCGTGGCTTGTAGCCTGCCTGGTCTGCTGAGTTTGAGTTCGATTCCAGCTCGGGGTGCTAAACGTTGCGTTTACGTCCCTCAACGCAAAGGGCCACGCTCCAGCGGTCCTCGACCACTTCAGACACCGACGTAAACGCTTAGCATCCTGAGCTGGAATCGAACACCGATGTCCAACTGACCAAGACCAGACCAAGCAAGCCACGCCAAAGAGAGCGCTATAGCTCCCTTGGAGGAGCAAACTACAGCCGGGTGTTTTGCAGGGTCGTTACGATATTTATTGTTAAGTTAATGTTGTTCCCTGCTTACTACTTCTAGTGAGTGTATGTGTTATGTGATGCACTGTGACTTAAGGGGGGACCGGTGTATGTTGTTATACCTGGAGTCAGTTGTTGTGTTGGGTCTGGCGTCGTGCCGACAATAAAGTTGTGTTGCAAAACTACAGTTGTTTTATTCAAGTAACATTTATCTCCACTACAATCGATCCCCCCCGACTGTTGATAATCAGCCGTTCGCTGTGCTTTAGCGTTTTTTATTTACTTATTTTCCACCATTCTGGTGGAAGTGGAACGCTTTCAGGAGCTAAAGAGTTAATGGCATTTCAGAAAAATCCTCTAAACGTGGGAGTGGGTTTTGGAGCTGTTATTGTTTTTAGCGATCACGTGATTTCCTGGTAGAATTATTCCTTCTATTCTTCCTTCCTTCCTTCCTTCTATTCTTTAAATTCAAAATCTATTATCTTTTTATTAATAATCGATTGGTTTGATTACATTTTATGTTTTTTATCATCTATGAAGTAGATTATTTTGATTAACCCATTCTGGGCGGGAACCCCTTTTGGTGTTTTTAAGCATTATGTTATACTTTAGCTATTGAAAAATAGCAGATCTACAAGCTCGTAGCACGCGCTACGAGTAGGTCTGCTATTTATTTTTTATCTTGAAAATGTGGCGCAAATCTTTGAATATTTATTCTTTCAGAGCGAACGTTTTTAACACAAATCTTTGCTTCCGAGGGAATCCCTGGAACAACATATTTTCAGATGGAGGTCCTTGACATGAAATGCACTACTGATATACAGTAGAAACATAGGTATTTCAGAAAACTGTAAGGATTTAGAAGACCATTAAAATGTCGACGTCAGACCTAAATGGGTTAACTTCTGCACCCAGTAAAGCACTGAGAGGATGTCTGAGTAGGTTGCAACGACAAACTCACCATGATGTTTGTTGCACATGATGACATCATGACGTGCTGTTGTTGTGCACAGGCCCCATGGGGTGCAGAACATGTGATTCCAGGAGTGTTGGTGGTGGTGGTGGTTGGGGTATTACCAGGGGCTCCATTTCTTCTTGGCAGAGCAACTTAACTCCAGTGTTTCTGTTATTCCAGCATTTCATGTGTTTTGTATGCCTTTTTTTTCTTCTTTTTTTTTTGATACGCAGCCAAGGTGTTCGTTCGGTAATGCAATTTGGAGGCACCGCCTCCTCCTGACAGATGCTGGATTGTTACAGCTAATGGCTACGGTTGCCTAGCAACGTCTGTGAGCATTTTGCAGCTGTGATTTGAGAGACGTGCTCTAGAGACACTTAACGTCCGGTCCGGGGACTACCGATGGTCCAAATGCACCTTTCGTTTTTTTACTCAAAGTGTACAATGGGTTATCTCTGGGACCCCCCCCCCAGTCTACACTGTAAAATCCTGTAAACATTTTTTATTTAACTCGGTGTGGTACAAATTTCAGAGCGAACGTTGGCAGATTTTTTTGCCCCGCTGGTTCGGGTTCATCGTCTCTGCTTGAGAGAGACCAGACGGAGGTCAGACTTGACGGAGTCAGAACGACTGACATAGAAACGTAGCTTTTTTTCAGAAAACTGTCAGGATGTAGAAGACATTTTTAGAATCTGATCTCAGGTCAAAATATAGTTAATATAGATACTGTTACTTGTAAATGGTAAATGGTAAATGGTGCATTTATATAGCGCCTTTATCCAAGGCGCTTTACATAGATTGTGCATTACATTCACCCATTCACACACCGATGGCAGCGGAAACCATGCAAGGTACCAACTAGCACATCGGGAGCAATTAGGGGTTCAGTGTCTTGCTCAAGCACACTTCGACAGTAACTCTGGGGGAGCCCGGGTTCGAACTGGCAACCTTGCGGTTCCCATCCAGGCACTCTACCCCTGAGCCACCGCCGCCTGAGCCACCGCCTTGTCTTCGTTACTGTACTTTAGCCCTTTTCACGATACTTTCTCTCATTCACTATCTTGCCTGATAGGGGTGGGGGGGGAGGGGTGGGGGTTGGAGGGGTAGGGATGGGGGTTGGTTTGTAGACTTGATACGAGTAAATGAGCATAGTAGCGAGTGTGGGTGAGATAATGAACCACTTCCAGCATGCCTATTCTGGGGGGACGTTCGCCTAAAATAGCACATCTACGCTCGCTCAACGCAGTGCACTGATCGCCTGTTTCCATCTACACCAAAGAGATTTGGTGTAGATGGAATAAATCGGTCCAAATACAGTTAACTCCGGTCTTTT